>NW_012140858.1:3868783-3964114 GCF_000956105.1 Propithecus coquereli | reverse complement strand
ATGCTCAATGTCACTCATCATCAGGGATAAGCAAATTAAAACCACAATGAGCTATCACCTTATCCCAGTTAGAATGGCTTTTATTAAAAAGTCCAAAATCAATAGATGCTGGTATGGATACAGAGAGAAAGAAATGCTTATACACTGTTGAGGGACTGCAAATTAGTATAACCCTTATGGAAAACAGTGTGGAGATTCCTCAAAGAACTAAAAGTAGATCTACAATCTCACTATTGTGTATCTACCAAAAGGAAAAGAAGACTTTTCATCAAAAAGACACCTGCACTCGAATATTCACTGCAGCACAATTCACAATTGCAAAGATGTGGAATCAACCCAAGTGCCTTTAATCCATTATGAGTGGATTAATAAAATGTGGTATATGCATACCATGAAGTACTACTCAAGGTAGTACTACTCAAAAAAGACGAATTAATACCTTTTGCAACAACCTGGATGGAACTGGAGACCATTCTCCTAAGTAAAGTATCTCAAGAATGGAAAAACAAACACCACATGTACTCACTATTAAATTGGAACTAACTGATGAGCACATATGTGCACAGAAGGAAGTAAAACCCAGTGGAAATCAACCAGGGGGGAGGAGGAGGGAGGGAAGGGGCAAAACCTACCTAATGGGTACAATGAATGCTATTTTGGGGATGACCACACCTGTAGCTGGGACTTAAGCATTATAAAAGCAACCCATGTAACCTAAAGCATTTGTACCCCTTAATATTTTGAAAGTAAAAAATAAGAAAGAAATTACATGGTATTAGTCCTCCAACTTTGCTCTTTTTCAAAGTGATTTCAGTTGTTCTAGGTCCTTTAGATTTCCAACTTTAGAACCGGCTTGTCATTTTCTACACAATAAGCGTAATGAGATGTTGATTGGAATTGTGTTGAATCTATAGAATCCAAACTATAATTATGGATTTATCTGTTTCTCCTTATAGTTTTATCAGTTTTTGTTTAATTATTTTGGAGATTATTAGGTGCATAAACATTTAAGATTCCTATACCATCTTGATAAATTATCTTCCTTATCATTATGAAATAACCTTTTTATTACTAACAGTTTTTACTCTGAAATCCATTTTGTTTGATATTAAAGTAGCTACTCCAGCTTTCTTTGTATGAATGTTAGCACAGTGTGTCTTTTCCCACACCTCTACTTCAATCTATCTGTGTCTTATATTTAAAGTGGGTTTCTTGTAGCAGAATATAGTGAGGTCTTGCTTTTTCATCAATCTGACAATCTCTGTTTTTAATTAGGATACTGAGACCATTTGCTGTTTCTTTTCTATTTGTCCTATCTGTTCTTTGTTCATTCTTCTTTCTTCTTCCCGGCAGAGGCAAATTGAGTTTAGCCTGGGACAGAGGGGGCTGAAGGCAGTGCGGTACAGAAAGAGCTCTGGACAGGGAGCCAGCCTAGCCCAGGTTCTGGCTGTGTTCCACCTCTCCTCATTTTGAAGGTATTGCTCAGATCGTTTTTAGACTTCCCTGACCACCTAACTCAGGGGAGGGAGAACAGTATCTGGCATCCAGAGAGTATGTTGTTCAGCCCTTGTCACGGAGCAGGGAGGTGGCTTCTGGGTCTGTGTGTTTGCGTGTACACATGTGAGTGCCTGTGTGTGTATACATGAATGTGTGCATGTGTATATGTGTGTACACATGAATGTGTGCGAGTGTGTGTACGTGCATGTGTGCACGCGTCAGTGTGTGGCCAGGTACATTCCCTGGGACTCACTCACCGGCTGGCCTTTGGATCCAGGCTCCCCCTGGCTCCCAGGAAGCCCTGTTCCGCCCTCTGTCCCTCGCTCGCCAGGGGGACCCAGCTGTCCTGGTAACCCACTTTCGCCCTTAAAGAAACACACCAAAATTATCAGTTAAAGGCGTAATGGATGGGGGGAGGCGGCCTAGAAGAGGCAGAACAGTGATTCACAGGGTCCCCTGAGATGTCAGGACGCTGGGGCAACAGATGGAGGCCTGGTGGTGGGGTGGAGGGGTGGGCAAAACTTCAGGCTCTGGAGGAGGAAGGGCTCTTTCCCCACTCTCGCACTCAGGGTCCTGCCTTCCCCTCCCCTTGCCACACGGCCTCTCCGCTTCCCTGCTTCTGCCCACAGCACGCAGTTCCCACCCCCAAACCTCTCCTCACTCTGCTCCTCCTGCCTAGCACGCTTCGCCCTGTCTTTTCTCACATCCTCCCTGGGTCACAGCCCTCTCCCCTCCGCCTGCCTCCGCCCAGAGGGTTCCCACCTTGCCCCAGCTACACCTCGGGCTCGGGGAGGGCCAGAACCATGTCTGGGTCATCCATCTGCATCTTCCCTTCAGTGTCCAGCCCTGGCTCAGATTGGTTGACAGTGGCCTCCGCCACTGACGTCACTGGAGGAAGCCTGAAGACGCCTTCGACGGTCCCGGCCACAGGCAACATGTTGTTCCAAAAAGGGCCACGAGAGGGCGCCCGTGGACAACACAACAACCAGGGGAAGGTTTTTGAAGGGCCTGGCCCCGGGGCAGAATTATGGCTTCCTGGATAAACTATCCTCTAAGTCTGGTTCAAGCTTGGGGCAGGGAACCCCGAGAAAGGTCAACAGTGTGGATTCCATTTTCCCACAGGCCCTGGGACACGGGTACCAAAGTGTCAGTACCATCATAGTCAGTATCACTACCGTGGTCACCAAGGCAGCAAGAAGGGTGGAGGGCAGGTAAGTGCATCGAGAAGTGTCTGACCTTGAGTCCTGGGGGTCCCTGTGCTCCAGGCAAGCCGGCCACACCCGGATTTCCTCTCTTCCCATCAGGGCCCATGGGGCCAGGGTCCCCGTCGTCTCCCTGCTCCCCCTGCAAAGAAAGTAAGCAAAGGAGGGTCTCCTGGGTTTCAGGACACAGACAGCCAGAAGCATGGATGTCCCAAGGCCCAGGTGAACTCTGGGTGCAGCAGGAGGGAGGAGGTCACACCCCAGGATGGCGGTCAGACTGCCTGTGTGTGAGGCGGCAGGAGCTGGATCTGTGCGTGGCAAGGGGCTGGACGTGTAGGAGTGACAGTCAGAGGCCCACACCCCCAGGTCCCGAGGAATGCCACGACTGCCCACCCCAGTGCATCCCAGGAAACTTCTGGACATGTTGTTCTGCCCCTCCCAGGTTTCTAAAGCAGCCCTGGCCCATGGCCCGTGGAAGTCCCCCCACGCCTCATCCCCACTGGAGACGCCATCTGTTAACGCCAAGCCCTGCTCACCTGCTGTCCTGCTTGCCCGTCCCTGCCAGGAAGCCCATCTGGTCCAGCAACGCCCTCGGGGCCCTGTCTCCCCACCACGCCCCGGGGGCCCGGCAGCCCCTGCAGGCCCTGGGGGTACACAGGAAGCTGGTGAGGGTGTCCAGGGAGAGCAGGGAGGCTGGCGGGAAAGCAGCAGCTGTGGTGACTCACCTGGACGCCCCTCCGGCCTGGTGCCCCGGCCTTGCCTTGCTTTCCCTTTGGTCCCTGAAAAATCAAGGCCACATGACGGAGGCTGCCGGGAGGAGGTGCAGGACCCTAGGGGCTCTGGAAGGAGGCACTGAGAGGACGCGAGCCCTGTGTGAGCAACTGGTTCCACAAAAGGGCCCAAGCATGCTGGCGTGGCAGCCCAGGGCCAGGGCTGGGGTCGGCCTGGGGACCTCCCAGTGCTGTCGCGGAGGCTGCTCCGGGCCCTGGGTCCCCTCACTGGCTCCTATACGCAGAGGCCCTGGCCTTGACCATCTCCCGGTCGGAGCCCCAGCCCCCGGCTCCATCTGATCCTCAAGAGGATGCAGGTGGAGGAGGCTGGCAGGGGAGGGGCATTAATAGCACTGGGCTGACCTCGGCAGAGGGAGGTGCGGGGGCCCTGGGTCCAAGGCAGGGAGCTCCTCCTCCACGAGCACCCTTGTCTCTCTCCAGACCCCCACTTCCCTGCTCGCACTCTTCCTTCTGCAGTGTGCTATGGCAGGGAGAGGCCTGCCTCTTGCCTGCCCTGGGTTCAAGTCCACCAGCTGACCTCGCACAGGTGGCTCTTCCCCTGGGCCCCAGAGAAAGGGGCCAATAGTCCCTCCTCCCTCAGGCTGTCTGAAGGGACGTGGGATCCTGGCCAGAGGCACCCTGCAGGGCTCACGGTGGGCATCCCCCCTGCCCTGCCTCTCACTAGCCGTGTGACCTTGGGCCAGGCTCCTCCCATCCCTGGGACTCAGTTTCTCTGGTGAACACCCAGCTTCTTACCTCTGCACCTTTCGATCCTTTGGGTCCCGGCCGTCCCCGGGGTCCCGGATGCCCCTGCAAACCAAGGTGAGATGACGCAAGGCAGCCCCAGGACTCTCTCCCGGGGAGGGTGGCCAGTCTCCACCTGGAGGGGGAGGGTGGGGAGGGATTTGGGGGTGCAGGCTCTGGGGGTGCCCCCAGGGTCAGGGCAGGAGAAACCAGAATGGCTGCCCCGGGCCCTCCTGCAGGCAGGGTCCCTTTAAGCTTTAAAGTGCCCAGTTCTTGAATTCCCACTGCCCCACCCCCCTCAGGGCGGGACAGGGGATGGGACAGAAAGTGCCACTCACGGGTTGGCCCTGCTGGCCTGGCTTTCCACGGAGGCCTGGCACACCCTCCTGTCCCTGGAAGCAAAGAGAGACAGGTGGGAGGGCCCACCTTGGAGGGGCCGGGCAGGGCAGGAGCCGGGAAATTCTCGCTCTTTCTAGCCGAGTGTCACTGTCTCTGACACTCCTGATCCCGCCAGCAGGTAGGAACACTGATACTTACGGAGTACCCAGGGTCCCCCGGTTCCCCGCGGTCTCCTCGATCACCCACAGGGCCCTGAATGACAAGGACAGAACAAAGTCTGGGCCACCAGGTGCAGAGCATGCTGGCCCTGCCCGCCCCACACAGTCCCGGGGCCGGGGGCGCTTACCCGATCTCCAGGCGGCCCGGGGGGCCCCTCGGCCTTGCCGTCCTCGCCCTGCTCCCCCTGTGGACACAGAACCGGTTTTAGGACAAACCACCTGCTCCTGGCAAATTCCGAAAGGGCCTCATCAGAGATGGAGTCCACCCTTCTTGGGGTTACAGACGGGGAGACTGAGGCCAGAGAGGGAAGGGCGGTGTGTCTGAGCCAGCCCCAGGTGTGGTGTGGAGCCAGGCCTGCGGAACACAGGAGGGAGGTCAGTGCCCTCCACACCGCTGGGCACCCCCGTAGCCGCCCCCTGGAGCTGAGAGCCTGCGCAGAGCTGGGCAGCCCAGGGGCTTGGTGCACATGCCCGCTTTGCAAGGGACAGCTGTTGAGCCTTCAGACCTTCACCGCGCCCCTTCCTGCCTCTGAGCTCCTTTCCTCGGCTGGGGTTGGGGGGCTGGGGTGTGGTGAGGATCGCACGGTGCCTGGCAGGGAGCAGCAGTGACTGCAACAGCTGGCACACGTGAGCATCCTCACCGCATCATCCCATTTTACAGAAGAGGACACTGAGGCACAGAGGGGCGAGTGACCTGCTCAGAGTTATTCACTCTCAATCAAAGAGTCTCTGGTCCTTACTGGGAGGAAGTGGCCAAAGATCCAGATTTAGGATGAACCCTCCCACCCTTCCACAGAAGCCCCCGGTGGCACTCGGCAGCCAGCCAGCTTGGGGGGGTTGTCCATGAGATGGCTTCCTGTGTGAGAGAGAGGCTGGGGCTCCTTCCTGGCTGTGCTGAGGGCTCTGTGAGGAAAGGCATGTTAAGTGCGCAGCTCGATGCTGTGCACACAGTAGGGCTCAGTAGGTGGCCACTAAAATTGCTGTAGCTGATGACAATGACAGCAGTGCGGATGTGTCACAGGCCTGTGGCCAAAGACAGATGGGGGAGAGCAGAGTTTTGAGCCGGCATCCTGATGCCATGGCCTAGGCCCACCTGTAGGACCAGGAGGCCAGAAGGTGGCCATCAAGTGGCTGGACAGATGGCCCTTGCCAACTACAGGGACGGCATAAGATGGACAGCAAACAATAGAACAGCAGGGTTCAGCAGACTCCGGCCCAGAAAACTGGTGTCCCCTCCCCTGGGGCCCCTTCTGGGCAGGGGGCTCAAGCCAGGACACTCCTGAGCCCCCCCGTTGTCCACAAGGCTCCAAGGGGAGCCCCAAGAGGCAGGAGAGAGGGAAACTGTCCCTGAGCACAGGCCATCCCTGGCTAGTCAGCTCCGAGGGCTGTGGCTGTAACGCCTCGGCCCGGGGCTTGCAGGCGGAGGCTGGAGGCAGGCGGGGCTTGGCCTAAGGCCTGGAACCAGACGCAGCAGGGGAGGCCCAGGGAGCGGGGATTCCCTGTCCTCCCTGCCCCCTCTCTATGGGTCCCCAACCCAGCGCCCAGGCCACTGCGGAGGGGGGCCTGTGTTTCCCTGGCGTGCTCTGCCAGGCACGTCCTGGGGTTCGTTTCATACATTGTTTCCCAGAATCTACACAGCACCCCCATGCTGCAGGAGTGTAGTCCATACTTTAAACATGGGGAAACTGAGGCCTGGGGAAGGGAGGGTCTCAGCCAAGGCCACCCAGGAATCGAGCGGTGGTCTGGGCCAAAAACCAGCTGCGTTGGTCCCCACATTGTGGATGAAGTTTAGGGGTGCGTTTTTAGTACCAGAAAGCCGGCAGAACACTCTCCCTACCCGCCCTACTGCCAGTCTCCTCCCGTCCCTCTGGCCGCCGCAGCTCTGTAGACACGCGCCCAAGGGGGGTTTCAGGTTCAACAGCGCGGTGGTGCCGCATCTCGGGTCTGTGTTTGGTTAGGGGGGCGGGGCCTGGCGTCAAACAGAAGGAATCCCGGCCCTGCCACCTCCTCCTCCTGATCCTGAGCTTCACTGAGCGCCATGGAGACTCAGTTTCCCCACCTGTCATGCAGAACAATGACACCTCCACGAGGGGCTGCAGGAGGATTATGGGGAGCTTTGCACAGGGCCGTGTGCTCCGGCGGGGGGTCCTCCCAGGACTCTGCTCTCTCTTTCCATTCAGCTTGCGCTTGGCCGTTCGCTCGAGAGACTATTTCTATTTCTGAACCTGCAGAGCATCACCCAGCCCCTGGCGGGGGCCTGGAGTACGCGGCGCCCTCCGTAACCACCCGGAGAGCGGAGGAGCGAACCAGTGCGATGACACCTCCTAAGTCGGAAAATGCCTCCGGCTGGCGTGTGTGTGGCGCCCCCCGCGGCCTCGTTAAGGTCCCCACCAATTAACGGACAAGGCGATCGGGGCTCAGGGAAACCTGGGGATCCACCAAGGACCCCGGGGAATTAGGGCAGATTTGGGGTCAGGGCTCCACTCTCGGCAGCCACAGGAGGGGCTGGGGTACCCAGTGGCGCCGTTGGCAACTTCCTGTGGAATGTGCTGGAGCCTGCGGCCACTCTGATGGCAGATCCCTGCTCCTCCAGGCAGGAGGAAGGGGCCGGCTGGACAGCAAGCCAGGCGGGTGTGATTCACCCAGCGGTTTAGTTAGTGGGAAGTTGACTCAGCAAAAGAAAGGAGGGCTGGCGGGTGGGCAAGAGACGGCAGCAGCGGTGGGGTGGCCGCCTGCCTGCCCGGAGGCTCCCGCGGAGCAGTAGGGTAAGGGGGGGACTTGGAGCCGCTAATGTAGGACTCAGACACTTGGTTCTGGGGCCAGCTGGGCGCTGCTTTGGGATGGGACCCAGGGCCGACGCCTTGGCACTTGTGGCCCTCCCTGTCCCCACCTGCACGGTGAGGCAGGGTCCAGTGGTCACTGAGGCTCCTTCCAGCAAGTCCCCTCCTCTACAGAACCTGGAGCCACGGGGAGGGGAACGGACACGCCTGCCCATCTGCCCTGGTGGTGCCTTCCTTGGCCCTGACCTTCGGGGCTCCGCGCTCTCCCAGCTAAGCAAGCCCTCGCCCTGCCCAGCATGCTGTCCTCACTCTCGCTGGAGACCTCAGTCCCGTGTGCATGCAGATGATGGAATCACGGTGTTAGTCGCTGCGGGACTGACGTCCACCTCTCCTTCTTGACTGTAAGCCCCACGGGGACAGGGACTGCATTGTTCCGGTGCGGGGCAGGAGACACGCCCCATACGCAGCTCTGAATGTGCATCCAGGGGCTCCGGCCTGCTGGGCACGGCAGCGGCGACACTGGCCTTGGGGGCTGCCCCCGGCTGGCCTCGGTGTGAGCAGGGCGTGAGCCACGGCTTCCCCAGCCACAGGTACCCCCGGGGCTTGTGCCTGCTGGCCCCGGAGCTGACCTCAGCCCAGGATACAAGGGTGCAGCTGCTCCCCCAGACCAAACACCCACCTTTTCGCCTTTTGGTCCAGGAGGTCCAAGGGGTCCCACAATGCCCTTGTGTCCCTGCAGGAACACAAGATAGAGAGAGGTGAGGGGGTGAGGACTCAAGAGGGATAAAGGACGGGGACTCAGAGATGGGGACACTGGGCTGTGAAACTGGGTCCAAGCTCTGCTCCAACTCGCTGTATGGCGCTGAGCAAGTCCTGTGCTTCTCTGGGCCCCTCTTGGGTGCTGCAGTTTGGATGATCGGGGGCCCTGACTGCTCTGCCCTGGAGCAGACATGGAGGGGAGCTCGGGAGAGCCAGCTTTGTCCTCCGGGGCAGGGACCAGAGCAGGGGCAAAATGCCTGCCCCGACAGACCGCCCCAGGCTGCGGCCAGGACTGCAGGTGCAGACGCCTCCCATGGCCCCCAACGCCCCTCTGTCCAGGCCCCTGTCTTCTATGCCCTGCTCCGTCTTCCTTCCCCGGCCTCCCTCCCTGCTGCATCTCCTTCAGACACTGGATCTAGAGCCACGAAGACCAGGGCTAGGACCCCGCCTCCAGACTTAACAAGCTGTCAGGCCTCTCGAGCCTCGGTTTCCCTTTCTGAGTAATCACGTCCCTCTCTGAGCCCCGGCCTCCCCAGAGGCGTAACTGGGGTTTGGCTCAGCCACCCCTAAGGAGGTGCCACCTTGGACGCAAAGATGAGCTGCGGCTATTCCCTTGCACAGAGGGCACCGTGGGGCCCCCAGGAGGCACGTGAGCCCCCGCCCCAGCAGGAGACGCAGGAGGGCTTGGGGTGGCTGATCTCACTCTGGCCACCTTGGCCACCTCCACTATGGGCCCAGGGGCTCCCTGGGGCAGGGAGACCCCTCATCTTCAGTGGCTCAGGGGCCGGCTCTCAGCTGGGAGGTGGGCCCAGGTCCAGGCCTGCAGGAGAGAGTTGGGCGTAGGGAGGCAAGATGGCTCTGAGGCAGCATCCGCTTACATCGTAACCAGCCAGTCCCGGGTCGCCTTGGGCCCCCATCCGTCCTGGAGCACCCTACAAGAGGAGGAGACCCTGGTTGGTATGGAGCGTGGCTGTCACGGCGGGGACGCAGGCTCCAGCCTGGCACATCCACGCTGCCCCCAACGAACCAAGGCGGGAAGCAGGCGGCGTCACCCTGCAGTCCCCCACCCCTGCCCCACCCCTGCCCCTCCAGGCTCCAGAGCTTCAAGACAGCTGATTGCTAAAGTTTCAAGCCTTTGACAAGCCAATTAAACAGAGCCATTATTAAAAATTAAATTTTATGGACTTACAGTTAAATTGATTTTATTAAAAACAAAGCTAACATTCATAAACGTATCTCTTCCTAATCATTCTCCTACTACCTATGTTCCCGAGGTCATCTGCGTGTCCTGAACCCGCGTGGCCGAAACACTATGTAATGGAATGCCACCGAGTGTCCCCCCAGCTCCGCAAACAGTGACGCCGCGTGGGCAGCTTGGTGTCAGCCACAGAGGGAGCGTTTAACCACGGGAAGCGGTAAATGCCACGGGCCAGCACGGGTGCTCGTTGCCACATGCGGCCAGCCACGTCACCCTCCTCTGTCCCCTCCCTTGCTTCCCCTTGGGGTCGTCACCTCCCTGCAGGTGTCAAACCTTCCGAGTCCCTGCCTTCAGGGCGGGCCAGCAGCGCCCTGGGAGACCCTCGGGGTCATCCCGGCACCCACAGCGGCGTCGCCCTGAAGGCAGGGACTCTATTTCCAGTGAGAAAACCCCCACGAGTCTGGTCCCCTGTCCCCCCCCAGTACAGTAGGGCTTATTAATCTGGGTCCGCAGACGGCTTCAGGAAACCCACACGCCCATTCAAATTGCAAGAAATATTTTATGTTGTATATACTTTTCGGGGTGGGGGGAGCTGTAGCTTTCTGCGGGTTCCTAAGGGGATCCGTGATGCAAAAGAACTGGCTGCAACAACGACCACCCCGGTGTCCAGCCAGTAGCGGGGGTGGGTGACACCCGTGCAGAGGGACCTGGTGCCTCCTTTTCCGCCCTTGGTCCCCTCTCTCCACGCCTGACTCCCCCGCCCCAGCCAGAGAGTCCTCACCGTTGGTCCCAGGCTGCCCCGGGACCCTTTAGGGCCTGGGGTGCCAGGGGGTCCAGGGTCTCCAGGGGCGCCCATCTCACCCAGCTGTCCTTGGTAGCCCTTGGCACCCTGCAGCAGCAGAGAGACAAGCTGTCAGCGGGTGCCAGCAGCAGCCACTGGGGGTGGGGAGTGGGAGGGTGGAGGGAGGACTTGGCCCTCGGGGCAGGAGGGGACCTACCTTGGCTCCAGTCCGGCCCTTCTCGCCTGGCTTCCCTGACTTGCCTTCGGGTCCCTGCAGGGAGTGGAGGGGAGAGCGAGAGAAAGATGCCAAATGCAGATCCGGGAGGCAGACAGCCTGGGTCACAGCTGGTCCTGGTAACTGTGTGACCTTGAGCCTGGCCTAAGCTCCTGGGTCAGCGCCCTCTGTGTGTAGTGGGGACGGTGTCCATTCGCCTCCCAGAGCTTAGGATTCAACCTGGCTACATGGGAACACGCTGACGATGGTGCCTGGCCCATAGGAAGTGCCCGGGTTTGTGTCGGATGTGGCTTCTGCAACCGTGGGTATCTATTGCTGGTGTCGCTGTTGTCATGGTTACTGTCAGGCGTCCAGGTGCATCCTCGTGGGAGCAGCTCTCTGCACTGAACTCTCCCTAGCGCCCTGCGCTGTTCCACCCTCGCTACGACCCTGAACGTTAGGCCCAAGACCCCCTTCCACAGACCGGGGCAGCCAAGTTCCCAAAGGTGAAAGGACTTGCCCAGGGTCCCCGCTGCTCCCTGGCAGGCCCTGATTCAATCCTAGCTCTGCCTGGTTCCGTGCCCAGGGCCCTTTGGCCTCCTCCCATCCCCGCCAGGGTCCCCACGGATGGCACAAGGCAGCAGGGGAGGTTTTCCAGGTCCTCCATCTCTGAGATGTGATGCATGACATCTGTACAATCCTAAAGCCAAGCCCCACTGACACGGTCCTCCTCTCTCAGGGACGGCGCTGGAGGGGCCTCGTCCCAGTGGGGCATTGTGCTGGGAAGCTAGCCGCCCTCCCTCACCCTCCCTGGGGTCTCTAGGCCATTGCCCCTAGCAGCCACTCTGCCCCTTCCCGACAGGGCGTCCCCAAATGCTGCCCTCACCCGCCCTGCCCCGGCGGGGGGGCAATCCTGCTTTGTCTCCACAGTTGTCAGGGAAACTGCTCAGCGGGGGTGAGTGACTAGGTGTAAGTGTACATGTGTGAGCTAAGAGACAGCGACAGGAGAGAGAGCGCAAGCCCTGGGCCACGCTAAGTCGGGATGTAGGGGGTAGGGCCGGCAGTGTTTCTGGCCTGGAGGGGACTTCCTGACTGCCGGCCTCAAGGAAGCTGGAAAGAATATCTATGTTCTTGGCAAGCACTAAAGAGCTGGTGTGATGCAATCCCTCTGGCTGCATTAACAGAGGCATAAGCTGTAGAATGAGGGAGGCGACAGTCCCATCTTGGAATAGGTGATGCACTTCAAGAGGATGAACTGACTAGTGATGAAAGAGGGGCAGGAAGAGGAGGTCCTAGGGGAAGAAGGAAACACCTGGACCAACCCGGAGGGACTTGATTCCTGTCTGCAGATTTCTGCAGCTGTTCTGCAGGATAGCCGTGGGTGGCCGGTGTGTGGAAATTACGGGGAGACTGGCTTTGATTGTAGCCTCCAGCGGCATACGGCTACTGTGACTGAGGAACTGAATTCTTAATTTTATCATATTTAACTTTGATTACGTTAAAATGAAATTTAAAAGCTGATACCCAATTCGGTTACTGAACAATTTTCAAGTATGTTTGGAACAACTTGGGTATATAAATCTACCTTTTCCACGGTGAATCTTCTGAAATCTAAACACAGATGAAATATTTCCAAGGAAAATTTACATCTGCATCGAGAAATGCTGCGGGTGTCAACTACACACCAGATTTCAAAGATTTATTGCAGAAGAGGAAATGCAAAATATCTCATAAATGATTTTTTATGTTGATTCCATGTTGCAATGATAATATTTTGGTTATGTTGGGCTAAACAAACCGTATTATTAAAATTAATTTCTCCTATTTCTATTTACCTTTTTAAATGTGTCTACTAGAAAATCTGAAATGATCTGTGTGGTTTGTATCCTGTTTTCATTGGACAGCGCTGGGCAGTGTCAAGGTCTCTGGCTGCTCCGGTGGTGAAACGCTAACCGCCCTCACAGCCTCAGCCAGGGGCCAGGCGCCGTGTCTGCAAACTGCACAAGTTTTCATTCAGTTCGCACCAGTGTCGGGAGGAAGGGGCTATTTAGCCCATTTCAGAGCTAAAGACACTGAGGCTCAGGAGAGGACGTGCTGCCTGTGGGCCTCCCCGCCAGGTTAGAGGTGAGACGTGATCCCTGTGTCAGGGGCACCCCTTGGCCCTGGCCGGTCCCGGTCAGGCAATGGTGAGCGCGTGTGACAGCGGCTGGCGGATCTGCCCACGCAGAGGTGGCTGCAATGGCTGGCTGACCCCGTCACAGGAGAGGAGTCAGCACCGAAGCATCTGGCGCAGGGTCGAGGAGACGGAGACGGGGTCTCCGCCGGGACAGGGCGCTCTGCCGCTGAGCGCGTCCCCCGCCGGGGTCGCCCCGAGCAAGGGCTGGAGCGTCCAGGGGCAGAGGCCGTGGGGTCGGAATGAGGCTTTCGCTGGGCCCCGTCCATAAATGCATTTCTAGAAAGGCCCCGATGGCTCGTAAAATTCTATTTTTAAATATTCGACTGCTTCCAGGCCACAGAGTGGGAGGTATTTGTTCTGCAGTCCTGATGCCAAAAAGACTCAAACACAGGCCCCTCACTGCCCCCGTGACCCCGACACACACTGACTCCGGCTCTGTTGACTCTCTTTCCAATCCTGGCACAGGAGAGTTGGGAGTGACAGCAAAACACTGCCGTTAACGCTGCTACCACCACCACCAACGACGCCACCACCGTCCCCACGGCCTCTGCCACAACCACTGCTCCCACCACCAGCACCACCAGCAGCAGCGCCACCGTTATCACCGCCATGGTCATCGTCACCACTGTCACCATCCCCATCACCACTACTGGCTTCTAGTCACTCTCTCCTCCAGATTATAAGGACAAACTTTTATATTTCTGGTGCATTTTATAGCATGTTTTCCTATCCAAAGTTTCACTTACTCTCTAGATAAGAAAACCAAGGCACAGAGAGGGACAGTGACTTGCCCAAAGTCACACAGAAAGTAGGCTGCTCAAGCTAGAAACTCAGCTTCAACCTTTGCACTCTGGTTCCAAGGCTATTTCTGCCACACGTTGCTGCTCATTCCACAGTCGGGATATTTAAAACTCACTCACAAAGGGTCCCTGGAACACCGGAACCCAAAGTGATCTTAGCGCACACTTCTCCCAAATCCTGCGTCATACCAAGGCAAGACCAGAGAGGGCGAGGGGCGAGGGAAAGGTCACAGAGCAAGTTACGGAGGGAGAATCAGGCCTACGCCCCGCCTGCCGAATTCCCCCAGCCTGTGTCCCCTCTGCTGAGTCAAGGCCGGGGAACCTCCTGGCACGGCACGTTGGACAGCGCCTCCCTCGTGTTCTCTGGTTGTTTGTGTGCTCTTTCTGGTGCAGCTGTTAGAGGGAATTAGCACTTCAGCGCTATTTTTAGGAAACAAATATTTTCCCACAACCATCGTTTGTCAAAGACTAATTTGGATCTGTCAGAGGTTAGTCATACACATGCTTCGGGAGGGAAAAGAACGTCAAGGACAGGCCTGAGCAAAATTGGGCTGCTGTGCCCAGGTAACAGCCTCAACTGCTCCGCCTGCGGGGTGAAGAGAGCAATGCGCAGCCCGGGGAGGCGGGGCCGGCATCGGAGGCACAGGTCCTCTCCACCTGGTTGGACGGCAGCAGGCTGTACAGCTGGGCGGCTTGTCGGCAAGGCCACCTAATCTTCACCGGTCCCAAGCAGTCCAACTGGACTGGCCCGGCACCCCCGGGGCACACACACCCTGCTCAGCTGTGCGAGCCTACCTCCAAAGTCACGTTTGAAGTCATCGGTCTGAAACCAGGTTTCTACCTGCCTCCCAGCCTCGCCCTCCCCGCCCTACACCCAAGCCCCGCATTCCAAGCAGTATGTGCAGAGGCAAGCAGGCCGAGTTCAAATCCCAGCTCTGCCACTTCTTACCGTGTGAGCCTGGGTAAGTTCCTTTACCTCTCTGATTTTCTAAGTCCTCAGGGATTGCTATCAGTATCAAAGAGGGAACCTTCTGGAAAGCCCTGGGCAAGTTGTCTACACACATCGAAACAGGACAATTCTCTTCCATTCTCTACCAGGTTTTATGTCCCTCAAAGGCAGGGATACTTTGCGATTCACCGCTTCAGTCTCAGGGGAGCTGGCCCAGGGAAGATGCTCATGAGCATCTTCGTGGACTAAATAAATTTCTGCTTGGGTGGAAGAGCAGAGCTTCTCTGATTGTCTTTTTAATTGACAAATAGAGTTTGGTCATGTCCTGTCTTCCGGGCACTGGGCTGTACGTTAAAGACATAAATGTAAACCAGACAAGGTCTTGGCCTTTGTGGGGCCAAGATATACACTGGGGGCTATGCGTGGCCCTGGAGGCTCATGGCCCAGCCATCAGGGACGGCTTTGTGGAATAGGTGATGTCCATGTTGATGGCTGAAGGCTGAACAGGAGTTAAGCAGTGGCAGGGGAGCGAGGAAGGGAGCGTGTCTGCAACAGAGCACGTGCAAAGGCCCGGGGGTGCGAGCCACAGCTTGTCTAAGGAACCGAAGAAAGTTCAAGGTGGCTGGATGTGGGGCTTGGACAGGATGAGGTGGGCAGGGGCCAGGTCTGTGCAGGGCAGGGCAGCGAGGCTAACAGAGAAGAGACGTTGTTCCGAGGAGCTGTGAGGGTTAAGCAGTGGAGGGGCGTGTTCAGATGGGTTCTCTGGCAACCTCCCAGGTGGAGGAAGGACCAGAGCAGAAGACCCCTTAGGTGGCTGCTGCCGAAAGAACCTCTCGCCCAGCTGCCTGCACAGGCAAGAACATTCCATGTACCCCAGAACCCCAGGTGCTGGCACGCAGCCTGCATACTCACCCGGACACCAGGGACACCAGGGGGCCCGGGGGGCCCATCCTCGCCCGTCAGCCCTTCCTGGCCTTTCTCGCCATGTTCGCCGTCAGGCCCTGGGTCACCCCTGTCCCCCTGGGGTGGGAGGGCATGAGGAAGAGAGAGAGAGAATTAATGAGTCACAAGCCCATCAGAGGCCCCACAGTGCAGGGCTCCATTTGGGTGTCCACTGGCAACCGGCCCTGGGTCCTGACCGTTCCCTGAGCCGCCAAAGGGCCGGGGCTGGCACAGCCTGGCTGGTGCAGGAAACGTCGTGGACACGCCGTTTCCATGTGTCCCTGTCGGGGCCCGGGCCAGGGCGGGCAGAGTGGCTCCGAGAGAAGCCAGGTCCTGCCCACACCCACCCCACGGACTTCACAGGGAGGGGTGGGGTTTGGGCGACAAGGGCAATTTCTCCCCGACGTGGACACGTTGGCAGGACGAGAGTCTTCATAAGCTCAAGGAAATTTTTATCAAGCCAAAAACAATTCACCCAATTCTACTTCTCAGAACCAACTCTTTCCATTTTTCTGAGTTGCATTTTCAACCCTTGCTGACACAAAAACAATGTACGATAGAATAATAATGATAATAAATAGTAGGTAACAGTTTTGATTGTTAGGTACCAGGCTCTAGGTAGTGAAGCAACTGTTATAAGGCAATGAAGGTAGTTAGCAGTAAACTAAACTTTTGAGGCAGAATCCAACCGGGCTGTAGATTCCCACCCTTTCGTTGTTAATGTTTGCTCCGTTGCGAACACGCCTTCCCGCTGCTCCCTGCACTACGTGGTGCCACTTTCATTGGCTGCAGAACACTTTCTCTGTCGGGTGGGTGGCAGCTAACACTGACACAGCACCACCCCGTCTGACCACATCCTGGGTCCTTTACTTGTATCAACTGACTCCATCCTCATAAAGGCCTTCCAAGGTAGCGTCTGTTTTTGTCCCATTTTACAGATGAGGAAACTGAGGCAGAGCTAAGTTAAGGTATCTGCCCCAAAGTCCCAAAACTTGCTGGCAGTGGAGCTGGAATCTGGAGCAGGCATTTAGACACCTGGTCAGTTCCTGACAACCGGGAGCCCGAGGGATGCCCTCCTTACAGTTAGCGCGGTGTAACCAAGGTTTTCTTGGGACTTCGGGGACTTGGGGCATCTGAGGCTATTTCCTTGGAGAGGCAACTTGGCATGGGCTTTGTGAGCCAAAGGCATAGGCTTTTTGTGTTTCTCGGCAAGTGCTGGCTTTGCAAAGGGGTTTTAAAACCAACAGCCAGCGTGTCGCTAAGCTTCCCGCGTCCATCACCGTCACTTCCCCTGTTCCTGGGGAGAGTGGGGCACCGCGGGCAGAGCGGGTGCGAGGGGGACAGTGCGGGCGTGGCTGCAGGGCAGCGTCCATCACAAGGTTGTCCCCATCAGGGCGCGATGGCCTGGCGGGGCCTGGGGCCAGTCCGCGTGTGGCTTGGCCGTGACCGTTCAGGGAGGCCGGTGGGAGAGGGCATGAAGTCACGGGTACGAGGAAGGGATGGCAGTGCAGGGAGGGAGGGGCAGGCTCGGAACAGCAGTGCCTTCGCCAGTTTTGTCTCCCGGCACCATGCTTTAACAGCCGACAAACTGGTGTGTGTCCAGAGGAGAGAAAGCAGGGCGCAGAGGGCGTGGGGCAGGAACCTGGGGCTCAGCTTGCCTGAGAGGAGAGGCTTGAGAGGGCCACTGCTGGGAGCGCGTCCCTGCTGGGGGCCGGGCTGGGGGCAGCAGGCGGCTGTGTATGTGGGCAGGGCGGGGCTGTTGCTGGGGCAGTTTCTAGCTCAGTCGGGGGAGGATTTTCCAATGGAGTGGGGTCTAAGGATGGCACAGATGAGGGAAACAAGACTCCAAACTGAGGCGTGGGCCCACGCAGAGCAGATCTGGGCACGAGGTTGGTTTTTGAGGTCCCTTCCCGCTGAGATTCTCAGATTCTAAGCACAGCCTGGCACAGAGACAGGGGGCTGGCCCAGAAGACTCTCCCACGGACTCCCCTGGCTCCAGGACTCCACTTCTGGCTTGTCATGCTGGCCACGTGCTCTCCTAACTCTCAGAGGCAGGTGGCCTGTTCCAGGGGGCTGGCTGGGTTTTCAGTGAAGGGCCCTAGCCTGAGCCTTGCACGGGACCAGGCTCCAGGGACTACCCGGACCCCTGGTGGGGTGGACGTTCTTGTGGCTTCCAAGCAGAACGGGCCCTGGGGGTTCCTGGAGATGCCCAAAATCCTCACACACCTGCCAGTGCTCAGGGGAGCCTTGCAAGTTGCCTGGCTCAACCTCTCAATTTATAGATGGGAAACTGAGGCCCAGAGAGAGGCAGAGACTCCCCAACACCACTCCTAAGCCAGGGGCAGAGCATGGCTGAGAACCCGGGGTTCTGGCTCCTTCTAATTCCAGAGTTCCCTGCTCAGGGACAACATCCCCCTCATCCCTGGGGTTATGCTGCCTAAGTTCAAATCTTGCTGCCAACACTCCATAGCTGTGTGACCCTGGGCAAGCTTCCTCATTTGTAAAATAAGGATCAAAGGATTACCGAGAGGATTGAAAGAGATAAACCACGTAAGTAGCTTAGCACAGCGTCTGGTGCGTGAGCTGGATAAAGGTTAACATTCGTCACCACCACCTCCAGCTGGCTGTCAGCAAAGAGATATGGGCATAAAAATACTCTATAAACTATAACGTGCTACATTATACACATCCAAGAGATATTTTTCACCATGAGGTGATTCCCTAAAGAAAACAGTGTCTCCCGGGATTCAGGCGAAGACCAGGGAAGATGCTGTGCATCTGAGCGACTACTCTGGTCCAAGGACTAGGGTAGAACTGGCTTAGCGGGAATAAAAGAGGACAAAGCCCGGGCCAAGGAGGCATGAAAAGCAGAGAAAGAGTCTGCATGAGGCACCCGGCCTGGAGGACCCCCTCCTGTCCCATCCTGGCAGAGACTCCTGGAAGGAGGTGGCCACCCAGAAGTGGGGTGAGGAGGCCGCTGCATCGTGCCTCAGTTTCCTCAGCTGTCAAGTGGGGATGGTAATGGATCTGTTAACAGCCTGGGGGAGTTGCTGGAAGGATTAAATGGGTTAATTCAGGTAAAGCCCTTAAGGTGGGTGGTGCACGTGGCAAGTGCGCAAGCATTTCAGCCACAACGTTCATCAGCATTGCCACAGTGTAGCGGAGGCTCGCAAGGGCACCTGGGCCATCAAACGTCCCAGGTCTCCCGGGCCAGGACGCAGCTGTACCCTAGGAGGCAGCAGGGTTGGGGGCAAGAGAAGGGAAGCAGGTGACAGGCAGGGGGCACTCTCGCCCTTGCAAAGAAACACAAGGAAGCAGCAGGCGCCTGTCACCAAGGCACCCTGGGAGACAGAAGCCCCCGCCCCAGAGAAGGGGGACCTCCCTGAGGTCACAGGGAGAGGAGGTGGGTGAGGGAGGGGACCCCGGGAGTGGCACTCAGGACCCTGGGCTGGGGAACCGACTTGCACAGGGTGAAAGGCCAGCCCTGGGGAAAGCCCCCCTGGGGGGCCAGGGGCAGGCCTGGGCTGGAGGGGGCGGTAGGTCAGAGGGCGCTGCCTGCTGGCAGTTCAGGTGAGCCCAGGTGCCTCTTTAGGGTCCCACATCTGTGGCTGACAGAAGACTTACGGGAAGCACCAGGGCTGAGTTAGTCCAACAGGCTTTGGGACCTGTGAGCCAAGGGTTCGAAGTTCAGATCCTCCACTCACTGCCATAGACTCTGGATGGATAAATCCCTGCCTTCCTACGAGCCTCAGTCTTTTCACCTGTAGCATGGGCGCATGATGCCGCAGAGCGAGGCAAGCCTTTGAGGCCAGATTTGGGTCCTGGATGTTCCAATTACTAGCTGTGAGTCCTCGAGCAACTTGCTTAACCTCTCTGAATCTCAGTTTCCTCATCTAAAGACAGAACTTACCTTGTAGCATTGATCAAGGTGGTACGTATAAAGGTCTTAGCGTAGTATCTGGCACGTGTGTGACTAGTCTATAGGTCATTGGGGGTGATTATTATTTTCCTGATCTTTCAGGATGTTTGGAAGGTAATAGATATCAAAGCCCTGGGCTCTGGGCCTGGCGTAGAGTAGGTGCTCAGAAATCTGCTTAGTCAAGAGAAGCTGACGTTTTAAGGAAAAGGGCAGCAAGGAAGACTCTGGAAGGAGGTGATAGCCCCCAGTCCCAGCTGAGCAGGCAGCCCACGGGGTGGGGGGCGGTTGCTGCTCACTGAGGACCCTCCCCCAACCCTGCTCTCGACGGGAGCCAGGTCTGATCCCAGAGCTTTATGGGAACACGGTGCTTCTGGGAGAAAACTTAGGTCTTGGATGGGAGGGCAACGCCCTGCCAGAACACCCGTCCTCCCCAGACCCTGCCCTGGAAGGGCACTCACCTTCAGTCCGTCGGGCCCCGCAGGGCCGCTGTCACCCTCTAGGCCTGGCTCTCCCTGGAAGGGGTGATGGGGAAAGACCAGGTGATGTTACTGGAGAGGGGACCCAGTGTGCCCCCAGGTAGGACGCTGACACCCCTGATCTCCATGCAGTGGGACCCTGGCACACAGTACGTGCACAGTAGCCAGGGCTCTGTCTGCAGGGTGACGTGGGGCGGGGGCTCCATGAAGGCACGAGTTAGGAAGTGCTTATCACAGAGCTGTCCTGGACACCGTGTCCAGTTTGCGTGGCTGGACCGGGGAGGCAGTGTTGGCTAGTAGTTAGAACAGCTTTGCCATCAGGCAGTTTCCAATGTCACGTCTGGGTTTTCCGTTCACTGGCTGTTTGACCACAGGCAAACTACCTAGCTCCATGGGAATCTGTTTTTTCATCTGAAAAATGGGGCTGACACCACTTCCTTCAGGGTTGCTGTAAGGCACAGTGGGAGCACCCACAAATGGGTAGCCATTCGCGATATCATTACTGGAATTGGAGTAAGCTTGTATGGAACCCCTTGGTGGAATCCCATTTCTCAGATGAGGAAAGTGAAGCCAGTCTTTAAGCTTTCTTGCCAAAAATTTGGGAATGACAGCAAGAACCCCAAGCCCCCGCCTAACCCTCAACCAGGCTTGTCCTTCCAGCTCTAGAGATGCCCCTGGACTCTTCGGTTCTCTAATGGCCATCAGATTCAGTTTGGGTCTCTCTCTCTGCTTCTAGAACTCATAGCTGTTCAGAATCTGAGCTGGAAGGGGCCTCAGAGGCCATTAGAAGCAGGGATGGCAAAGATGTAACAGGAGTGTAGATTCTGCTACTCTTGTGCCCACAGCAGACATCACTAATCAATCACTGGAACATAAGCCCCAGAGACAGGCCTCCTGTGACTCGCTGCTGCGCTTCCAGTGCCTCGAGAAAAGCTCCTGACACACACGGGGATGGGATGAGTGCTCATCATTCTGTTTCCTACTGAGCCCCAATCGAGCCTCAGGATCCTTCTTAACACAGTCCTCTAAGAAGACTGTACTGATCAATCTTTGTGGACACACAAAATTTGACGTTTCAGGGCTTCAAGCTCCACATTCATCCTCTCTCCCCCTGTGGCCTTCTCCTTTCATTTGGGGTCTTAACTCAATTTGTGCAGCCTCAGTAACCTTTGGGCCATAGGTAGTATGGGGCATTGGAAAAAAGGGAAGATGAGAAATGAGCAGACGTGGGCTGGGTCCTCGTGGCCCCATGAACTGAGACCCACACTAACTCCCTCTCCCTCCTGGGCCCCACCTCCCCCTCTGTCAGGTGTCACAGGACAGCTGCTTGGCATCCTCACAGTGCCCCCGGGGGTTCCATTCAGGCAGCGACCTGATAAACTGGCACACCGCATAGAGAAGGAGACATGGGGGCTTGTACAGCTTCTTAGAGCAAGACAAGCTTTGTGGGTTTCTTTTGGAAAAGTAGAAGATAACCTTGCGTGTAATGATTTTTGAGGATAAACATGTTTTTCAATGAAAGCTCTCGGAGGTCAAATAAGTTTGGAGGCCCTGGACTAATCCAAAAGACACCAATTTCTTGATTGCAGGACTTCTCAGAGCCTTGAGAATGCTAATGTGTAACAGGGAACCCTGTCTCCAATATTTTGACCACAAAATTCTTTTCTCTAGATCGCGGAAACGCTGGTCCATCAAGAGGCTGATGTAGAGATTCGTGGTCTATTTTTGCAGTTGAGGAAACCGAGGCTCAGGGAGAGTGAGTACGGCCCTTCTGGCCCTCCCCTCCGCACCCCCCTCCCCCAGCCCCACACCCAAACACCCTAGGGGCTTTTCAGGGAGAATGAATTTGCTTCAACTTACCCGCTGCCCAATCAGGCCCTGCTCCCCAGGAGTGCCCAGGGGTCCGAGGTCACCCTAGGAGAAGCCAAACACAGGTCCACAGGGGTGGGTAGGGCCAATCCCAGCCCTCCCCACCCCTTCCTGTTTTCATCAGCTCTGACTTGGGTGGGGGAGGGGCACCAAGGACCGAAGAGAAATTGTCAAACACCGAACAGAGCCCCCGTTCCAAGTAAGACCCAGCCCTGGGCTTCTGCCACGCCAGGACCACCTTCACCACCACCACCACCATCATCATCATCGCTGACACACAGCACTGTTCTAAGGACTTTCTAGTAGTGACACATTGACTTTCCCAAGGACCCTGCAGGGAAAGGTGTTCTTCTTTCAGAGATGAAGAGACGGAGCCACTGAGGGTGCAGTAAGCAGCCCACGCTCTCACGAGGCTCGTAAGGGACAGATTCAGGATCCAAACGCGGCCGGTTTGGCTCCGGGAGCATCGGACGCAGGGGTGGCCACTATGTGACAGGCCGCCTTCTTTCCTCTCCCTTGAGAGCCTCAAAGAGAAACCCAGGGGAGGAGGAAGCCCTAGATGAGCCAGAATAAACGTCACCCGCCCCCTTAAAGACCCTAAAAGGGTCTTTCTCATCTAAGGATTCCCAAGCTATTCCCCCTGCCAGCGTCTGGGGGCACAAGGAGGCGGCAGAGCTCTGAACCCCAGCCCTGCTCCAACTGGAACACCCCACTTCCACCAGGTTTATATATGGGGAGCTTTCCTTCACTGGTGTTCGAGCAAAGGATTCTGGAACTAGGCCGAGTCCCCCCTTGAGTGGCAGGGAGACGCAGGCACAGAAGGGGGTGGTCTGCCTCCAGTGCCACAGCCCCCTGCTGGCGTCCCAGGCCCTGCCTCCACAGTGTCCCCAGGCCAGCCAGCATCGCTCATCGGCTCTGGGGCCTGCATAAGGAACAGGGTCTTTTCCAGCGCAGAACAGGGAGGGCGCGCTCCCCAGAGCCCGGGGATCAATGGGCGCCTGTTTCTCGGCAGGTAATGAGGAGCACCGGTGCTGAAACGCAGATGGTATCGCGGGCCGGGGCAGGTGCCCGAGAAAACATTGGCGGGCAGGGGGCAGGGGCCGGTGGGGGCTCTGGGCCGGCTCGCGCTCTGCTGTGGCCACGGCCAGGCCCCCGCTCCGCAGCCGGGAGCACAGAGAACCCATTATCCCCGGCACAAGAAAGGCCCGTTTCTCTGCCGTGGGGAGGACGTGGCCGCCAGCTGGGAGCTGGTTTCAACAAGTCATTTTTCTCTTCTTTCATCCCGCCTCACCTTCATCCCAGCGTCGCCAGGAAGGCCCGGTTCTCCCACTGCACCCGGTGGCCCCTGCAAGAAAATGCCATCGGTCTCTCCTAGAGCAAGGACTGGTCCCTGGTTGTCAGTGAGGGGATAACTGGGGCCCGGAGAGAGCACGGCATGTGCGGAGGTCACGCAGCACGGGAGAGGCAGAGGCGGGAGCAGGCGGCAGCTGCTCAGAGCTGGGGCTGGGGCACGCGGCTGGGTCCAGGCTGGCTGAGCCTCAGGGCTACCCGGAGGCTGCTGCAGCCTCTCCCTCCCCGCGAGTGTGGTTTACCACACTAGGAGCCCCTTGGCAAGCGCGAGGGGGAAAATTTCACGATTCACATAACGAGGGGGAGGAAGCCCATGGAGGCCATGTTCGGGGCCACGTGTTGCTACCCTTCTTTCTGCAGCCAGGATGCCAGGGTGGGAAGGGTCCTGAGGTGTCACCATAGGCAGGGCTGCAGCCTTGGCATAAACCCGGGGCTGTTTTTCCCTCTGGATAAGGCAGGGGTGTCTGAGGCCCCTTCCAAGCTCACGGGCTGGATCTATGGTCAAACCTCTGTGCAGGGGTGAAGCCCCAGCAAGATCACGGACAGGAAGCATTGCTGCTTCCGGTGGTGCCAAAAGAGACACTGCCAATCCCCCACGAGGATCCCGGCACCCCTGCATCCCACCAGTGCCCCCGGACTGGGAGCCCAGCCCTAAGCCACCGGGATGAATCTACCCTCTCTGCCAGGGCGTCCACCCTTCAATCTCTGCAGTACGCGGTTCACGGCCATCTCCCTCGGCTGGGACAGGGAACGGCACACAGGAGGACTGGGAGGGACCAATGTGTCCCCAGCAGCATCAAGGGACGAACAAGGGTCCCTCACACTCACCTTGGGTCCCATCTCTCCTGGAGGCCCGATTGGCCCCTGGGGTCCCTGAGGGCCCTGGAAGACAGACAGACAGACACACACACAGTTGGGAGCAGCCAGCCTGGCCTCTCTCTGGGGCGTGAGGCTCGATAATGCAGCCTGAAGGGGTGAGGGAGGGAGAGGACCCCAGAACCCGGGACTCTGTAGCCCACCCCAGCTACACGGAGGGTCCCGGTGTCTGCAGCTCCCCCTCACCACTCGCCTCTGTCGTACCCCCTTTGGTCCAGCTGCACACACTCTTCTGTTCTACCTGAAGCCCAGGTGGGCCCTTCCCTGCCCAGAAACCTCCTAGCTCTTGAGCCTTGCCCACTCTGTTCCCCCTGCCTGGAATGCCCTTCCACCTCAGATCCACCTCTAGAAACTTCCACCCACCTCCACCCCACCCCCACCCCCTGCCAATCCATCATTCCAAAGGGCAACTCCTTGGGCCTCAAGATGTGGGCACACAGCAGCACTCTGGGGACGGGAGCCTCTGTCCTCTCCTCGCCACCTCCTGG
Organism: Propithecus coquereli; assembly: GCF_000956105.1. NCBI lineage: Eukaryota > Metazoa > Chordata > Mammalia > Primates > Indriidae > Propithecus > Propithecus coquereli. The sequence goes on along the minus strand of NW_012140858.1, from coordinate 3,939,767 downwards.
AGCACCACTCTCCAGCCTCCTCGCTTCCTGGCGGTCCCCTGCACCCATCCTTCCAGGGGGTCTTCCGAAGGATCACCCCCTCTGCTTCAAACCCTTCAATGGCACCCCATTGCCCTTGGGACAAAGAGCGGACGCTCCAGGGCTCCTCCTGCCTCCCCGAGGTCCCGCCGTCCCCTCCAGCCAGCTCAACTCTGCAGTCGCTGGTCAGCTGGTTATGTATTATTTTGTTCTTACCTCCCCTCCCTCCCTCCCTCCCTCCCTCCCTCCTTCCGCCTTCCACTGCGCTAAGCACTCTCCATATATTTCCTCATTTCATCTTCACAACACAATGGCGAGGCGGAGACAATTGCCACATTTTCCTGTGAAACGAGCTGGAGGGCGAGTGAGCTGAGACCCCAACCCAGAGCTCGTGCTCTCTCCACCAGCCGAGGCCCGGCCCACGGGGGTCTCGGTCCAACCGCTCTCCTGGTCTGAGTCCCTGGCCTGTGCCTGCAGGTGCCAGGGCCAAAGATGCAAGAGAAGGAGCGAAGGGCACTTACCGGTTCTCCTGGGAGGCCCTTGGTGCCTGGGGGGCCCGAGGGACCCGGGATGCCCTGCAGAGACAAGGCAAGGGTGACCTTAGTCCCACCACGGCCTTCTGCACTCTCCTGTCCGCTGACCTCGGGCGAGCTGTCGTAGGGTATCAGGGTCCTACCCCCCTCCCCCGGGTGACAGATGGGAAGGCTGAGACCCGGGGGAGGGGACACGCTGGAGGGGCTTCAGCGCAGGGTGCAGGCAGCTGGGACCTCTGGGGTTTCCACAGAAGGACGGGAACTTGGTTAAAGCGGCTATTACCTACCCCGCAAAAGCCCCCCACAGAGAATTTCAAGAACCGGCGCTACTTACGGGAAAGCCTCGCAGGCCCAGGTGGCCTCGCTCACCAGCCACACCCTGGAAGCACATGTGGGGTCATTAGAGGCACATATCACAGAGCAGGGAGCAGGGAGGGGCCCGGCGGCTGGCCTGCTCGGCCGTGGCCTGACGTACCTGCTGTCCAGGCCGGCCCGGTCTGCCCTGCGGTCCTGGAGGGCCCTGTGGGAAGCAGAGCAGGTGAAGGTGGGAGAGGGTGCTTGGGAGGTCCCCTCACCAAGAAGGGACCCGCCCCTCCAAGGGAGATCAAAGGAACCCATGAGATCGCGGAGCCCACCCCTCTGCCCATGGTGCAGGCGGGAAAACTAAGGCCCAGGGAGGGGAGTGGCTTGCGGGGCTGTGGGTGGGGCACCAAGGACCTCTGCTACTGATGCTGCCAGAGGCAGAGTCTCGGCTCCCAGGGGCCCTGGTGGGGCTTGGGGTCCGGGAAGGGGTCACAGGACGTGTGCGATTCCTTCTGTCTCTTTCCTGCTTTCCCTTGCTCTGGCCTTGCAGTGGGGCCCAGGAGGAGTGGAGGGCTGAGCTCCGGGAACAGGCCCTGCAGCCTCTCCGGGGTTCCCCGCGTCCCTAAGGGGCCTGGCGCTGAGGGCGGTGTCAGCCGTGGTTCTCGGATTCCGGGCCCAGCGTGGGAGGTGTGAGGGAGGGCAGGCCACAGGGGTAGGTACCTGCAGGCCCCTGGACCCCTGCTCCCCAGCTGGTCCGTCCGGTCCTCGGGGGCCCTGGAATAGGAAAAAGGGACTAGCACACTGGACAGCAGGGGTCTCCCTTGGGCTGGGAACCAGGAGGGTGGGGCTGCCCGGAGCCCGGGCCTTTCCCTGCGAGAGCCTGGGCTCCCCTCTTCTGCCCCTTCCCACACGCTCCCACCTGCTGGAGGTCACCCTCACGCAGCGCCTGCAGAGATGGCTCTGCAGGCAGACTCTGCTAGAAGCCTTACCCTTCCAGAACAGGCCTGGTGCATGAATGGCCCTGTTTAAAGAGACCTTGGGGGGGGGGGGTCACCAAGGCAGCCCATTTCACAGATGTGGAGACTGAGGGCCAGAATTGAGATAACATGGCCAAGTCCCCACGGCCAGCTCTTCAGATTCTGCTGCCGCACTCTCTTCCCAGAGCACACGTGGGGCAGAAACGTACGTGGACCACAGACCTTTGTGGAAAGTGACAGAGCAAGACCTGGGGAGGCTCTGCATGTGGCCGGATGTATATGGCAGCCCCCTCTTGAGCCAGATGTGCAACTGAGCTGGCAGCTCACAGAGGAAGATCCAGCATGAGGAGGGGCAGGAACAGGGCAGGGGTGTGACAAGGGAGCAGAGTCAGGCTGCTGTGCCCTGGAGCCCCGGGCTCAGGTCTGACCCCCGAGACAGGGTCCCCGACTGCTGGGAGGCCCCGGAGGCAGGTGGAGTCCAGCCCCTCCTCCCACTGCACAGATGAGAACAATGAGGCCCAGCCAAGGGAAGTGGCTTGTCCAGGGTCCCTCAGTGTCCCCTCCAGGGTTCCACCCACTGCTTCACACGTCCCCTCCAGGGGGATTCCCGCAGAGACACAGATGGGATGGGGTCTCCTGGAAAAGGCCCCTGGAGAACAGTGTGGGGAGGTTGTTCTGTAGGGGGTCGGAAGAGGCCCGTGTTGGGGGCACGAAGAGCATCCCGTGAAGGTGATCCCACCCCAGCCTGGGAGCCCGGGGACCCGCCTGCGATTTGCCCCCAGACGAAAGGAGCTGGGGAGTGTCTGGGTCGGGGGAGGATGAAGAATGAGAAAACTAAATGAAAAAAATTGTTTAAAAATCAAATAAAGAAATTCTCGATTAATAGTTGGGCCAGAAAAAGTGAAAATCCTACTTCTCAGCCACCTGGAGTTTCCAGAGCTTGAGTTTCTCACACAGCCTTAGCAGGACCCCACCGATCACATAAACCTGGCACGGGAGGCCGTGGCCGAGGCCAGCGGCTCGGCCGGGAGTCAGTGCTCCCAGCGACGCCAGGCCCAGGGCTCAGCGTGGGTCCTGCGCCAGGCACAGGGCTGCTCAGGAGATGTGTCTTGGGGACAAGTAACTGCTCCTCGCTGAGCCTCAGTTTCTCAGCTCTGAAACGGGCAAGAAATCCCTCCCTGAGGCAGGAGCTAATGCAGCAGGCAGCCCAGCCCTGACACGCAGGAAGGGCTCGGGAAAGGCTGGCTCTGTCCCTGCCGGGCTCTGCCAAAGGAGCCTGCGGGCTCTGCAGAGGCAGGGACGCAGAGGAGTGGCCTGGCGAATCTGGACTCGGGCCCTTCCTCAGAACAGGCAGCCTACGTTACGCTGTGTAAAACCAGCTGAGTGTTCACACAGATTCCACACGAGGTTTGATGAAGAACAAGCCAGGTTCCAGCAGAACGAACCATCGCCAGGAGGTATTACAGGGCTCGGGCCCTAGTCCTGGGAGCAGGGGTCAGGCTGCTGTTCCCTGGTGCCCTGGCTGGTTTGCTGTGTGACCTCAGGAAAATCCCTTTCCCTCTCTGGGCCTCAGTCTCAGGGTCACATGGACACTGTCAGAACCCATGTTAGACTTAACACCCCCGACTCACGGCCATAGGCCTGGAGCCAGATTGGGGTGGGGCGTCCAGGTCACAGAAGCCAGGACAGAGGCTGAACTGATGGGTGGACAACTGAGCCCTCCTGAGAGGTGGCTGCTGGCTGTGTGTCTAGCTGAGGCACAAACTCCCTAGAGAGGGGTAGCTCTGAGAGTGGCATGGAGGCTCAGAGGAGTCAGGGGCTTGGCCTGAATCGCACAGCACGCTGTTTGTCCTAGGAATCAAAGCCTTCCGGGAGAACAATTACGTGATCTAATAATAACAGTAACAATAGCAACAGCAGCAACAGGGAAAGCTATTATCCTCATTTGACAAATAAAGACACGGGCTCGGGCTGGAGGTGAACTTGCCTGTGGTCACACGCCTAGTTAGGGGAGCAGGAGGCAGAATTTGAAAGTCAGCCGATGCTCATTTTTTTCACCACTACCTGCCACTGCTCATCAGAAAGGGAGTGAGCTCCCTGTCACAGGTGGTGTGCAGCTCAGGCCCTAGAGGAGCCTGCCAGGGAGGTTGTGCACCAGGACAGGGAGTTGGAGAGGACAGATGTTCCCAGTCCCTATTACCTGGGAGAACCCGCTATCCCAGTGGGGCATCAGAGAGCTCCGGGAGGAGCTGGCCTGGCTTGGGAGGGAAAAGGCCACCAGCTTCCTTGTGCCCCCAGCTCCCCTGGGCAGGGGAGGAGCGAGGGCAGCTGCATACTCCGATCCTTGCTCTGGCCACTCGTGGCTCGTACCTCGGGTCCCCAGTCCTGCCCCTCCTTCCTCAATGAACGTGGGCAGGCCCGCCCCACCCGGCCTCGCTGGAGGCCAGCCTGGGCTTCTGTCACAGCCACATGTCTCCTCGCTTGTATCTGCTTCCCGAGGAAGATGTTTGCAGTCACAGCCAGGCCTGGGGTCAGGCTTGGCAGGGAGGAGCCCGTGCCCAGGATAGGCAATCTGGCCAGCTACAGTTCTTGTGAAAAGGGACAGACAAGGGAGAGGGGTGAACGCATGCTATAACTACTTCCTGCTGCTGCCCGGGCTGGTGCGCACCAGGCTCGAGGCGCTCATTAAGTGATTGAATCCCCGCAGCCAGCCCACCAGGCTGGTTCTGTTGCTCACCCATTTTACAGAGGAAGAACTGGAGGCCCGGGGAGGGGAAATCAATTGCCTGAGGTCCAAGAAGAAGAGCCGGGATTTGAGCCCAGGGCTGCTAAGCTCTAGCCCCAACTCACAGAACAGTGCTGGCAGGAAGCACTTCAGTCTCAGAATCCGAACCGCCCCCTGGGAAGGAGGAATTAGTCACCCACCTGAGCGCCTGGGAGGAAGGCTCAGAGAGGTTCAGAAACCGGCCTGAGGTGCCAGAGCTGGTAAGTGGGACAGCTGAGACTTGATTCTAGGCCTGCCTGACCCCAGAGCCCCCACTATTCTGACTGGGGCTGGCGGGCCCAGGCTCTAGCCGGCAGCCCCGCCAAGAGCAGAGCACTGGGCCTCCCCGCACCGGGCCGCACACCCTCAGTGCTCGTTCTTCCTGGGGCACATGGTGGGTTGGGCAGCACACAGGCAGGAAGGCAGGCAGACCTCCAAGTCCACTCCCCTTGGCACATCTGGGGAAACTGAGGCCTTTCTGAAGGCACAGGGCAAGCCAGGAGCTGAATCAGCACTTGCCCAGAAGTGAGCTCTTTTGCAGGCTCAGCGAGTACCTCCTTAGGTCCCCACCTCGATGACCCCGTCTGAGAGGTAGCCAAGGGCGGCCTGTTGTGCAGCGGACCAAGGGGGCTGACCCCACAGGTTTTGCATTCCTGCCAGACCCAGCGGGGAGAGGGGCTCGTTTTCCGATGCTCCCCTCCCAGCCCCGGACACTTTGATGTGGTTGGAAGCCTGGGTTTCCTGAGGCAGGAGATACATTCTTTGAGCCGCTGCTGGGAAGGGGTGGTGGGGATGGCTGGGGGGAGCCCAGCAACTAGTGGGGAGCCTTAGCCTCACATCTGGGACAGGGCTGGGGGCCTGGGCCGGCACGGCTCGCCCGCCGGTGAATGTGGCTTCCTGGGGCGGGAGGTCACATACACAGCATCAGGATGGAACCTGGCTGCTCTGGGGCCGTGGCCCACTCGAAGAGACCCAGGGGACACAGGCCCTGGAGGGGCCCTGCCTGGCCGGAGGAATGCCTCTTAATCTCCCCTCTCCCGGGCCGGCTGCTCAGGCCATCTGGTCCGGGGGAATTTTTAAAACCATTTGAAATCCAGCCAAGAGGAGAATGATTATCACAGATCCCCTGTATGGAGCTTGGATATCAGGCCTGGGCTGCCCGCTCCACCTGCCCCATCTTTCCTCTGTACACCGAGGCCGCACGGCCTGGCACCTGTACACCAGTTGGCAGCAGAAGGCCATGCCATCAACCCTCCCTGAATGATTGAAATAAGGTTGAATTCAGCATGCAAAACAGCTAGACTTAGGTTCAAATTCCAGCTCTGTTACTTTCTAGCTGTGCAGCTTAAGACAAGTGACTCAACCTCTCTGTGCCTCCCTCTACTCATCCATAAAATGGGAATAAGAAGAGCACCTCCTGACAGGGAAGTGTTGAGGATTAAATGAGTTCAGGCATGTGATAGACAGTGCCTGACACAGAGTCAGTGCTGGTGATGATCCCTGGCTACTGTGCTCAGGCCAGCCCTTGTCTAAAACCTTCTGTGGCTCCCCATTACCTTTGGAGCATTGCTATAGTTTCTGAGGCCCTGACTCTCTTGGTGCCTGCTAAGTTTTGGCCCCATCCCTCCCCCCATCCCTCTGGTGACCTTAGGGATCCCTAAATGTGCCATACCTTCTAACCTTAGGGCTTTCCCTGCTAGTCCCTCTGCCTGGAACCTGGCATCAGCTCAAGCACTGCCCTTTCCTAAAATCCAGGCTGCCCACACTTCCCCAATCCACTCGTGGATGACCCTGTACTGTACCATCTGCGTCTGCCAGACAGGCCACGTCTGTCCTGTTCTCCATGGTATCTGCAGAGCCGCCAACAGCAGGTGGCACACAGTAGATGCTAAATAAATGGTGGCTGAATGAATGAATGAACAAAGCACTGGTACCAGACAGCCCATCTGTGCCTGCAGGATGACGAGGCTCAGAAGTGGGCTGGAAAGATGGTAGGTGGGAGTGGGTCCCACACTGAGAGTCAGGACCAGGGTGAGCTGGGAACCCTGCCTGGTGCTGCGAAAGTCACAGATCTCAGAGCGGGACAGGGACTGGGAGGAGGTCTCCAGCAGGTGGTCCTGTTCCAAGCATGTCCCCTCCCACCAGCGTCAGCCCCCAGGAGCTGGGCCCAACTTACCCGACGTCCCTTTGCTCCCCTCATGCCTGGCGGGCCTCGAGATCCTGGAGGACCCTGGGGGAGGAGGAAGAGTTTGGAGAAGGCCCGTATTCAGGGAGTGTGGGGGCAAAGCCTGAAGGCTGCTAGGAGCAGCCCGGCCCCGCTGCCCCCGTATTGAAGGACCGGACGCCCGGCCCACAGGTAAAGCAGCCTCCAAGCCGCGGTCCTGGGCACCGCCCCTGCCGGGGGTTATGTAGGGCTCAGCCTCAACCTTTCCTGGGAATCCGGAGTGGGGAGAAGACTCCCCGGATGAGCTACTTCCTCTGTCTTTCTCTCAATTCGACGAGAAGCTACGACAGCATCTCTGACCAAAGCTCTCTTCAAACTCCTATCTCCCTCTTTCTCCTCCATCAGCGAGGAGAACGTGGTGATCCAAGTTCTGCCCTGCAGCCCCTACCCTGAGGGCCAGCAGAGCCCCAGGTGTACTCGTCCAGGGCACAGGAGGAGGAATAACCCAGAACACAGCCCTAAGGTGCGCTCGGGAAGCAGAGGGCCGGTGGGAGAGGGACAGGAGGAAGGAGGCCGGGCGGGGAGGCAGGGTGGGAGCACTGAGAAGGGCGCGGGCCTGGCCCGGTCACCCCGCGTGAGAAGGAGCAGGGAGCGACAGGGAGAGGGACAGGAAGTGGGGCGGCTCTGCTCTCTGAATTCTCAGCGCCTGGCACAGGCATCTGCTGCAGGAACAAGGGACACGTGAACGACGAGGAGGGCAGAGGGCAGAAGCAGGCCACCCCACCGCCTCATTTCTCCCCGATTCCAGGCCCAGCCTGCCAGCCCCACTCCACAACTCACCCACCAGCCAGCCAGGACCCTCCCAGCTCTGCAGCGACCCTCGGACTGTGTGTGCTCCCTTCACAAGGCAGAGACAGCCTCGTCCCCCTCCAAATACCATTTGTGGCCTCAGGACAGACTCTTGCTGCTCCCATTTCTTTCCGCACAGCCTGGCGGGTGCAAACCCAGCTGCCGCCACCCGGCAGAGCCCCTGACAGCTGCTGCCAACGGGCTGATGTGAGGGGCTGGGTCCCAGGCTCACCCCTGGTCAGGAGAGCAAGCAGGGTGTGGCCCCGGCTTGGCCCAATAAAAGGCAGCTCTGACTTCCGGATGGTGGAGAACACAAAGACAGGTGAGAATGGACCATTTCACAGCGTGATCTCAGCGCTCAGAAAGCATGCATGTGGCATCACTGGGAAATTTCCGGAGCCAAGTCTCTATTTCAGCGGTAGAGTGCTCAGAAAAGCAGGCTGTAGCCCCAGAGAACCTGGGTTCAAATCCTGGCTCTGCCACTCACTGATTGTGCCGCCTTAGGCAAGTTACTTAAACTCACCGGGCCTCAGTTCCATCATCTATAAAACGGGGATAAGATGAGTCCTTACCTCCTAGAGTTGTTGAGAAGATGAAATGACAAGGAAAGTCTTCAGTAAAAGGTGGGAGGATGTCAGAACTGGATGCCAGACCCAGCTCTGGGCACTGCGTGACCCTGGGCTCCCCCGTAGTGGGGATAATAATCTTGACTGATCTCAATGGACTATAGAACATGTTACAGTGACTGGAATAGTGGGAAAATGTCAAGCAGATGTAAACAGTATCACCAGAAATGTCACTTTAATGGTAACAGACTTACTAATAACGGTGGTAACTACTGTATCTAACAAATAGTTATTACCATTCATTAAGCACAGAGTACGTGCAGGAAGTTTGCTAAGCGCGACATTGTGCACGATACCATCCTCACAACAAGCTCGTGACGAAGGCAGTGTTATGCTGCCTTACAAACGAGGAAACTGAGGCTCGGAGGGGCCATGAATGCTGCCAACGATCACACAGCTGGCAAGCGGGGGGTGGGGGGGACCAGGGTTTCACTCCCACCTGTCTGATCCTGAAGCCGGTTTTCTGGGCCCCTGTGCTGGCCTGCTTCCCCGTGGCAGTGGGGCAGCTGCTTGGCCAGGGGACCAGCCCCATGCCATAGCAGGCGAGGGAAACACTTGCCCAAAGCAGCAAGTGCCCATCTGACTTCACTAATCCTGAGCCAGACCACTGAACAGGTGGAAGCACTGAGGAAGCGGGGCCGGCTGGGGTGGGGAGGCGAGTGGGGCCAGGGAGGCGGGACTCAGAGGAGGCCTGCACCTCGCTTCTCTGCACCAGCTTGAACGTCCCCGCTGCTTTCCCATCTCCATCTGGCCTTCCATTTTGCCCCAGGAACTCATTTCCAGGCTTTCCTCCTCCTACTGGACAGATGGGGAGACTGAGGCTCAGGGAGGCTGAGGCCCCAGGGTGCAGGAGGTAGAATTTGATGACGGACCTAAGCATTGTTGTTCTTGGCCTTCAGCCCATACCCAGGCACCTCCCACACTGATGGGCGCAATCACTCTGTCTCTGCCGCTGCGAGGGAGGCTGGGGGCGCTAGACCCTCGGATTCCAAGCTGGGCGCCTCGGGCTGCTACACGAACCCCCCCCCCCCGCCAGGATACTGGTCTTCTGACTGCCTGCTTCTACCCCCAACAGTCTCACTTGCAGCCCAGAGTGCTGGCTTCCGAGCTCAGCTCCGCGAGAACGTCCCACCTCTCAAAAGGATTGTGAGGATGGACAGAGCCACCTGGTGCTTGGCATCATCTTCTTTGGATGATGGTTATTTACACCCAGGCTTCTCACCCCTGGACTAGCCCCTCCACATCCCTCCTCAGCACCTAGCGTGGCCTGGCACATAGTGGGTGCTCAGTAAGTCTATTAATGACTGGGAGAATGTTTAGACTCGACACCCCACTAGAAAGTGAGAGTCTTAAGAGCAGAATCTCTTTCTGACCATTTTTGTACCTGCAGGGCTGAGCACATGCACACAGTAGGTGCATGGAAAAGACTGGGCACTGAGTTGGCCTTGCTTCCCTCATTGGTGGAAAGCATCTGCCTGGGTGAGCTGCCCTTCCCCGGGGGTCCTCATCAGACCTCAGGGTGGCCTTTGCAGGGACCTGGGCTTCGCAGAGCCTCAGGATCTGAGCCTGGGCTGGGCTCCTCCACCCACGCCAGGGAGTGCGCGCCCAGCTCGGGGCCTGGCCTTGGCTGAACCGAGCTCCCCTCCGCAGTTTCGGTCCTCTGTCGGCAGGAGCAGAGCCTGAAGCAAGCTCTGCCTGCTCCAAATGAGAGCAACCTGTCCCCCCCACATCACTCTGGGAAGGGGAAGGGACCCCTGAACCTGGGTGATCCAGCCACACCTGTTCCGCCTCTTCCGCCACTCTCTGCCTCAAGATCACAGGAACATCCCTGCTCCCTCGGTCATCGCAGGAAGCCCAGGCCCCTGGGTCCCTGGGCTCAGACCCTCAGTCCTCTGCCTGCAGCATTTCCCATCTCGGTGCCTGCTTCCTCCTCAGCAGGCGTGATCTACTGAGTTCTCTCCACTCCATCCCCCATGCCAAACATGAGCTCTGCGGGGCAGGGCCTGCCTTCTGCCCTTCTTCCTGCTGCGTCCCAGCTCCTGGACCTGCCCAGGCACTATCGCTCAGTATTTACTGCCAAATGAGCAAATGGACGAAAGCCATAATGCCAGTGACCGAGATGCTCCCCGGGAATGAACATCGCTATGTAATGAGCATTAGGCCCACGTTTCATTTGACCCACGATCGCACTATTATGACCGTGGTTATTTTCTCTGTTTTTCAGACAAGCAAAGCTCAGGCTCAGCGGAGTTCAATGATCTGCCCCAGGTACACAGCCAGGAAGTGGTGGGGCTGGGACTCAAACCCAGGTCTGTCTGATTCTTAGTGACAGTGGGTTTGAGCTCAGGGAACAGGAGGGCTTTGCTTACCGGGGGTCCAGGCTCTCCGGGGGTCCCCACATCACCAGGCATCCCAGGGTGACCCTGCCAAGAGAGAGAAAGGGGGAACAGTCATCCCAAACATCTGGGGTACACGGTGGCAGAGGAGAACAGAGCTGTCCCCCAAGAAGCGACAGGAGAGGGCAAGAGGGTGCAGACTTACTCCTTACCATCGCCCCCTTGGGTCCGGGCGCGCCTGGGGGTCCCATCATGCCGCGATCACCCTGTGATGAGGAAAGCAATGTGGGGAGGTCACAGCTATGGCTGTGGGGGTCTCTGTGGGGGAGGTGCAAAGGAACATCAGATGCCCAAGGAGGGGCAGGGGCTGCCCAAGGCCTCTAGAGTCCCTGTCTGGTTCATGGCCACATCACCCAGCTGGGGATCTGGGGTTTCGCTGAGCACAAACCAAGACCCCCAGCGAGGCCCGGGAGGCCTCTGCACCCGGTGCAGCCGGACACGCAGGGAGCTCCCCTCCAAAGTTGGTCCTGATTAAGGATGCGCTAGTTACATTGTCCCTTTGATCCTGGCCCACACTATGTGGTCCTCATTAGGCCTGGCATCACCTGGGCCGGGCTTGCTAAGGCAGAAACCACGAAAGAAGGCATTTTGTTCACTCTCCTCGCCCCCTGTCCAAACCTACATAAGATGCTGGAGAATCAGAGATGAAATTCATTCCCTCTCGACCAACCCAGACTGGGCAGAGATGGTGAGGGTAGCAGACAGGGCTTGCCCGGAAGGCAGGGGCTCTGGGTTCAAATCCTGGCTCTGTTTCTGTGAGGCCCTGTTTCTTATATCTACCTAGACAGCAGATATTTACTGAGCACCTACTCTGTGCTGGGCACTACATACCAGACCCTGAATCTACATGGTGAGCAGAAATAGACAGACCCACTCTGGCAGGGTAAGACACTCAGAGTTTTGAGGGGAGATGGAAGCTGGAGCAGCCATGGTGAGGGTGGGGGTCACAGCGATAAGGCGTTGTAATAGGGGGTGTCACCCATCTGGGGGCAGGGGTGGTCAGGAAACGCTTCCTTCGGGAAGTCTGCTTGGACAAAGGGCTGAAGGACAATTAAGAGGCGTCTAGGCACAAAGGCTGGAGGCAGGTGGGAGTGGGAAGAGTGTGTCTGGCAAGGGAATGGTACGGGCCATGGTTTGTAGGTGAGGAGGGACATAGGACATTTGAGCAACAAAAGAAGGCCAGAGTTGGCCTTGACGTTGTACTGCAGTTATGTAAGATGTTACCACTGGAGGAAACGGGGCGAAGGGTACGTGGGACCTTTCTGTGCTATTTTTTGCAACTTCTTGTGAATCTGTAATTATTTCAAAATATAAACTTTAAAAGGAGGAGGAAGAGGAGAGGAAGGGGGAAGAAGAATGGGGAGGAGGAGGGGACAAAGGCAGAGGCCAGAGGGTCTGGGACGCAGAGAGTGATGCGGAGGCACGAGATGCACCTGGAAAGGTAGGCGGGGCCGGACTGGGGTGGGTTCTTCCTCCCTCTGGACCTCGGTCTGTCCACCTAGCCAGTGGGAATGACACCGCTCTCCCAGTTGGCCTGCTCTGGGGACCAGATGGGAAGGCAGGTGCCCGCCAGGGCCCATGGTGGGACACGGGAAGCCACAGGCTGTTTCTTAGCCGGGAGCCAACATGAGACAGAGTGTCTCAGTGGGCAAAGTGTGGCTTTTGGTAATGAACCGTGTTCAAATCCCAGCTCTGCCACTTACTGTCTGGGTGACCTTGAGCAAGTCCCTTTCCCTATTTGAGTCTCCGTTACCTGTAAAACAGCTGCTCGGTGGTTAACAAGGCAACCTAAGGGAATGTCCACCTTTCATCTTTTTAAAAGACGATCGTCCCTCCCTTCTGTCGTCTGCCCCTGTGCAGAGCCTGTGGGCAGCATGAGGGGCCCAGGTCACATGCATCAGTGGTTGTCACACAGAACTCTGTGCTTGAGGGTGACAACAGGAGGGCACCGGGAGCCCTGGGGGGTGGTGGGAAAGGACAGCAGTGGTCCTTGGAGGGTCGGGGTGCTGAGTCAGGAGAAAGGCCAGGGGAGGGTGGTCTTGAAATCCCCAGGTCAACGGGCCCCTTCACCTTTTCAAAATTTCAAAACACAAGCTCTGGTTGTGTATGTTCTTCCCCCGGATACAACTTACCTTTTCTCCCACGATTCCTGGCTCCCCGACCAGACCAATGAATCCCACAAGTCCCTGTGAGAGACAGACGCGAAAGCAGGAGGAAACAGCGTGAGTTTGGGATGTGCCGCGTCTTCAAGGCAACTCACTGCCTTTGCCTTCCTCGAGCGCTCACGCTCCCAGGTGTCTCCTGCCCGGTGCCTGGTAATCCGGCCAGCTGCCACCAAGGAGAGCGCTGCCTCTCTCTGGGCACCATCCTGACTTCCCTCACTCCGCCAGATGGTTCTGATTTTGGAGCCAAGCGGTGGGGCCGCTGCCAACATCCCTGGGAGCTCCACACATTCTTCCCGTGCCAGAAGCAGGCTGGGAGGCTGCCACGTTTGGAGAGCTGGGGTGTGTGTGTGGGGGGGGAGTGGCCCTTGAGCTGTGCTGGGAAGAGGCCATCTGTCCCCATCTTTCGGGGCTCTGGGGCTGTTTCGAAGAGAGAAACAAACCCACTGGCTACGACAGAAATACCGTAACAGCCTCTGCCAAGAGATCTGATTGCAATCTGGGAAGTGGGGGCCTCTTTGCTGTCTTCTGAAAGCCTTCCTCACTTCTTCCAGAAAGAGCGCGCGCGCGCGCGCACACACACACACACACACACACACACACACACACACACACACACAGAGGCTCCTGTTGCTCTTTTTAACTCCACTGGGTGATAACTTGCCTCTGTGTTCCAGGGGCTTCTTCTAGGTGGCTGAGCAGGCACACACACATGCGTAGCTAGAAAGGTTGCCCAGGAAGGTAGACTAGTTTCTTGTTCAGGCCCTACCCTCTTCCCCGCTAAGGAAAATGCAAGCTGGGGGGGGGGAGGGTGGTGGGAGGAGGTGTGGCTCAGGAGTGCAAAAAGTGGCTTTGGAAGAACCCAGACTTGCAGCCAAGAGATTCCGGGAGAATTAGCAAAGCCTGAGGGATGAGTGGATCTGCTCCATAAAATCTGCTCCCTGTGCCCTAACTCTGGCCAGACAGCAACGAGACCTTGGGCCAGTAGCAGACCAGAGGCCGTGCACTCAGGCAGCAAAGCCAGCCCAGCTGCCACTCAACTAGGGCGAGAGGGTCTGCCTGATTCCAAAGGGTTAACTCTGAGACCCACACTGCCTTATCCAAAGACAGTGTGGCAACTTCAGCCAGGACCGCATGTGTCTTGCTTCTGCAGCCTGAGATGTCACTGGTCTGTGGGGCTCCAAAGCCCTCGCACCCCGAGGCTGTGACCGGACCTCCCACCATCCCAGTACCATCATCGTACACGGGGGGTCCCAGTCCTGCCCTTGCTGTCCTGGGCCCAGAGACCCTTCCGGAGTGAAGCATGAGGGGAGAGGGTCGAGGTACAAGGCATGAGGTCATGGCTAACATGTCACAGAAAATAACCAAGTATTTGACTTCTGCAACAACCTAATTTAAAAAAATTAATTAGAGCATTTTCAAGGTGATAGCAATACTAATAACGACAGCTTCAACGTATTGAGCGCTTCCTATGTGCGAAGCCGTGTTCCTGGCAATTTGTCTACGTCGCTGTCGTCCAGTCTTCAGGCGAGTGGTGTCGCAGAGCCTCCTCTGCAGAATGGGAGACAACGAAGCTCCCTCCTGACCTCCTGGGGTTGCTCTGAGTGTTTGAGGCGACGTGCTGCACGTCCCGCCACTCCATAAAGCCAGCTCTCTCCCAGCTAATTTACAGCGAAAGGGCACGAGGTAGGACAGAGGCCCCAGCTCCCCACAAGGGAGCAGTCAGATGTTTAGAGGATGCCCAGTGAAGGGAATAAAAACTGCTCTGTTAGAAGCCCCTGCCCGACTGGCCCAGAGAAACAGAAATTTCATAGCTACTTTAAATTTATGAGTTGTTGGGTCCTGGAAGACAGGCAGGTCATAAACCTCAAACAAGAAGCCAAATGGGGTCCTAATGAATAAAGGCCATACAGTGAGTGCCCCAGTCCCCACCCCCGCCCCAGGCACTGTCCTGGAACATTCTGGCAGGCCTGGGTGGGGGCGAGGCAGGTCCAGGGCAGCCGGTCCCAGAGGTCCAGGGCTTCCACCGGGCAGGTCGGGTGGAGAAGTAGTTCTGAGAGCTGCGGGCATGGCTGGCTCCGCTCTGGAGGGCAAGAGGGCACAGGGAGGAGGCAGCATTGTCGCCTGCAGCGGGCACCGTGCAGGCAGGATCTGAGCCCCCAGTTTGGGGGAGGAGGCTGGCCTGGTCCAGATTGCCTCCAGATAGAGGACCACTGTCTGCTACGGGAGTTCTCCCTCGCTCCCTTCCTTCCCTCATGTAACATTCTGCTAATCACTGGGTGCAACTGAGAACAAGACAGCTGCGGGTCCTCAGCTGGACCAGACGACTCAGGGTTAGGTGTTGACATGCTTGGACAGAGCTGCTTAGAGGCCGGCCCACACCTCGTCCCCAGCACCTAGGACAGGGCCCGGCAAGCAGTCTGCGTTTTAACTATTAGATAAATACGAGGGCTCAGGAGGTCAAAGAGTTTCTCAGCCCTATGGGCA
The DNA here is from genome assembly GCF_000956105.1 of Propithecus coquereli. Taxonomy (NCBI): domain Eukaryota; kingdom Metazoa; phylum Chordata; class Mammalia; order Primates; family Indriidae; genus Propithecus; species Propithecus coquereli. Next base: position 3,924,488 of record NW_012140858.1, on the reverse strand, counting down.
GGTCTTGGGAACGCAGCAGATCTCAGCGTCAGTCTTGGCTCTGACAGTGATATTACTGCCTGTGAGATCTTGGGCAGGTGACTTAACTGCTCAGCGCCTCAGTTTCCCCATTTGCAAAATGGGGATTATAACACCTATTGCCATAGGGCTCCTGGGGGAATTGCAGGCGATAGTGTATGCAGTGTTCGGCCCAGGGCCTGGGATCAAGCAGGTAACTGACAAATGTCGCTGTTACCATGAGTATAAGGAGTTCCTGTGGCCTGAGCTTCAGAACTCTTCCCTGGGGATCCTCTAATTCTGCGGCGGACAGGAGGTGCCTGCTACGGCAACGGCCAGCGTGGTACCTGAGTGTGCCTTACAGCAGCCCCGGGGGGCCGGCTCTGCCTCTCTTTCCTGCTGTGGTCCAAGCCGTCTGAGCAGCAGCAAGCAGGCCCAGGCTAGCCCAGGCAGCGTTCCCACCCTCCTGGCCCCAGCTCTGTCACTAGCCCACTTGGTCATACTGGCCAAGCTGCTTCTCGTCCACGAATGCCAGATTGCCAAGGCAGACTAGAATCCAGGGGTCCTTAACCTCGGGTCACTGTCTGGCACTAGGGGTGGAATTCAGGTCCATTAACTTGAACGGAAAAAACCACAACTTTTATTTTCATGAACCTCTAATTGAAATTTAGCATTTCCTTCAAATATAAGTGTGTAGGCAACAAACCACAGTAGTATTGGGACAATACGATACGATACGTCCCAGTACCTGGGACGATACCAGAAAGTGACATGTCACATCACAGCATTGCTGCAGAGACCTCAAAAGACGCTATGGAGGCTTGTCACCACTTCAAAACTAGGAGTGTTGTTAGACCTGCTCCTAGACCTCATTATTTAATGCATCAATAAAGAAGCATGTATATGAGTATATCACATTTTAACATATTTTCATAATTGTATTTCAATATAACTGGTTTCCTTTGCAATCCTTTGTTTTTTATTTTATGCATTTAAAAACTCTATTCTGAGGCTGGGTATAGTGGCTCATGCCTGTAATCCTAGCACTTTGGGAGGCCAAGGTGGGAGGATTGCTTGAGGTCAGGAGTTCAAGACCAGCCTGAACAAGAAAGAGCAAGACCCCATCTCTACAAAAAATAGAAATATTATCTGGGTGTGGTGGCACGTGCCTGTAGTCCCAGCTACTCGGGAGGCTGAGGCAGGCGGATCGCTTGAGCCCAGGAGTTGGAGGTTGCAGTGAGCTGTGATGATGCCACTGCATTCTAGCAGGGGCGACAGAGCAAAAGACCCCGTCTCCAGAAAAAAAGAGAATGACACAATAAAAACTCTATTCTAAGAAGGGGGTCCATGCCAGGCTGCTGGCAAAAGAATCCAAGGCACAGAAAATGGGTAGGACTCCCGGATACGGTGTTTCCAAGGACCCTTTGTGTCCTGACAGTCTAGGATTCTGAGTTTCCATTTCCCGAGGGCCCTGACATTAACATAACTATGAAATTGAATTTGCTGATCATATTGCCTTTTTCCACCCACCCCCCACCCCTCCACCCAATCAGGAAATATATCCAGGCCGCGGCAGCTTTTCCAAACTCCCGGGCTTCCCACAGAATGGGCTCGAATGACACTGGAAAGATTTCAAAAATCCAGGCCTCCTCCTGCTTTAATTTCTTTCTTCCCCCCAACAGATGTTGCAGGCCCGGTGAGGAAGCCTGGCGTGTGCGGCTCTCACGCCACTGACGGTGCTTCTCGGTGCAGCCAAATTCCCCTGGGTGCCCTGCATCGCTCCTCCTTCCCGCTTGAGGAAGCCCCTTCCAGGGTTCTCGGGGTGAGGTCTGGATTTAAAGGAGTGGGGGAGATTGCCACCTCCGGGCTCACGGGTTAAGCTTTCAGGAGGTGCCAGGGCTGGAGAGGAGGGACGGAAGTTACACCTCTGACTGCGCAGCCCTCAGAGCTGTTCTCCGAACTTTGATAATTGCAGGTGATCAAACCTCCTTTTTAATGACTAACTGCAACCTCCTCTCTTCTTGGCCTCGCTTCCCAACCAGCCAGAGCCACTGGTTTGAATTTCACTTTCTTTATAGTTTAGGGATGCCTGGCCCAAGAACCCCTGGCAAGTGGTTACACTTCTCTGGCCTTTGACTTCCTGCCCCATAAACGGAGGGAAATACGGGTGCGATTATGAAGGGCTCCTCCAGTTTTAACATCCTGGGGGCGAAGTCACATAACCTCTTTGGGCAAATGCACCAAAAACATCTGTGCAGAGCCTGGCCGTGGGCAACGGCCATCACGACTGATCATGGCTTTCCCAGTCAGGGCCTTCTGCTCTCGGTCACCGTCCACATCAGTGACAGGGGGGCCAACCTACTTCTGGAGTTGTTCTGAGAATGGCACGAGGTGGTGCATGCAGGACGCTCAGCAGAGGATGGCACACAGGAAGGGCTCGGTAAACGGAACCCACGCGCCCACAGACTGTCACTAACTTACCTGCTCACCCACGGGCCCCGGCCGTCCGGGATCGCCTGGCTCCCCCTGCAAAGAAACGGAAGAGGACAGATTGGGATGGAGACGGGAGCCCAGGCCTCTCGGGTTACTGGCCTTAGTTGCCATCGCTGGGGATGAACCAGAGTCTGGCCTTGGCGACCCCAAACAAATGGCAGGGACAAAGGGGCATTTGGACAGAAACTCTGGCCCCAGACGTGACTCTAGTCACCCATCCCCTCTGAGTGGCTCTTGGCACATTACTCAGCACCCTATGTGTGTATCTCATTTGGGTCCTTCAACAACACGTAGGATTTTGTGGATGGAAACTGAGGCCCAGAGAGGTGAAGTGACCTACCCAAGGTCACGCAGCAAGCAAGAGGTAAAGCTACAACTGGAACCTTGGTCTGCCTGACTGAAATGCCCACCCCACTGTACCAGGCTGTCCCACTGCAGGAAGAGCAGGGAACGGGGGAGTCAGGGCACCCGGGCCGTAGACCTCAACCCACCAGAGCTCTGCCACTAGCTCAAGGGTGACTCGGTGAGTCTGTTCTCTGCTCTGGGCTCAGCCTTCCCAGCTATACATAAGGGAAATCAGACTCATTCGTCTTCAAGGCTATTGCCTGCTTTCATATTTGGTGGCCTATCATGGCTAGTTCTGTCCCCTGCCAGGGTGGCTCTTGCTCCTTAGGTGGCCACAGCTGCCCTGGTCTCCCGACAGCAGACCCGTGGGATTAAGCCACCCAGACTGGGTCACCGCTGCTGCCACAGAAACCCAGCTGGTATCTGAGGGAGACAGGCCGAGACCTCAGAGGGCAGGACCTGGCTCAGACAAGCCAGGAGTCTGGCTGGAAAACAGATGTGGCTCACTGCTGCCCGGCTAGAGGCTCGTCCTCCCCTCCACTCCTCCGCAGACCTCATGTTCATGGAAACCAGAGCGGCCAGGACAGACAGTGGGCCATTCCCCCGAAGAGAGGGAGACGGGAATGACCTGGGCTCCCTGGCCCTGCCCTGCCCTCCTGGGGCTTTGCCCATCTGTGAACCTGACCCATCATCACTCCCCGGAATGGCTGGAAAAATCCAACCCGCAAGGGATATCCTTGGAAAACCATCAACTGAGGCCACCCATGAGTTGAGGATCATGACTCTCCTGCCCCGGGCCAGTTCTTTTTCGATAACTTCAAACACTAAACAACCTGTTAACAAATGGAATACCTATCTGTTGTACACAATGGGGGAGATACAGAGGCCCAGAGAAGAAAGTGAAAATCCCCTGTTATCTCACCATCCAGAGAGAACATAACCCCTGACAGCTCCGCAGCCTCTGCCCTCAGTGGGTCTACAGGGACGGGTGCCACCAGCCCTGCAGCAGACTCGGGCTTTCCCATCATCCTGCAACCTGCTTCCTAGCACCGTCACCGCCCCGCACAGGCACCTTCCCATCTCGTAAAACACCCCACGATGCCGCGCTGGCGGGCTGTGCTACACCCCATTACTCGAACAGTCCCCCACTGTTCAACATTTAGGTTATGTCCTTTCTTTGTCTATTATCAATGCTTTGTGATAAATGAGACCAATTTTTCTCCCTTTTCACAACTGGCCGTGGGATTCAGGACTTGTCCTGGAGCCCACGTGTGTTGGATGCCCTCTCTCCTCTTGTCCCCAGGCATCACTAGGTCCCCTCACCTTCACGCCATCCAGGCCGGGCCTCCCAGGAAACCCCTTCCTGCCGGGCTGACCCTGCAACAGAGAGAGGGGTGAGCGGGGGAAGCCGGGCAGGGACAGCATTGCTGGGGTCCCAGAGCTCTGAGGACCTGGCACAGGGTCTCTATGGCTGTGGAGAGCCACGGTACCCCAGGGGGGTGGGGACGTAGAGACCTGATGCCACCAGGCAGCCAGGTGTCCTGGGACACAGGGAGGGTCTCCAGCTGCGTGACCTCAGCGAAGCCTCCCCTCTCCCTGGGCTGGTCTCCTGTGTAAATGGGGATAATGACACCTGCCTTCAGGGAGTGAGGAAGAGGAGGGGACTTCAAAGAATGTCAGGGCACAGGGGAGTGGAGTTTATGTTTGTGGTCCTCAAAGTGTGGACCTTTCCGGAGGTTCATGAGGACCAAGGTATTTTCCTAATAACATTAAGATGTCTTTTGTTACCCTCGTTCTCATGAGCGTAAGTGGCGTTTTCCAGAGCTCCAAGACACGCAGTATTGTCAACAGACTGAACACAGAAGCAGACCCAAGGATCCAGCTGACTTCTATTAAGCCAGGCATTAAAGGGATTTGCAAAAATGGTGAGACAATGCCACTCTTTCCACTCAATGATCTTACTTTGGAAAATATAGTGATTTTTCATAAAAATATTTTATTAACATAAAATGGGTTTGTCATTAATTTTCAACAAGTTAATAAGTACAGTTAAAGTTCGTTGGTTTTAATTACTAATATCAGCAGTTGTAACCCACCCGAACAAAAGCTCTCTGCGTCCTCAATCATTTTTAGGAGTGTAAGGAGGTCCTGATACCGAAACACTCATGAACCCCTGGTTTACGCAACTGCTGCGATGAAGGTGGAGGCGGAACACGTGAGTTCTGGAAGGCTTTTTGGAGCAGCGGCAAGAACTCGGGCAGAAGCACCCAGCACATAGCAGCAGTGGGCAGTGACATCAGTCATTCTGGCTCCTCTCTCCTCTGGGGTCTATCCTAGTCCTCTCTCCCGCTGGCCCAAGGCCCTCACTGATGACCTCTTTCCAGAGCACTGGCCAGATGTTGCCCTGTCTGTGCACAGCTGGCTCAGCTCCAACAAATCCCACCTCCCCCAGGCCAGTGACACTCACCTCCAAGCCTGGGGCCCCTGGTGGCCCCATGGGTCCCTCATCTCCCTAGAGTTGGGAGACACGAGAGAGGAAAAAAGGAGAAAGTTAATCCAGTGAGGCTCTTGGAGAACTCGTCCTGCAAGGAGGGAAAGGGGTGGAGAGAGGACAGCCCTTTTGGACAAGGAGAAATGGTGAACCTGGCCCACCTGCCTATTCCCCCCGGGGCAGGGGCCCCACCGGTCATGGCCTAGAGGCCAGGCCACACAGTGACTTCCAGTGGATGGGGACCCCCGGGATCACGCAGTCCTGGGCAGCGGGGTTACACCCCATCATGTGCTGGGAGGAACAGGGCTGTAGACTGCAGCTCAAAGACACAGGCTCTGTTCCGAGTCCTGCCTTGGACTCGCTAGTTAGAGTGGAGAAGACCCTACGGTGCGATGACAGGTCTCAGTTGAGTTCCTGGAGAACAGCGATGACGCCCTATTCTCTCTGGCAGGCACCGCCTCCCCTCCGCCCCAAACATCACTTAGGACGGTTCAGTGTCTTGTGGCTGTTTGGTGGACGCACGAGCGGCGAGTGACGAATCAATGAGGACGTGAGAAGCGGCAGGCACAGGAAGGGTTTCCTTGGGTGGTGACGTGAGCGTAGACGGAAGCACGTGGCTGGGCCTGTCCTTCCCTTCTCTCCCCTCCCTTCCCGCTTCTGGCCATGGGGCTCCCCGGACTCCCCCCCCAGACCACCCCTGGGCTCAGGCAGCCTCCAAACTGGCCCCCTCTGGCATGCCAGGCCTGACCAAGGGGCTCCCTCCAGGGCCGCCCCCCCCCAACTCCTCTCCCCCAGCTTCCAGGAAAACAGACCTACGTGGCGGCTGCCAGAGCCAGCGCTGGGACCCCGCCAGCCCCAGAGCCAGCCCCGAGAAGGGATCCATGTCAGCTGGATGCCCGCCTGTGGTCGCGGTGAGTCCGGGCCTCCCACACCCTCACCCAAGGCTGTGTGTCACGGGGCCCTGGGGCCTGAGCTGAGGGGGCGGGGGAGGAGGCTAAGGAGGGCCTCGTGCACAGGTAATTGGGGGGCCCACCTGTGCAGTGCCCACCCGTGCAGTGCCCACCTGGTGCTTCAGCAGGCCCACAGGGACCCTTCCCGATCCCCTTCATCAAGCGCAAGTAAAGAGGGAATCTTCACTTTGCCACTTACTGGCTGTGCAAGTCGGGGAACTCCCTGGGGACACCCAGGGAAGTGAGCCCCACAGGACCTATGTCACGGCTTTGGGCTCAAGCAGACCTGGCTCTGCATCGTGGCCCTGCCTATTACTAACCATGGTACCCGAGACGGTCTGTTTACCTCTCTGGGTCTCAGTGGGCTCACCTGTAAAAGGCAGCTGACAATTGCCACCCTCCCATCGATGCCCCGATAAACCACGCTATGGTGAGCAGTGGCAGCAGCCCTGGGAGAGAAAACCCCAGGGCAGAGAAGGTCCCCGGAAGGGTCATAGGGCCAGGGCTGTGGAGGATGAGCTAGAGGGTGAGTCTGAGGTGGCCCTGGGCTGTGTCCAGGCTGAGGGGCTCGGGACCTGGGCTAAGGCCTTTGGTCTCCAGGACAGGAGACAGGCTGGGGGCTGCGGTCAGGCTGGGAGGGACAGTGGGTGCACAGGTGGGGGCAGGGCCAGATGGTCTCACCTCGGGCCCCAGCTGCCCACGGGGTCCCGGCAGGCCTCGAGCTCCAGGCTTACCCTGGGGAGAAGGGAACAAAAGGGGGTCTCAGAGGCGGCACCTCCATCTCCACCATGGGCTGGCCAGACACCCCCTATTTCCAAGCCAGGTAGCCAACCCTGGAGGCTTGTGGTTTCTGTAGAGCTGTCTGCTCCAACTGGAGCGGCCCTGGGCAGGGACTCACCTTCGTGCCTTCTGGGCCGTTGTCCCCAGGGGGGCCAATGTCTCCTGGGAATCCCTGAGAGGAAGCAGAGAGCAGGGTCACCCACGGGGGCTGTGCTATGATCCCGGGCCTTGGAGGGAGCCTGATCTGTGCTTCCCTCCCATCCTGCGGGGATGTGACCTGGGGCAGATCAGTGAGCCCCCTTGATCCCGCAATCCTCAGTCCTGAAACCGGGATGGATTGCGGCCCCAGCCCTGACACCTCGGAGAGTCTCCGAGAGAATAAACGAGATGGTGCAGGAAAGCATTAAGGCCATCACAGGCAAGGTCATATGCAAAGTCCCCTGACCCAGACTTTTCCAAGGCCTGAGTTGCGGGTGTCCCGGCACATGGCTCCCCAGAACCAGCCACGCCCTGCCCCGAGAAGTCCCGTCCTTTGACTGCAGTGATCCTGCAGATGGTGTCTCCTGGGTTTGCCGCCACTGTGAAAGCGCTGGAGGGTGCTGACTTAATGAACCTCAGCTCCTCCTGTCGGAAGCTGAAACCCCCGCTATATCCTGGCCCAGGGAGCTGGACTCTGCCCTGCGCCACCCATGGAGGCCTGTCCCGTGGGATGTGCGTGCAGAGGAAGTTTCTTCCTGGCAAGGAGAAGAATCGCCTCCCTTTTCCCTCACCCTCGGGCTGCCCCCCAGGGCCCCACAAAGCACAGGGCTCCCTCTCCTCACAGTGGTCTTTGCACAATTTGGAGACCAGTTACCCCGTTCCCGGAGGCTTGCCCTTCTCCGTCCCTTCAATAGCTTCTGGTCAGGGCCCCAGGCACCTCAGCCTGGCTGCCTCCAGCCGTCCAGTCCCATTGTTAGTGACCACCAGGGCCCCCATGCTTCTGTGGGTGTGCGTTGACCAGCACGAGCCAGTAAGGGAACATCTCCTTCCTTGTTTTAGGTGTAATACCTCTGTTAATTCAGCCTAGAACCCCATTATCTTTGAGGGCAGTCCTATTACTCCTTCAGTTTCCTGCCAGCTAGAAATCAAATCCTTTTTTAATGAGTCTTTGTGACCAAAATGCACCCTCCCACCTTGTCTTCCTAAGTTGGCTTTGTTTTCTTTCTTCCTCTTTTAACCTTTGAGTAACTCCTATTAAATTCTGGCTCAAACATCTTCTCACCCTTCTCATTCCGAAAGGCAAGAGTGGTCCCAAACTTGGAGCTAACACATGAAGCCAAAGCTCATGTATTTTCCCTTAAAACAAGAGGCTCAAAATCCTGTCCTGCCACCCCCTCACTGTGGGACCCCAGGTAAGTTTCTTAGCCTCTCTGGGCCTCAGCTTTCTCATCTATAAAATGCTGCCTGTAACACCTACCCTTCAGAGCTGTTCTTCGGGTTAACTGGAACAATGCAAGCAAAGCACTTAGTTTGGAGCCTGGCACCTAGTAAGTGCTCAATAAAAATCTGCATCCAAAATCATTCTGGGTCCCATGTCCGGAAAACAAGTCTGCCTGGGGAGGGGGGTGTCCATCTCCAGAGAGAACTTGGCGATCAGGATGCTGAGCCAATTCTTGTGCTTATATGCATCTGATGGGCCCCACTGATGAGTGGGAGAGATAATTCACCCGGGTGCTGGACAGCTGGAGCCCCCTCCCATGGCCTGTGGGTGAGGGGCGAAGAACCAGGGAAGGCGCTGACACCCTTATCAGCTTCCGCCTGCAGCGGAGCAGAGCCACGTCCCGGTTAGAGAGTCGGCCAATCAAAACAGAACACAGGATGGGACAGGCAGACTCCAGATGTGTCCAGGGACCCAGGGCAGGGCCAAAGGAGCCCTCATTGCTACTATGTGGCAGAGTGATGCTGAGGAAGCCACCTTCCTGCTCTGCGACTCAGTTTCTTCATCTGCGAAACGGTGGCAGTAATCTCTCTCGCGCACGGCCGCGGTAGCGATGAGCAAGTTCTCATCTCGAAGACGCGACGCGGCGTCCTGGCCTGGAGGAGCCTAACAGCTGGGGGGGAGCGTGCTTTCCACCCGCGCTGGCCAGACTGCTGGGAACGCCGGGCTCTCCGGAAAGTCTTTTTCCACAGTGACCAGAGGAGGGAATCAGGGCCACGGAGGAGAGGCCAAGTGCATTTGTCTAAAGATAGGACTGTGTCACGGCCAAAGTCAACACAGTGCAAAGTCAGAACTTGTAGCTTTTAGGAAACATTCCCTCATCCCGCCAGGCGATACCAGGAGTGATGTTTGCAAGGGTCTGGAGAACCAGCAAAGCCAAACTTTTGTCTTGGATGCGGAGAGCTCATGAATGAAGATGACCCAGAGGCCAGGGAACTGTGGGTGGGTGGCTCCGGCTGGGGTTGGCCTGGGTGCCGCTGACCTTGAGACTGACCACAGCCCCGGCTCCTGCTCGGCCCAGTCCTCCAGACACGGGGACGATAGAGGGGGCCGGGGAGAACTCAGCCAGCTGGTTTCAACCGTTATATGTGAATTCCGAGTTGATGATTCAGGTGCAGCCTACCTGTGCTAGTCACCACACGTGTCAGAAACTCTCCGGGTGTCTCCTTACTCAGCTAGAATTATTAATTGCTAAATACATCCTTCCTTATCTGTTATTCTTCATTCAAAACCTTCATTCAAACCATTTACTTCCTGTTCCCCATACCCGGGAGCTCTGAGCCCTGAGCTTTTCCAGAGCAGCTGTGAGCAGCTAGGAAGGTTCTAGAGCTCAGACGGGGACTCAGAGTGGAGAAGGCAGGGAGCCCCGCGACGTGGCCCAGGCTGTGGAGCACACAGGGCCCTCCTGAGGATTTTACTGGAACCACAAAGCCAGGGTGGTGACAAAGCTGGGCAAGAACTCTGGGGCCAGCTTTCTGTCCCCTCTGCCTTTGAGAGCCCCTGGGCAACATGGGAAGAGCAGATGGCCGATCGAGGAATTTCTATGCTTAGCCTCATTCCTCACTTGCTGCGTGACCTCAAGCAAGTCCCTCGCCGTCTCTGGGCCTCAGTTTCCCAAGGGCAACACCCAGTCCCAGCTGTAGCCAGACAGAGAAATGGGGCATCACATACCTCAGGTCCAGGGGGCCCAGGAAACCCAAGAGATCCTTTGTCTCCAACTTTGCCCTGCGGAAGAGGAGCGAGTTCGGGGGAGGCCGGTAAGCAGGGCAAGGGCCCGACCTCCCACCAACCCCTTGCGTTACCCCCTGGCTGTGGGTGGCTGGAAAGGTCAGCCTAGACAACAATCTGCCTAGACAACCAGAAGGAGCTACAGTTCAAACTCTGCCTCCTACACTTACTGGCCACGGGACCCTGGCAAGGCACTTCACCTTTCAGAATCTTAGCTTCCCCATCTGTTAAAAACAAAACAAAACAAAAAAAAACCAGGAGCAATAATAATTCTCTAACTCCCGGGGTTGTTGGCAGCCTTCGAAGAAACACAGTACACAAAGGGTCTGATGCACAATAACACTCCATAAATGACACCCTGCTGTGACTGATGGCATTGCTACTGTTTACAAGGTGTCAGGAGCCCCAGGCTCCCATCAGAGCTTTCTCAGTGCATGAGGCCTGTCTGTGGTGCTGGGTGACTTACTCCCTCTCTGGGCCTTAGTGTCCTCATCTGTAAAATGGGCAGATGCCATTCTTGCCCTGCTCTGCTCAGCCCCCAGGGCTGTTGCAGGAGGAAATGAAGTCCTGGGTGTGAGGGCGTCCCCAGCCACATTCCATGAGCAGTTGGAGAGAGTGAGGTTTGGGGTGCTGGAGGAGGTACTTACCAGAGGCCCTGGCTTCCCCCGTGCGCCGGGGAACCCTGGCAACCCCTGGCTCCCCTGGAAAAGACCCAGAGCAGGCTGGGGTTAGTGAGGAACAGAACCGGCCCAGTGGACAGCTGCCTGGTCCTGCTGCCGGCCTGGGCCACCCTTTGAGGAGTATGAACGCCCACCTTTGAGGAGTATGACCTCCGCTGCAGGCTGCAGCCTGGCACCCCTACAGGCTGGGCCCCAGAGACACTCAGGTGAAAAGCAGCCCCCGTCCACACCAGGAACCGAGGCCCCTGGGGCTGCGAGCAGGCTCTGTGGCGCCCTTTACGCCCGGGGACTCTGGAGACGGAGCCCAGCAGGAGCAGCCAGGCCTGCCGTGGCTCACAACCCAGAGACACCAAAGCCGGGTCAAGACAGGCCAGAGAGGAGGGAGGGGAGCGGGAGGGCTGGCCAACATCTGGGCCTCGTTGACTGGCTGGGAGAGGTCCAGATGTGGCCACATGGTGCCAGACTCAGGCAAAGAGGAGCCGGTCTCAGCAGCCCCACAGCTGGGCTCTGGAAGTCAAGGCCACCTCAGTTCATCCCTAGCCAATCAGTCAGTGAGGCTGGTCCCTCCCTCCCTCCCTCCCTCCCTTCCCAAACTCATCCTAAATATCCCCTGTGAAGTGCAGGACCCTGAGCCGAGCTCCCTCAGGGCAGCCTGGGGCCCTGTCCTCAGGAAACGCACCGTCTGGCAGGGGGCTGAGCGCAAGTAAGTCCCCCAAAGCCAGGGGAGAAAGGTGGCACCACAAGTGAGGGACAGACGTGCTGCCCAGGGTACTCGGAGAGGGAAAAGGCAGGGTGGTGTGGAGAGGCTGAGCGGAGGGTGTTCCAGGTGGGGCCGCGGTGGTGCCAAGGCCTAGGGTGCTGTGGGCACATCAGTGGGCTTGCGGCACAGAGCTGTAAGGGGAGGGGCAGGAGAGCATCAGAGACACCCGCTCACGGGGTCCTGAGTGCTTGAGTGGGGAGCCAGGACTTCACTCCGGGAACAATAGGGAGCCATGGATGGTGTGAGAGCACAGGGTAGAGCTGTACCCTCCAAGGAACAATTTGGTGACAGTGAGGAAGAAAGAGGGAAGGAAGAGGCTAGAGGCCTGGAAAAAAGTTAGGAGGCTGTTGTAAAATCCAGGAAAGAGATGTCACATAGGTGGACGGAGAATGGCAAACACAGGACTGTCTGAGAGGCAGCCATCTCACAGGTGAGTCTGGGCCCACGACAGGGCCTGGGAAGGAAGCCAGGACCAGGAGAACAGCAGGGCAGGGGCCGGGGAGGATCTGGGGGCAAATTACCTTGTCTCCTTGGAATCCGGGATCTCCTGACACACCTGGAACCCCTTGTTCGCCCTGAGTGCACACCAGCAAAGAAGGTTACGATGGGGACCGCGTGGGCTCTGGAAGCCTCCCCAGCATCCACACCCACTGGCCAGTACAGCTTTGCTGCGGCTGCTCCCCAAGTCAGATCCGCCCAGCGGCAGCCTTGTTAGAGTAACGGACGGCCTCTGGGAGGGGAAAGCAGGTCCTGGCGCGTGAGCCGGCCTGTGTACACACCTGCCTGGGCTGGCCAGGTGGCTGAAAGCGCCACTCACAGAAGATAAGCTGCCCAGTGTCACCTGGCCCTCCCTGGAGAACTGATACTTGCAGAGCAAATGAACTGTTTCTCGATCCTTCAACCTCTTCATCATCAACTGACGTTATCACACAAGGGTGAGGGCACCTTGTCCAACGGTCCCACACCACCGTGGTTTCTGAGTTCTCGTGTCTGCTCTTTGATACCGTTCACCACCAGGCTGTAAGCTGTCACTTCCTCCTTTTGTGGGGGTTTTTGTGCCAGCAATCAGCTTTGGTCTACTTCTGAATTAGCTGGTTTTAATCAGCTACAGCATGAGGAAACCAGATTGCCCGGCTTGTTAAGACTACGCGTAAATAGCGAGTAAACTGGTCTTGACTTAGGTCTGCGTGTTTCTCTTCTAAAACAATGTATCCCATAGGCTTGGTGACACTGATTCTGGCCATGGAGGGCTCTTCTGTTCCCTCCCTGTTTTTAGCTATGTTCTGGTAGGTGAGTCGTTGCCCACCAGATTGGGAGATGTCTCTCTCCCCTTAGGGCTGGAACCAACTCACACGGCCCTCACCACTTCCAGCCCTCCATGTTGGACATAGCTCCAGCTGGCCCCGGGACTCAGAAAACATTCACAGCCCTGGGATCAGGGGGAAAAATGGGGAGAAAAACCCAGGAAGAATGGATAATCTTAGTAAATCCACATCGAACAGCTAAGGCCCATGACCCAGCAAAAGAACTTCCTTAGTACAACAAAAGCCAGAATTATTAATAAAAAAAAATTTTTTTTTGAACTTACTTTGGTTTTTCCAATTTGGAAAATACTGCACAATATCCTGGGGTTTGGGGATCCAAAGAACATTTTTTAAAAATGTCCAAAAGAGGAGTGAGGGGGTAAACAAACAAACAAAAAATAATAGGCAAAAAAGGAACATTTAAAAGGCACCCAGGAAATCAGAATAACGGATCTGGAGAGAGCTGGGCCGGAGCAGGAGGCTTGGCTGCAGAAGGCGCCTCCGCGCTGGGAGAGGGAGCCAAGTGGTTGTAAGTGGGACGGAGTCCAGGCCGGGTCATGGAAAATCTGGGATTCTAGGCAGGAGCGACCTCAGAACATGAAAGGATGGCTCTGTCATCCCGGGGGAGGGCCAAGGGGCACGTTTGTGTATACGGCCGACCAGAACACAACCCTGAGAGCTCCTCCCCTCCCAACCAAAGGGATGGAAAAGAGATTTCTCTCTCTCTCTCTTTTTCTTTTAATCCCAAAGACTTGACTTTCCTGAAAACTATGGGCATGAAACTAATTTCCTCCTTTTTTATTTTCCAGGGCTTTCCCACCTCTAAATGTCCCAGGCAACTCCCACCAGCAAGCCAGCCGAGTTCTATGTAACACATTTATTTCCATGTTCCTGAAGCAACACTGAGCTGAGGCCAACTCCACAAAAGGGCCTATAAAAAGCTCACTGCCTACACTCTCATTTTCCCCAACTTCCTTTCTGCCTTGTCCATGACTTCAACCTTTCCAGAGCGCTGATGTCTCAAGCCTCGGCATAAACAGGTAGGTGTAGGGAACCCCCCACCTCCAACAGAAAGCCCCTTCAGAGGGGCTCAGCAGGCAGCGGGACGCAGGTGGGGCAGAGGTGAGCTGCAGATGGAGGCTTGGGCAAGACAGGAGGAGATGGAAGAGGGAGAAAAGGTAGAGAAGGCCTGAGTTGGCGTTGCACCTGGCTGGCTACCTGGGGTTGGGCTTGCATAAAGCAATCCAGGTGTGCCCACTTTCACCCAGCAATTCTAATTTTCTAAGCGTCTGGGGGCCTAGGTTGGCTCGCCTAGTAAATCCCTGAGTTTCCTTTGATGAATCTCCCCTCTTTGGGTCTCAGTTTCCCCAGCTGTGAAACGCGAGCTCCCAGAGCCTGGCCAGCTCTGACCTTCTGACCTCAGTTCTGCTTCGTGGTTGAGGTCTCTAGAGACAGGTGCCTGAGTTCAGCTCCTGACCCTCTACTTCCCAGCTGTGTGGCCTTGAGCAGGCTGCTTATTTCACAGGGGATTGGAGGATTAGTGGGTTAATCCACGGAGAGCACTCAGATGGTGCCCAGCACATGGTACCTGTTCCTGTGACTCAGGTATAGGAGGAAGCAGAGTCACCTGGAGACAGGTGCGGAAGGAGTCTGACCACAGGAGTGGCTGAGTGGTGTCATCCCTTCAGATGTCTTGTGGACACTTGGAACACTGCCCCAAAGCCCTCCCGCACCCTCTTTGGGGTTCCTGGTTTGCTGGAATCTGAGGGGGGCCAGGCAGGAAGAGCACGAGGAGTGCTGGGCCCCTGTGTCTGTCATTCAGATGCTGCCCGACTCTGAGCCCCCTGGGGGCCCCCTACCCAACTCCAACTCTGGTTTGGCCTGGGCTGAGACAGAGCTCAGCGGCAGGGCTGTACCAAGGGCACGTGGCGAGGGTGGCCCCCCCCCGTGGCAGCTGGAGGAGAAGCTGTGCTGTCAGCTGGCATGCTCTCTGGGGTTGGGTTCCCAAGTTCAAGCCAGGACGATCGATGTGGGTTTGTTTCCTCCTGTGCTACCACCGCCGCCCTCCCTGCTCCGTGGCTTTGTCCTTAAAGCCCTGACGCTGGCCTCAGCTCCACTCTCTGGATTCAGAGCCCTGCCTTGACTTACCCCTCCCCGTGCCGCAATAGCTGCTCATGCACTCTCTGCCAAGGTCTTCAGGCCCCCAGAAGCATCTGCCTGAGCCCCGCCCAGAGTGACCAGAAAGAAGCTGGGGAGCACAGATTTAGGGGGGCCAGAGGGGAGGCAGGAAGAGCGCAGGGGAGTGGACCTGGCGAGAAATCAGCGGCAGCCTCCAGCGGACAGGGGGGTGGCATGCAGAGAAACCACAGTGCAATAAGGGAGTATTCAGATCACCTTATCACCTTTCAGTCCGGGCTCCCCCATGCTGCCCATCAGTCCCTGCAAGACAAAGGCCGAGGCCAGCTGTGATGGAGACTTCAACCACGGGAGTCAGGAGCCCTGGCTTACACCCACCAGCTGGCTGCAGACCCCGTGCTAGATCCCAGTGTTCCCATCAGTGAAATGGGGCAATGACTCCCACCTCGCAGGGCAAGGGGCATGGACTGAAGGAGTTAGGAGGCAGCTGACCGGCGCGTGAGTGAACCACAGCACCGTGGACCAACCCAGAGGAAGGAGGTGCTGGCGGGGAGGGAAGGGTTTAATGAGCAGCATCACATGCGTGTTGGCCAAATTGGGTGGTCCCCAGAATGTGGTCCTAGCAGTTTGGGCCTGCCATTGTCCTGCACGCCCAGCTCACTAAGGGACGGACTGAGGTCACTGGTTTGCATTATAGCTGCTATGGCCCTCGCAATGTCCCCCACTGGACTTCCAGTGCCCTGCGGCCCGGAACCGTGTCAGACACATGCTCAGCTTGAGGACTGGTGTCCAATAATGATGTCTGGCTTAAATGACATACAGATGACGACTGGCTGTCAGGCATCCTCCATCCTCCCTTCCCCCACATCGGCTGAGGTCACCCCTCCTTCTGGGCTGAAACGGGCCAGCGGGTGCCCAGCTGGGAGGAGGCCCCAATCGGGGGGCAGCCACTGTTTACCTTCATGCCCTTGGGTCCTGGGTAGCCAATTGGACCCAACGCTCCCAAGTCGCCCTGGGGAGAGAAAGAGAAGAGGATGCCATGAGCGGGGCCTGCAGGAGGCTGGCCTGGGAGGGGTGACCCCCGCCGTGCCTGGGGCTGGGCTTTCGAGGACGCAGCTCTATGGGGCTGATCGTGGAACTAGGGATGCTCTTCGTCCTGTTCACCGGCACTGACGTGCAGGAATAAACTTCACGCAGACGCTTCCCCAAGTCTTCTTGATTGCCGGCCTCCCTTACCCCCCTTTCTTTCCGTATTAGATGCAAGATATTTCTGTCCCATGTCACATCCTTTATCCCCTATACCAGCTCAGGTATGCAGGGCCTTTCACATGACTTCTTCAGACCTCAGTCCCCCTCCCTGTAAAATGGATCCCTCTGTCCTAGAGCTGCGGCAAGTATTAAATAAAACATAAGCAGGGGCTTTGATTCCTCTAGCTATGTGGGGGGGAGGCACTTTCTGCTTCCCAGACACTTAGCCGTCTCCTTGGGAGGGCAGCAAGTGGGGCGTGGGGCTGTCCATTCCAGAAACCCTAGTGTTGGTGATGCACCCCGTGGGACGCTGAGGTCAGCTGGCAGATCCCAGCCCACCGGCGGCAGAGCCAGCTTCAGACCATCCAAAGTGGGACCCATGGAGTTGCTAACCCTGGGAAGCCAAGCTCCCTTTGCAGGGAGCTCTTCAAGGAGGGCTCTGGGAAGGCTGGGAGGGCACCACCATCCATCAGAGGCAGAGGAGAGGTCTCACTCCTCTGCGACTCACTCACTCTGTGATTTGGGGGAGCTTAATGTCTCGGTGCCCCGGTTTCTTCGTGTCACAAATGGGGGTTACTGATACCATGGACCTTCTAGCCACGTTTCAAGGAGTAACTGATTCAATACAAGTAAATGCTTGGCAACGTCTGGAGGCATTTTTGGTTGTCATGACCGAAGGGGTGCTACTGGCATCTAGTGGGCAGAGGCCAGAGATGCTGCTAAACGTCCTGCAGCGGACAGGACAGGCCCCCACGACAAGTAGGAATCCAGCCCAAAATGTCAGTAGTGCCGGGGCCCAGAAACCCTGGCTGAGAGTGAAGAAGTGACTGAAGTTTCCCCTGACAAGCCCGCCCTCTCTCCTTCAGATCTCCACACTTCCACCCAGCCTGTCAACTCCCGCTCAGCCACGGCCATAACCTCACGCCCACACCCAGAGAGAGGGAGCCCCTGAAAATACTCTCCCCTCCCCGGTCCGTGCTCCGTGACTGATCTAAGTGTCTGGCTGCTGGGTGAGCTCTTTGTGCCTCAGTTTCCTACTTCCCAAGTCAGGCTCTATGGGGGCCCCTGGCAAGTGCTCTGAGGTTGGGGCTCAGCTCTGGAGCCCTGGAGGAACAAAGGCTGCCCCAGGTAGCCAGGCTCAAGAATGGGGACTCAAGTTCCTGTGTCGGAGCTGCCTGGAGACGTCTCGGAGGGAGGCTGGGCAGGGAATGAAAAATCACATTCCTGCCTGGCTCCTGCAGGAAGGGCCAAGGGGGCCGTGCAGCGGAATGGCCCCCGAGGAGAGAGACGGAGGGACGGTGCTTGGCCCGGCTGAGGCAATGCCGGTTCCCACCCACTGCGCCCCCAGAACGACTGGAGTCTGGCCTCGGCCATGCCATGGCTGTGTGATCTGGGGCTCCACTTCCCCTCTCTGGGCTCCAGGATTCCCACTTGACCGGGTTAAGCAAAACCTCCTAGCTGAGCATTCGCTAAGAAATTCTGCTTTCAGGACCCATCGAGAATCTTCTCACTGAGAAAGGGAGGGCTCACTGTAACAGGTGACGGTAATGCACACAGCACTAGTTGCCAGGCCCTGCGCTAAGCGAGCACTTTCCCTTCCTCAACTGAGTTCCTCCTCTCTGCGGCCCTGAAAGATCGGTTCTGCCACTATCCCCGTTTTACAGATGAGGAAACTGAGGCTCTGAGAGGCTAGGGCTCGGGCAAAGGCACAGAGCTAGGGCATTGCTGGGATTCACAGGAGATGGCCCGTCTCAAGAGCTTCCAGGCAATTCCGAAGTGGTCTTTGGAGAGGAGGGAGAAGGGAGTGGAGAAGCCGGATCAGTGGCCAGTGGCCAGGCGAGGCCAGCCCTCCAGAGAGCTGCATTCCCACAGGCCACTCCGCCCCGCTGTGTCTCTCCCCTCCTTGCCTGGATGGAGGGAGCGAGGGGGGGTCCGCCCAGAGCTCCCCGTGGTGCGCAAATAAACAGAGCAAGCTCTGCCGCTCCAGCTGGGGCCAGGCAGGGCGCGGGCAGAGGACCAGCCAGCAGCGCCGGGAACACAGGCTCATTCTTCCTTGCTCCAGGCCTGAGCCGGCTTGTTCTGTGGGGGCCGAATTCCACCCAGGCTGGGGATCACCTGCGTGGGGCCTTAGGGACTGGGACCCACTTGCCACCTCCGCAGGCCTCTCCGAAGGGGTCTGTGTGGGGTGGGGGCAGGGACCTGACAGGGGCATCCAACCCAAGGAGGGAAGGAATCCGTGGCAAAGGGGCCCTGGCTGCAGGGTCCACTGGGAGAAGGTGGCAGCCTGCGTAGGGCAGGTCTCCCTGCGTCGGCAGGACCCCCAGACTGGGCTTCGCAAGCATGTGGGGGAGGAAGAGAGGAAACCCCAGGCCACCCTCCCCTGAGTGCAGCTGCAAGAGCATCTGCCTACTGTGCACTGGATGCCCTCCAGGGCAGCTTGGCCGGAATGTCGCGTCCCCACAAGAAAGAATCAATGAGTAAGGCTCCTAATTTGGACCCTGTTTCCACGCTCTGAGCTCCCAGACGCTGCGCGGCACACTTCGCCCTTCATCTCGCCGACTCCCACCCAGATCACAGTCGACCGCGTCTGTGACCATTTAACGAGTCCCTACTGTGTGCCAGACGCCACGTTACCCGCTTCGAACCCTCGCTAACAACAGCTACATGTTACTTTGGGCCCTTTCACCGTGCCAGGGACGACGCTGGCGGCTCGGACACTCTGCCACTGTTCACTCAACCCCACGAGATCGGCACCACGGTCACCCCCACTCCATTTCACAGATGAGAAAACCGAGGCTTAAGGAGAGACCAAGCAACCCACCCAAGATTAGGCACCGAGTGTGGCAGAGGCAGGACCAGAACCCAGGTCCGTCTGTCTGTCCGAGTCCCCGGTCCCTGCTCATAAGCCCTGGGTAGGCTGTTGACCAGTAAAGAACCCAGGGTTGCCTCTCCGTATTGCCATCACTTGTAAGTGACAGGGCATGAGGACAGGCTGGACATTCAGAAATAGGTGTGAGTTCGTCCCCCAAATGCCAGCCGGGGGACCCCTGAAGGAAAACCTGGGGACCTTCCAGCACCTGTCATTCCTGACGGATGTGCTTCTGTGTCTCACCTTCTGGCCCTGCTGTCCCCTTTCCTATGACATACTCAGCCACCGACCCACCCCCCAGACCCTGGTTCAAGCTGTTTCCTATGCCCGGGGTGCTGTGCCCTCCATTACGTTGTTAATGCCCCCAGCTCTGATGTCATTTGCCTGACCCCAAGGCCAAGCCACGCCCCTGCTGCCTCAGAGCCCGTGCCTCTCGCTCGCAGCCCCCCCTACACTGACCGTCCTTGACGTGTGCGTCTCTGACCCCTCCGGGGGCAGGCGCCTGGTCTGGGGTCTCACCTGGGTGACCCCAGCACCTGGCACCGGGCATGGCCCCAAGGAGGTGCTGGTAAAAGTGGCTTAACAAACAATGAAAAAGAAACTTGCATGCCTTCACTTACAACCCCCACCCCCTGGACTAGGTATGTCAAGGACAGGGACCCTGGGGCTGTGGCCAGCCTTGACTCCTGTGCGGGCTTGCTAAGCGCCATCTCTCACACCAGAACAGCCCCCGGCACTGCCCAGTCCATGCTCTCACGCATCTGCCGTCTTTGTCAGCACAGAAGTCTTGCAGAGCTGGCGACGTGGCGCAGCAGTGAACAGCATGAGCTGTGGGGACAGCCGGGTCCAGCTTATCAGCTGTGTGACCTTAGGCAGGTGCTTCACCCTCTCTGAGCCTCATTTTCCCTAACTGTAAATTGGTGATCCCACTTCCTACCTTCAGAGGGCTGTTGTGACAATTAAACATGTAGCACAGGGCTGGGCACACGAGATTTGGTCAATGTCACGTGGTGGGGCTCCTGTCTTCGCTTTATAGACAAGGAAACAAGGCCGATGATCATCTAGTGGCAGAATATGGAAGACTATCCACTGCACCCCAAATGCTGGGTTTTGGGCCAGATCATATGTTCTTTGGGTCTCATTAAAATATAGAGGAGCCAAAATTCCCCATGTCATTTTGAATAAAAAGGACAGAAATCGTCTTTGTTGAGCAGATTCTGGAATCGGGCAGTTTGCTTGTGGGCCTGCCAAAGGGTTTCAATTACTCAAAGGGGGGCTGTTTGGAGACACTCTCACCTCAGAGGCTGCAGGGGGCCACCGGTGGCTTATTGGGATTGAGGACACACAGACCTGAGCTACAAGCCGGACACGTCCACTCCCAGGCTGGTGACCTCAGCACAGTGAGGCTCCGAGCCTTGTAGTGTCAAGCGCTCACAGAGCAGACAGACGCTCAATAAATGTTAGTCTGTCCTCTCACATCCTCCGTCCCGGCTGCGAGGACCCGGGGGACGGAGGGAAGGCTCAGCTTCAGTCTGCATGCAAACTGCGTCCCCTGACTAGACAGAAGGCATTGAACAAATCTGAATTTCCACTAAAATGATTATCAATACGTGGAATTCCCATTTGCTCAGCTAAAAACCCACATCCTCTGGAAAACCACAGGTGACTCACAATCCCTCTTCCTCTTTAACGCCTGCTTAGAAAATTCCTTTCCCTTCTAATTTTTCAGGGACACAAATTTTCCCCTAGGCACAGAAGCTGCTGTTCCCAAAAATCCAGGGTGGGAGGGGGCATTCACTTGGGGAGCAGAGGTGACTTGGTGGGCTGGGGTCCAGCCCTGTGACCTCCAGGCACAAGGAGAGAGGGAACTTCACCTTGGCAGTGAAAGGAATCTAAAAACAGGAGAGGTAGGGCTCAAGTGGCAAGAGAAAGACACAGGGCAGGAGGGAGGCACGAGGTGGAACAGATCAGCTCTTGGGGAAGGGGCTTCACAGAGGGTCTGAGAAACGCAAGAGAGCCCAGGGCTCGGCCCCCAGCTCAGGCTCCTGGGAAGGAGGGCAAGAGGGGGGGTGCCCCAGACTAGGAGTTGGGAGTCAGCTCTAATCAAGCCTCCATCCTCTCCTGCCTCACATGTGACCTTGACCAAGGGACTCAGTTTTCCCACCTGCCGAAAGGGATTATCCTGAGACACTGTGAATAGGGTTGCCAGACTGCACAAATAAAAAGACAGGATGTCCAGTCAAATTTGAATGTCAGATAAACAACCGGCGATATTTTAGTATAAATGTGTTCTGAATATTGCCTCTGACATTCAAATTTAACTGGGGCGTCTGATATTTTTTCTGGCAATTCTGACTATGGAGCGCAGAGGAGAGCACAGGTGAGAATGAGCTTTGTGAAGAATCTGGAAGGTCAAGGGCTGCGATGGCATAGTCCAAGTCCCCAGAATCTGCGCTCATTTAGCCAAGCAGTATTCTTGCCCCTCTCAGGACCCAACCAGGACAATGACATGTAGGGACATGTGCCAAGGATGACAGCCAGGATATGTAAACATCCCTTTGGAAAGGCTGTGGGGCCTGAGATTCTTTAGCCTGAAGAGGTGCCCTGGGAAGCCCAGACAAAGGCACCTTTGCATCCCAAGCAGCCTCTCCCAGGGGACAGCGAGGACGACTTGGGCTCGATCTACAGGAAACGCTGAACGATGGGAGTTCTGTAAAACGGACCAGGCTCTCAAGTTGGAGTTTAATGACCATATGACCACGATGCTCCAAAAGGGATTCCTGCTGGGCTTACAGAGGGTTGGACTGGAAGATTTCTAGAGACTTCTCTAACTCTCATGGCAGATATTTCTTTTTCCAAAGCATTTAGGTCAGCACCTTGTGCCAAAGAAGGTGCTTAGCAAAGTCCTGTTGAATGGACATCAGGGATGAAGAGTTTATGACTCATGTGTTGACACTTCCTAATCCGCAGCCAAGGCAGACATCACTAATCAATCGCAGCACCCTCTCCCACTAAGTTCCAATGTGACAGAAAACTTTCTCGATTCAGTGATCCAGATAGCTACCACCAGGCATAAAATAAATGTATGTGTCATATAATAACAATAGCTATTATTATAACTAATAGTATTATAACTAATAAAATTAGTTATAACTAATACTAGTACATAGTGATGCACTATGTACTAGGCACTTCATATGTATTAGTTCATTTAAATCCTCACACAATCCTCCAATTTAGGTACTAATATTAATCCCATTTTATAGATGAAGAAATTGAGGCATAGGGAGGTTCAGAAATTTGCTCAGGATTGTGAGTAAATGAGTGGTAGAGCTAGGATTTGAACTGGGTGGTCTGGTTCCAGAAACTTCCCTTCTAGCCATTGGACTGATCTGGACTGAGTGTATCTGTGGTCCTAACAAGAGGGGTCCTCAAGGCTCAGGGAAGCGAGGCCATAACTGAAGTTCATGGAGTCAGAAGGCGGCAAGGCCAGGATTCAGACACAGATCGCTCTGACCTTCTACCCACCCTACCCAGGCTCTGCTCTCAGCCACCTGAGCAGGCGCAGATTGCCACTGGGGACCTCTGCACCCTCTGCCCAGGACTGGCCTCCCGTGAGCCTTGGGGCCTGCTCCAGCCTCCCTCGGAACAGTATGTCTCGTTACAGTTGCTGGAGAGGTAAGGCTGGCAGCCCATCTGTCAAGCTAGGGAACAGTCTACTCGTGTCCCTGCATGGCCCCCCAGACTCAAGCCCCCTGAGGAATGACCCAGAGGACAGAGCAGAGAGGGCATCAGAGCCTGGGGACACTCTGGCCTCTCACTGGCCCTTGGGGCTGGCCTAAGGTCAAGACTCAACCCCTTGAGACCAGCAGGGAGGCCTGGTTTGGGCTAATAGAACCACCCCTCTAGGCCTACTCGACCTGGATGGACTCAGAGGCCAGATCACCTCCCGCCTCTCTCAGTCCTGGGCGTTGCAGGAGGTAGTGACGATCATTAATACAACGTAGTTTCCACTAGCACTTCCTGAGGGCCAGATTCTGTGCCGAGGACGGTAAATGTGATGCCTCACTTAATCCTCACGACCATGAGGGGGGATTCTGCTATCACCTCTCTTTCACAGACCAGGAGGCTAAGGCTCAGAGAGGGTAAGTGACGTGGCTGAGGATGCGGCACAGCTGTCACTTGAACCCAGGTGACCCAGAAGACTGCCCGATGTGGTCCAGAGGCTCAGCTCCTCTGCCGGCCACCTCTTCCCTCGACCAGAAGCCCCTCGCCTGCGGAACGGGCACGCCGTCACCCACCCAGAGCTCCTCGCAGAGCAATGGCCAGGTGGCAGGTGTGAAAATACGTTGGAAGTCTCATGCCCCAAGCGCCCATCCCATTTGACTAATGAGGAAACAGGCTCAGAGGAGGCAGGTCACCCACCTGAGGCCACACAGCAGAGCTATCCTCCCTCATCCCCCTGCCCAGGCTGGTCCTGCTCCTCCAGCCCCTCCTGGGGGTTGGTGAGAGAAGGGTCTGCCAGGCCTGCTGCTTTCTCCCCACGCCCTGGCTGTACCCTGCTTTCACCCTCCTCCCACCCGCAGGATCAGTTTACTTACAATGAGGCCGGGGACTCCTGGGGGCCCAGGCAGGCCCAGTTCTCCCTGCAAAGAAAGAGAGACCAAGGTGGTTACTTGTCCTGTCTCCCCCTCCAGGGCCCCTCCCTGCCATCCTCCACACGGGCGCTTGGTGGGGTCTTTCAGAGCCGACCGTTCCTTGTTCCTAACTGCAGGCCCCAGTGACCCTCCTGTGCCTGGCCTTGACTTTGGACAAGACCCTTCCCCCCTCTGCCGTCAGCTTTCCTCGTCTGTAAATGGGGAGCTGGGCCTTCCAAAGCCAATATCTTCCCGTTGCAACTATGAAAAAATGGGCAGAATCCTGATGGCGGTAATACAGGTGTGCAGGGTGTTTGATGTTTCACTCTCGCGTTACAGACGGGGAAACTGAGGCTGCAGAGGTCGAGTGATCTGCCCGAGGTCAGGTGCAAGGCAGTCACAAAGCTGTGAGGGCTTCAAGCTGAGGGCCACCAGGCGGTGTCCCTCCCCCTCTCGGCTGAGGTGCAGGGGGCCCTTGGAAAACCCTCCCCTGCACCCCACTCGCTCAGGTTTCCTCCTTCCAGGGCCCCAGGAGGCTGGAAAGAGTTCTTGTTTGCGAGTCGGGCGATGAGGCTGTGCTTGTGATTGCTCCCCTAAACCTCGGTTTCCTCATCTAAAAATGGATCTCCCATTGCTCACACCAGAACAGACAGGTGGAGGGGTCTGGGTCAAGTTCAAAATGGAAAGGTGAGAATAAAAATCGGGGGCTGTTGAGATTGTGATTAGCAAGAATTGCCAACATCCCCCAGCGGTTTGTCTTCCTCCTCAGTGCTATCCTGGGGCCGCCCAGACGGGAGGGTGCCACTACAGCCACCAAGAAGGAGACCAGGAGGTAAGCAGCAGCCTTGGCTTTAAATGAGGACACCAGAGCACAGCAAGAGGAAGGGACTCATCCAGGGTCACTCAGCAACTCTGCGGCAGAGCTGGCACCAGACATCAGGTCCTTGTTCTGCTCCTCTAGGCCATGAGGATGAAGACATCCCTGGCCCTCCCCAGGGCAGCTTCCAGAATGACATCGCATACTGAACCAGTTAATCCAGTAAGTGACGTATTGATGGAGAGTCTCTGACTTCCCTGCTCGCTGCCTTTGCTGGCGCTCCTTCCTCTCCTGGGATGTCCCCTCGCTGGTTTCCTCGTCCCAATTCCCCAGGTGCCTTCCCTGCGCCCTTCTCCAGGGCACCGGGACCTCTTTGATTCTCACTGTGTCTGGTGCAACAGCCTGGGGTGGTGGCCCATGAAACCCTCAACGGCAGGGACTGTGCCCCTTGCTACCTAGTATTTTACACAACCCCACCTATCAAACCCGTGAGGCGGGCCGAGCGCCTTGCCCGCCCTGCCTGCGTTCTCAGCACAGCCCTCTGAAGCTGGCGTTCTGATCCTGCCGATTTTTAGACAAGGAAACGGAGATTCAGAGAGGTGAACGGATTTGTCCAAGCTCACACTTGGCGAGTGGTGCGGCAGGATCCAAACCCAGGTCTGTCTGGCTCTGAGATCAAGGCTTTAACCCCCAAGGGAGCCCGGCTAGGCCAGGCTCGGGGAGCATCTGTGGAACCGAATTAACAAAATCGGGTGCCGATCGTGGATCCAGCAGCCACCTCTGCAGAAGGCACGGCAGGCACGGCCACTCAGGCAGGAAACCCCAAGGAGAGGTGGGGGACCGTGGCGGGTGTTCCAAAGAGCTCTGGACATAGTCTACACCCCCAGGCCCAAAACGAACACCTTTTCCTGCCCAGGCCTGGAGCCTGGGCTGGACAGAAAGGCAGAGTCAGCTCCCCAGGGCAGGCTGACCTGGCTCCCTGATGGGACAGAGCCCGGGCCTCGGATTATTTACAAATGCTATAAACATGCCTGCAGTGGAGATTCCTTTGGAATTCAGCTCTTCTCTCCAAACAGGGCGTGCAAACCGTTTGCTTTCCCGGGCCTCTGCCAGCCCATAAACATTTCTGATGCTGTGTAAGATGGCAGCAGCCAGGGCCTTTCCAGTGGGGAGTGACCTGTGAACCTTCCAAAGTCCTAGGGATGGAGTACAGCCTGGGGCTTTATGCCCACTTGTCCCCACTGGGCTGGGGACTCTCATGGGGAGGTCACAGGGCATCCACAGTAGACAGGAGCCTGGAGTTCAGAGAGGTCATGTAATCTGTGTAAGGACACCCTGCTAGCAGGCCGCAGAGCTGGCATTCAACCCAGGTGTGTCTGACCCCAAAGTTTGGTCTCCTAAAACACATTGTGCGTTTGCTCCGAACCTCTCTCTTGGTTCCTACACACTTGAAATACTTACGGGGTTTCCATCCAGCCCTGGAGGTCCTCTTTCCCCGAAGACTCCAGGAAACCCCTTGAGGGCATGAAAGAGAACAAACATCTGTACGTTAGTGTTTACAGCTCCAGGGTGGGCTTTGATCCAGACCCCCAGGGGAGACACAAGGACAATATCCAAGCAGTATCACCCCTTGGTTCTGGGCAGACAGTGGGGTCACCTCCTGCCATCAACAAACACCCACACATAAAGAACTTTCCAGGGGCAGGCCATGGGCAGGGAGCCCTCTTCTTACTCAGAGCCTCTGAAAAGAAAATGGTACCTGGTTTCCCAGCATGAAATGCCTCCCCGCCCCCAGCCTGGGACCTGGTCCTGATGGAGTGGGAAGGACACAAACTGGGGATCACAAAGCTGGGTCTAGGCCAGTGTTAAGAGCATCCTTTTCTTCTATGGGCCTCAGTTTCCCCACTGGTCAAACAGGAGATGGCTGCTGTGGCAGTTTCCAGCTTACACCTTCTCTGATTATGACATGTTCTTCCAAAGCCACCCGATGGAACCGTGATTCCCATTTTACAGATAGAGGAAATGAAGCTGTGAAGGGGTAAGTGGCAAGGTCGCACAAGGTCACACCGCCAGTGACCGGCAGCCTCCGCAGGTGAGTCTCAGCAGCGCAGAGAGAGGCTGAGCCGCCTCTGGAGCCGCTCTGAGCCGCTCTGACCCCACTCTGGAGGCCACTCCGCGCTCTCTGGGGAGACAGGCAGCTGGGAAAACAGCAGCTGCGGGGACGCAGCCGGGGGCCGGGGGGAGAGCTCCGCTTCTACTTCAAAAGGAAAAGAAAGTCCTCCAGCTTGGAGTTGGGGGAAACCTGTTCTCTCCTCCCCTCTTTAAATTCAAATGACTGTTTTTCCAGGGAAACTTAATAAAAAACAAAGCACATGTTTTCCTGACCAAGAATGTCTGAGCTGTTCAAACGGTAAAGGTTTCTCATGGAGGATAATCATATTTTTGGTTTCTAATACTAAGGGAATCCAGGGAGTAGATTAAACCAAAAAGACCAACCTAAAAACAAAACCCAAACCAAAGCCTCTACTGGCTGAGTAAAGAGGCCATGAAAGGTGTGTGCGTGCCCAGGCCTTTAGCCTTGGCCTGCCCTTCAAGTCCCTCCTCTGCCAGGAAGCCCTCTTGGGTTGTCATTCACCCCACAGTAGGTGTGGCTTCATTCAGGATACAATAATGAGAGTCTGACCAAGCTGGTCACTTCATGTGCGAAACTTCACTTTGCTTTTGACATTCACCCATGAGGGAAAGGTTATTGGTCCCACTTAACAGATGGGGAAATTGAGGCTCAGAGAGGAAATGTCACTTGCCCAAGGCTATAAAGCAAGTCTGTGGCAAAGCTGAGCCCAGGTCCCGCCTCTCTGGACTCTGTCAAGTTCATATGAGCTGTGCACGGGCAGAGCCTGGCATGCAGAATCTGCTAGTCCAGCTGGCTGCAGAGGGTGGCAGGGGTATGTGTGTGTACATGCGTGTGTACGCACATGCCTGTGCACGCAGGCCCATCTCCGGGTCATGTCTTTGTAGGGGCACATCTGCTTCCCCACCTAAGCTTCCTTTCCCCACATCCTTAGGGGCTCCCCTAGCAAATTCCTGTCTCACCCCAATCCAGCCCCTCTTAATCATGCTGCAAGGTAGAGCCGGCTCACCCCTGGCACAGGAGACAAGAGCCAGGTAGGCTATAGTGAGGGGTGCCCTTGGAAGGCATTGAGTTCCCACCTCTGGCCTTTGGAGGCCGGGGTGGAGGGGCCTGGCAGGAGAGGAGGCCAACCGATCAGGGGGCCAAGGGACACTGTCCAGCTGGGCACCTGGTGAACCCCGCATGGCCTACTCATGGCAAGGCTTGAGAAGTCCCTGCTCTGCTCTCCAAGTCCGGCGTCTGGAGACAACCCAGAGATGAGCCCGGTTCTCCTCCTGGCCGGCTGTGTGACCTTGGGCAGGCCCTCACTTGACTGTCACATTGTGGGGCATGATCTGTAAGGACCTTTGCAGCTTGGACCAACCCTTAGACAAGGCCTGGGGGGAAGGAGACTCTTCCCCTAAGCACAGGAATGCCACCCAGCTGGGGGCAAGATGGAGACTTTGACAGTACCCACTCGCCGCCCAGGCACCCATCCTGGCTGTAATGCCCAACAGAGTCACATCCGGCGGCCATCAGGCAGGTCTCCAACCCACAGGTCTGCACTCAGAGGCTGCTCCAGGCTGGCTCAGGGACTCCTCTCAGCCCAGCTGCCGGGCCAGCTCCCCCTCCCCGCCACGCGCCAACACTGGCTGCATCACCCATGGGCCTCTCTAAGCCTCAGCTTTCTCTGCTGTTGAATGGGGAGCACTGTGAGGATGAGCTGAGATGTCGCTGGCCCATGGTAGGTTACAGCCATACGAGGGCACATGTCTTAGGTGTAAGCAAGGGAGAGTTCGTCATCAGAATTTTAAGTCAAAATCCCAAAGGCAGTCACTTCCGCAGAAAAAATGCAGCCCGACTACCGCCAGTGGGCGATGCGGTGGGACAAGACAATGACAGTAACAACAAACTCCAACTGCGGGACCTCCCTACAGCCCCAGGGCATAGGTCCTATTATTGGCCCCATTTTAGAGGTGAGGAAACTGAGATCAGAGAGGTTAGAAATGTGTCCAAAGTTGCACAGCTCTGGAATGGCAGAGCTGGGATTTCAACCAGGCAGTCTGACGGCAGAACCCGTTCTCTTAGCTATGGCAGGACACTGAGTGATCAGAACGGACCCGTGCTTGCCTGTGGGCCTTGAAGGGTGCAGAGCCCTGAGCTACTGGGCAAGAAGGAAGGGCCTGCTCGTGCTGCGGAGACGAGGACTGGTTCTGCTGGGACCTGCTGGTGGCCTCAGGTACCCGCCCCCCTTTTTCCAGCTTCGGTCTCCCTTCCTACGGAGGGGTCAAGCGGATGACCTCCAGGAATCTAGCGTTTGTAATTAAGAGCACAGCAGTTGGAAAGAAGACAGAGCTTTAAAAGCACCAGAACGAATCTTTGATTGGAACAGTCACAGACGGTCTAAGACGGAAGGACCCTAGATGCTCCTGACATCCAGCGGAACACGCCCAGGGCCCCATCACCCCACCGGCTTGCCTCACCCCTGCACGGCCAACGGCAGAGCCACTTCCAGCAGTCACCCCAGGGCCCCTGAGGCCCGGTCCCTCTGGATCTCAGAGAGGCGGCAGCCGTGCTGGACATGTGGCCCCCACTTCTACTCTGTCTGCTTCCCTCTGTCTGGCCACTCTGCTTGTGCAAGGCGACCACATGGCACGCACACCCGGCCCGGCCAGCAGCAGGGACCTTCCTCCGCATGCCCGAGCCCCTGGCTGCAGCAGGCTGGCCCGAGGCCCAAGGAATGAGCTCGGCTCCCTGCTGAGGCCCCAGCCACGTGGTTCTCCGCTTCCCTAGGTCGGGCCCCTCTGGGGAACTGAACGCCTCGTACTTTGGGCAGAACAAGGCCCAGCAGGAGCATGAACAAGGCTCAGGGGCGAGACTCCACATTCTCTCTTGGCTACAGCAACTCAGAAGAATAGAGGTAAGGACAGGCACAGCCCTTGTCACCACATCCAAAGCAGGAAGCCAAGAGCTGGGGAGACCTCTGAAGGCCCTGTCACCTACTCCCAGCCTCCAGGTATTGTTTATGTCAACTGTCTGTCCCAGAGGGTGGGATATTGAGGCAGGGAAGCAGAGGGCATCTGGAATCAGAAGTCCTGCTGCTCATGCTCTAAGGCTCAGCTCCCTGGCCTGCAAAACGGTCACCCTGTCCCACTCACCTGGCAGGGCCAGGCTGCAGAAGAGGGGAGATGTTTATAATCCAGTCCCTGGTAAACTCTAATGTGCTATCACCATGCTAGTTAGGGTTTGCACCAACAGTGGGAATATTTAATAAGCTCTACGAGGAACGTGCAGAAGGATCTTGGAGCACTCTTTACAAGGTGTAAATTCTCCAAAGTCCGGAAGTTCCTGCACAAGTCTAACCTCATCCTTCCTACTGCATTTGAAGCAGCCCATATTCTTTTCCAGGTGTGTGTACTCCAAGTGTGCTGACACGCAAAGACCTCCCTGAAGTCCCCCAGCACCCTTCTCTCCCGATGCTGAACATGTTTTTACCCTGCCCTTTTGAAACTCGCTAGGAAATCTATCCAAGAAAGGTCACCTCAGGGAACAAGAAGACAGGTAGGAAGAGTTCTCACCAGGATTCCAGGGGCACCAATAGCCCCAGGACAGCCCTGGCTCACATCTGGGACATTGGAGACCGCACCTCCAGCTCACAGCATCACCACAGCTAAAACCTTTAATCTGTTTTGGCCTCAGTTTCCCCCCCTGGAAATATGAGTTCTGTGTCACGTGGCTCCCTGCTCCCCAGAATATCAGAACAGGAAAGAGCCCTGGGCTCAAAGCCAAAATGCACCGTGTTAGAAGCCCTGTCCCACCCCAGAAGGCTATGTGGCCTTGGGCAAGTCCCAGTCGTCCCTGAGCCACACACGAAGGGAGCTGGAGCCACAGCTGGGCCCTTCCAGCCGTAAGCTTCAGGGTCTTCCCCGCGACTCACTACATGGAAAGGGCACCGGCAGGCCTGGCTGGGGGCC
Organism: Propithecus coquereli; assembly: GCF_000956105.1. Taxonomy (NCBI): domain Eukaryota; kingdom Metazoa; phylum Chordata; class Mammalia; order Primates; family Indriidae; genus Propithecus; species Propithecus coquereli. The sequence goes on along the minus strand of NW_012140858.1, from coordinate 3,893,692 downwards.
ATGCGAGAAGCTGTGCACGGCGGCCTGCCCTGCCAGGCAGCGCGGTGGGCTGGGTCATGAATCCACAGGGTACGGGCAAGAGGAGTCACTTCGACATCTTCCCAGCCCTGTGAGAGACTGTTGGCCAGGAGGCATGGCTCGACCTCCTGCTGTAAGTGACACTGAGCCGTGCCCTGAACAAGCCAGGACAAGCCAAGAGAGACCCACTCAACTCCAGCCAAGTTGGCAACATCCTATATCCGGTCCCCTCCTCAGAAAGCCACAGCACATTCTCTTTCTAGCAGGGGATGGGAGGAGGGATGACAGCTGTAGACTAAGCTTTCCTTTGGAGGCTGAAGATGTGAGCAGAGAGAAAACGGAGCCATGCAGAAAGCACCCTATACTAGCAAGCAAGGGTCCTGGGTTCAAGTCCTCCATCTGCCACCGACTTGCTGTGTGTCCTTGGGCAAGTTACTTGCCCTCTCTGGGCTATGTCTGCTTATCTGTCTGTTAAAGAGGTTGGGACAGCCCATCACTAAGGTCCCCGCAGCCCTGTCTCTTCCTCGGCTCCCATCAGCCAAAGACTCTCACACGTTCTCCTTCCAAATCGGATATTGAGGAGGCCGCATGCTCGGGCCTGAGGTTTTGCCTGCTGGGGAAACATTGACTACAGCAAAATCATCACCAGCCCCACCAGAAACGAGGCCAGCTGCGATCTGGCACGAAGGAATTCAGCTCATTCTCCCGACACTTCCTCTTCTTAATAAGTGCCTAGAAATCGCCTGGCCCGAAACTTGGACAAGGAGGAAAAACCATTCACGGAAGGAGCCCCCAGCCCCACCAGGCAGATCAAGGGGTTGGGAACATGGGCCACCGAGGGATGGCCCTAAAGGCCCAGCGGAGACAGAGACAAAGCCGCAGGGACTCGGCCGATGTGAAGTCCTGTCACGTGCTCGTTAAATCCCATCCGATGCAGACCTTGCCGATCTGTTGGCCGCGGTGGCTGGACCGGAGTCAAGGGTATTTTCACGGCTCCCAAGGGCATTGCGTGGGCAGAGGGCTGTTTGGCTGAGGAGGGCGTTCCCTCCACTCACATCTGGTGCCCCAGTGCCAGGGAAGACCCCCGTCGTCAAGGTCAGGGCTGAATCTTGGGAAGTCACAGGCAAGGAGCAAGGGAGCAGAGAGAGGAGTTGTCAGCTATGGGGGTTTGAGCCTTGGTAGGTCTCTGGACAAATGGCTTTGACAATCTAAGCCTCAGTTTTCTCATCTGGAGAACAGGGATAATTAATCTTGCCCTGAAGTCCATTAGGAGAATCACATGTGGTTCCAATATCATGTACACAAAGGGCCTCAATAAATGTTGCCTCCTTTCCCTTAAAGGGGACTTAGGGTCACAGCCATGCTCTCGTCTGGTCATTTACCCTGTTTATTGATGGTCCTCACCCCTAAGCCTTAAACTCAGGACATATCTCTTCAGCCAAACAGCCCGCTACCCATGCAATACCCTTGACTCTGGTCCAGCCACCACGGCCAGCAAATCGGCAAGGTCTGCAGCAGATGCGATTTGATATGTATGTAATAGGACTTCAGATCGGCTGAGTCCCTATGGCTTTGTCTCTGCCTCGCTGGGCCTCCAAGTCCGCCATGCCCAGGGGCTCACATATTCTCTGGGTGGTCTTCAGGGTCACCTCTCTGTTGCCTGTGCTCCCAAGCCCTTGATCTGCCTGGTGGGGCTTGGGGTTCCTTCTGTGAATAATTTTTCCCGCTTGTCTAAGTTTTGGGTCGGCGGCTTCAAGGCACTTATTAAGACGAGGAAGTGTCAGGAGAGTGAGCTGAATTCCTTTGTGCCAGGAGACATACTGGCTGAGTTCCAACAAAGTTTTCTGTCTGTTTTGGCTACAACACTCTCCCTGGCTCTTGGCATACAGGAGGTGCTCAGTAAACTCTGGCGGAATGAGAAATGAGTGTATGGTCTTATCTCACACACAGGCGGGGTCGCGGTGCCCAGCACGCCAGACTGGCGGCCGCCTTCTTGGCCAGGCCACGAACAGCGTGACTTTCAGCTCCAAGAAGAATACAGGTGGGTGGCGGGGAGAAGGTGGATGAAAGGGCTGCTGGGAGGGGAGGGGAGAGGATGAAGAGGAGGTGGTGGAAGGGGGAAACTGAGGCACGGCCCCGCTGACATGCCTTGCTGGAGAAGTTGCCATGATGTGCCCAGGTTTCACATATCTTGCCTCTTCCATGCCCTGGAGACTCCAGAACCCAGGCTCTCATCAGCTGCACGCTGGGGCCGGACGGGAGCTCCCGCTACATCCTAACCCAGCTCTGACTCTCAGCAGCCACATGACCTTGGCCCGGGCATCCACCTGCCGAGCCTCAGTCTCCTCCTCATCTGTAAACTGGCAATGCCTGGCCCTCGGGCGGGCTCCCAGGATGAAGTCTGAATCAATCCCCCAACCGTGGCTCTGGAGACGGGCCTGGGAGATAGAGCAGGGCCCATCTGAGATAATCTAAGTCAACTGCTCCCACTCTGCAACTGAAACTGCAGGAAACCAGAACCAGAGAAAGTGAAACCACTGGCCCAAAGTGGCACAACACAGAGCCCCTCAGCCATCCAGGAAACTACAGATAGGAACGATGATTCTACTATTTATTGAGCACTTACTATATGGCAAGCACAATGTTCCCATGAGCTAGGCACTATTGTTCCCTTTTCTCAGATGAGAAAAAAGCAGTCCAGAAAGTTTGACCCAAGCATACTGCTGCACCAGGGGCTTTGCTCTTGCTGTTAACCTAGACCTAGAATATTCTTCCCTGGAAAGCCACACGGTTGCCATCCTCACCTCATTGTCATGAAATAAGGTTTTTCTGGACTAACTTACCCAAGAGCCCACCCTCCCAGCACTCACCGTCCCCTGTCGTGCCCTCTCTTAGCATCTAGCACCATCTGACATTCATCAGATCATTCATTCTTCCATTTCCCCATTCAGCAATTGCCTGTCTGGCTGCCCCAAGAAAGCGGGAACTTTGTCTTACTCATTGCTCTGCACCAGGCACAATGCTTGGCCCATAGTGGGCATTCAACTGATGCTCGCTGAATGAATGAACCTCCTTGCCTAAGGTCGCCTGGCATGAGGGGTGGCCCCAGGTGCCAGCCCAGCCCCCTCAGACTCCAAGTCTTTGCCCTGAAGCCAGGAGCATCAGATGTCACTCCTGCCCACAGCCAGGTGTCAGACCTCAGAGCACAGAGTGGCTGCTGGGCCACAGAGAGGCCTATGTCTGAAGATGGGGACCCCCCCCTGTCAGCTCTTTGTGGGCAGGACCTGGGCTTTGCATTTCTTTGTATCCCCTCCTTGGCCCCCACGGGGCCCCGCTCAATATGCTGCAACAGGTAACATGTCCCTCAGCTACAGAACCAAAGACAACCCCCTCTGAGCGCCCCCGAGCGCCCCTGGCTCCCACGCCAGCAGCCTCTCCGGCTCCAACCTGCCCACAGACCCTTCTCCACCGGCCACAAGCAAGGGCAGACCCGGATTCGGGGCTGGACGTGGCTCCAGGTCTGGGGGTCCACCCGCAGGAAGCAAGTGTTAAGCCACCCAAGGGCATGGGCCTGAAAGAAAGATGCCTAAGTTATAGTCCTGGGTCTGCCTCGGCGTGGCAGAGGGATGCTGGACATATCATGCTGCCTCCCTGAGCCTCAGTTTCCCCTTCTGAATAATGAGATAATTGGGAGGAATGACCTTCGTTCCAGGCAGTTTCTAGGGAATCTATTTTGTAAAAATAGGTAGTATTGTAAATACTATCACCAACTAGGGCCCCTGAGAGGCTGCCCCAAGCCCCCATGAAATCAGAGACCCTGGGGACAACCCCACTGAGTTAGAGTCCTGGCTCCCTTGTTTACTCATCGTGAAACCTCTGGGAAAGTGACTTAATCTTTCTGTGCCTTGGCTTTTTCTTCATGTCCCACAGATGTACAAACAATGGGACAAACAATGTCCTACCATGATGGGGAATCACAGACAAAGCTGGTTGGTTGGGGGTCACCGCTGAGCCCCTTTTGGGGTCATGCCTGCTGTGGGTCTGCCCACACGCCCTACTGTCCTCTGGCCCTGTGTGTGCACGAGTGAAACTGGACAGAGCTGGGTGACACCCAGACAACATGGAGACTGAGCTTGCATGGGAGATGAGAGTGGGGTCACCTGGCCAGGCTGACGTCCCCCAGTCCAAGCAGGCCCACGGACACAAATACCCTAGACAGAAGCCTCAGACACAGAACTGCACTGAGCACCGTGGTGTCCCCCAGGGAGAGAAGAGCCATCCCAGAGGGGCTTGCAGCCCAAGGAAGCCCCAGCCCCAGCCTGGCCGCAGCCACTCAGCGACCCAGCAGCAGGACTCGCGGCCCAGCCAGCCCCATGTGCTGGCCCCCACACTCAAAGCAGAGCCATGGCCAAGCAGGGAGAAGCGGAAGATGCCAGGCGGCAGCTGGCCAGGGCGGCATGGCCATGGGAGGGGGTGTCCCCCTAGAGTCTGCATAATAGACACGGAAAATCTTTACCGGCATACCCATCTTGCCCCTCTTGCCAGGAACACCAGGCAGGCCCTGCAGGGGAGAGAGAGGGAACAGGTCAGGGCGGAAGACCAGCAGGGACAGCCAGGCTTGCCCCAAACCAGCCCCAGAGCTGCCCACAGCAGGAAGTCGCAGGGGCCTGGAATCTATGCTACGTGCACAGTGGCACCAGTTGCCCATCAGATGCATGGCAGGCTTGGGACATGCCTAAAGAAAGCACCCAGTGCTCCTGTATTCAGCAGGCGCTTACTCAGTCTCCTGTTTTCCTAAGAGTCTCCATACTCGGCTCATTGATAAGGTTGCACCTGAGCTCCCAGATGTGGGCTCAGGCTGGGAGGGGCTGGGAGGGGCGGGGAAGAAGGTCCCAAGGCTGCCAGCCCAGGGGCTTCTAGTGGACGTCAAGGCTGGGCCAGGTGCTGTTAGAAGCTCCTGCCCCATCCCCTGGGCTCCCCTGCTGTAGATGCTTGGTCTGGAAGGACAGGGAGCCTTGGGAAACCTCAGCACCCACTGTCTCTCCAAACCAGACTCACAAGCTTCTCCAGAGAGCTGTTCCCCTTGAGTGTCCCCATCTCTTGAGGGACCTCAGGGCCCAGCCAGAGACAGGGCACCCAGCTCCCCTTTCCCCTGGCTCTACTGGCCCCACTTAGGCACAGCACACCACCTTGTCCCTGGACTGCTGGCACAGCGGCCACCTGCTCCTCCTGTCTCCAACCCAGCCGCATTTTACCCAAGAAAATGGACCGATCGGTCTAGAACATGGGTTAGCAAATGGGTTCCATAGAGGGGCAGACAGTAAATATTTTTGGCTCTGCAAGCCATAAGGTCTCTGTCACAACTATGCAACGCTGGCCTTGTAGTGAGAAGGCAGCCACAGATAATACGTAACCGAACGAGCATGGCCGTGTTCCACAAAACTTCATATAAAAAACAGACAACTGGCTAGACTTGGTCCATGGGCCAAAGTTTGCAGACCCCTGAGCTAGACTATGAAGTGAGCCTGTTTCTTGTTTGCTGAAAGCCCTCAAGAGGCTCCCCCTGCCCTCAGAATAAAGTCCCTTGCCTGACCTTGGTCCCTGAGCACCCTGAGCATGACTTCACCCTGAGGCTCCCCCAGCCTCAACTCCCAACACTCTTGACTTTGATGATTGTTAAACTTGTCAAGTCATCACACGTTCCTGACTTTGCACATGCTGGTCCCTATGCCTGGAACGCATCTGCCTCGACTTTTCCCCTCAGTAGACTCCTACTCAACTCAAGGGCACCTCCTCCAGGAGGGATTCCATGACTTCCCCAGGCTGGCGCCTGGTAGGTCCCGCGTTGCTCGGGCAGGGGTGGGTGGAGGGTGAGGAAGCAAAGCAGCAACTTACTCGCTCGCCATCAGACCCTGGCAGGCCGAACAGCCCTGGGAGTCCAATGTAGCCCTGGGAAAGAGCAGAAGGGGGTCAGAGAGGTCGAGTGGGGTGGTGTGGCCGGCCCAACCGGTCCCAGCCCGCCCACTGTGCCATCCCACGCCCCGGCTCCTCTTCCTCGCTGGTGGCAGTGGTGGCTCCAGTGGCTCCTCGACGACATAGGCCTTGAGGCAAGTGTATATGCCCATGGACTGCATGGTGCTGGCGTCCACGATGTAGTCCAAAGGCACATACCCTCACGCCAGGGAAGGGCGCGGGCTCTCGCCGGTGGGAGGCCCGCCCCGTGCCGGGGCTCCAGGACCTGTGGAAGGAAGCTCTCGGCCGGGTTAGATGCCAGAGGGGCACCGAGTCCTGCCCACCCCCAGGGATGCTCACGGGCGGCCATGGCCCCTGCAACAGCGCCTTCCGGGCCTCGAAAGTCCCGGACGTGGGGCTCACATCCACGCGAGTGCTGGCACGGACAGCAGATGCCAGCCCCGCGTGCTGACGCTGTGCCAGGCACACGTGTGCTGCTGCAGTAAGTCCTCACAAAGACCCACAGATTGGCTGTCACCCCCTCACTGGACACGCAACGAAACCGGCGCTCTGGAGTTACAGCGACATAACTAGTCAGTGGTGGAGCTGGGGGTTCCCTGAGTGAGCTCCTAACCAGCTCGAGGGGCACCTCGGTCCAGCTCTCCAAAGCCTGGGCTCTCCCTCAAGTGCCTCTGAGTTCCGGCCTCCCAGCCTCTACCACTGTCCCCTCCACCAGGCATGCTCTTCCCGCCCCTTGTGACCGCAGGGCCAAATCCTTGAAAGGCCAGCTCTGAGGTGCTCTCCTCGGCAAGTGGCCCTGACGCCAGGCCAGAGCAGCCTGCCCGCTCCAGCCCCGAGCATGTGTACACCTAGTGGGTGGCACCTACCACCCTCCCCACTTTCTCCCTCACGTCTTCCTTATCTGCGTCGGTGCTTCACGTCCTCGCTAGCCTGGACGCTTCTCAAGGGCAGGGACCTAGCCCAGGGCTTCTGCCACTACCTGCACTCTGGATGTTCACGGAACAACTTAGCAGTAACTGTGACTAAAGCCAATGGTTACTGAGCACAAACTACGTGCCAGGTCCGGCTCTCAGTGCTTTGTAGGCACGAAAGCATTTGCTTCGTCCTCACCACGCCATGAGGAAGTAGGTGTTATTAGTCAGCCCCTTGTACAGGTGAGGACATTTAGGCCCAGAGGGGAGAAGTGACTTGCCCAGGGTCCCACAGCTGGAATTCGAATGCAAATCCTCTGGTTCCCGGCCGGGCTCCTAACCACTCTGCTATATGCCGCCTCCCACAGACAAGCAACCCTGGGGCTTACAATCATCCCTCCCACTGGAAGGCCAAGAGGCCCCTCGGCCACCTGCTCGGCATCCAGCCTGCTCAATATTCATGCTGTTAGAGAGGGACATTTACTGACCCTTCTAAGGAGGGCTTATATCCCAGATTCACAGGTGAGAACATGGGCTGAGAGAGCCCCCGTGACTTGCCCAAGGTCCCGCAGCTGGTTAATGGCAGAGAAGGTCTCAAATCCAGCCATCCTGACTCCGCAGCCTGCGCCCTGCTCGCTTCAGAAATACGAGGCTGGCGTGGCAGGGCTGGAAGGGCTGCTGGAGCAGCCCCTGGCTCACCCACGCTGCCCAGGGCCCTGTGACCCAAAGGAGACAGGAGTGCTGGGGCCGGACCAGTCCTCTCCCCATGTGGCTTCAAGCCTGCAGCGTGGGCTGGGGCCGTCCGGTCCCTGCCACGAACCCAGTTTCTTTGCAGGCAGAAGAGAGGATTCCAGCAGATCAGCTCCTAGTCCTCCCAACTCCGTTTACCCCATTCAGTTCACCCAGCACCTCCTCCACTTCCCCGCGACCCACATGGGAGCCCCTACCTGGGGGTCCCCTCCTCAGCGGCACTTGCTGTCAAATCCCCGGCGCCCCCATAACCAGGCTAGAGGCAGGGATGGGCATCGCCCATTGTAAAGACAGGCAAACTGAGGCTGACAGCCACTCAGGGTTTGCTCCATGGGGGCCCTGAGGGAAGCGGAGATCAGGACGCTCCCCCAGCCTCCAGGCCCCGGCAACATGCACCCACCAGGCACCACTGCCCTCCAAGAAGGGCGGCCCCCTCCAGCCCTCAGCTGGGAGCAGGAAGAGGCCTCTGAAGATTCCAGTGACAGGCAATTGGTCCCTAGTGGCTGGGGAGGAGTCGGGGGACACAGCAAGCAAGTGCCTACTTGTCTGCAGCTGGGCCGTGGCGGAACCCCAGCAGAGACTTCCTGCCCAGACTGCCCGACCACAGGGACCAAGCCGGCTCACCTGGCTCAGCGGTCCCCCATCCCCGGCACCCCTGCTGCCCCTCTGGTCTCCAGGGAGTGCTCAAGTGGGAGGGCCTCAGCCCCAGCCCCACTGACAGGCCCCAGGCGGAGGTCTGACAGCCCTGACACCTCATCAAGCCCACTGGAGGGACAGGATATGACCACCCCGGCCTCACCTCTGTGGCTCTGGCCAAGGACCACTTACCCGGCTGCCTTTGGGGCCGGGGTCTCCTACGGGTCCAGGTAACCCCTGAAACACAAAAGACAGAAGAGCAAGGACATGTGGAAACGCTCTACCTGCTGCCAAGCCCGGGCGGGTCCTGTCTCTTTGGGCCTCCGCTGCTCCCTTTGTCGGATGGGGGTGGGGCTGGACCCGCAGTCTCCACCCTGAGGCCCCCAGCACCAGGGTCCCAGGGAGGAGGCTTGGGGGAAGACTCTAGAGGAGCCCCCAGAAACAGGACCCCCCCTTACTGAGCAGCCCTGTCCTGCCGCCAGCAAAGAGAGGCTTCCTTGGCCCAGCCCCTCCATCGCCCTTTCTTTAGGGTCCACCCGGCAGGTGCGTTTCCTTGGCCCCCAGCCCACCGCCTCCCTCTGCCTGGGGGCACGCATGGCCATCTCCACACCACCATGGCCACAGAGCTTCCAGAAGCCATATACTGCACCTGCCTGCCAGGGTAACCTTTGGCCCCTGGGCTGCCCTCAGGTCCCGGCTGCCCCTGCAAAGGAACAGAGAGGAACATAAGGAAAGGAGGGACCCTGCCCAGCTCTGCGTCTGGGGCGGTGGGGGACTGCGGCTGACAATGAACAAAGACGGGGCAGGAATGTGAGATGAAACAGGAGGAAGGGGACGCCCCCAAGCCCACCTCTCTGTGGAACCAGTCAGACCAGCTCGGAGGGACAAAAACCCCTCTGCTTGCAGCCCAGGAATAAGAAATCACTGCGGAGGCCTGGCTGGCTCTCCCTTGCTGGCAGGGCTGCTGTTTGACTTGGGCCGAGGTGGCCAAAATTCCTGCAAACCCCGTGGAGGCGCGTATAATATCCCCTAACAGCGCCCGGAACAGGCCAGCTATTGATGGCTCTGAACGGAGCTGAGTGGCTCGTGCCAGCACGGGCCGGCGTGGACTCTGGCTCTCTCAGGCAAATGTGGCTGGGGGAGAGGCGAGGTGGCCTGGGCTGGGCCGGGGGCCCAGCAGGATGGGAGGCAGGACGGCCTGGCTCTGGGCTCGCTCACAGAGCAGGGTCCAGGGAGGAGGCAGAGGCAGGCGGGGGCTGGAAGGAGGGAGCACCTCAGGGGCCGAGGCCTCACCTGTTCTCCGGGGTGCCCTGCCGGTCCAGGGTAGCCCTTGTGTCCCTGTGGGGGGAAGAAACACATCAGGCAGGGAAGACACACTCGGGCCGTGGGTCGCCGGGGCCCAGCTTCCCTGCAGGCCCTGTTCAGCATTGCATGCTGCCCGTCAGGGATGGAGGGTGTGCTCAGTGAACTCCCCCAAATGGATGCGGACGCCACGCGAGGCTCAGCAGCTTCCTACGACTTCATTTCTGCTTCAGGACTTCTTAGGCCAGAAGATATCGGGGGAGTCTTTCACTCCTTTGGCAGAGTTTATAAGCTGAGCTGGGACACAGCAACTGTGACCAAGTGACACTGTCTCCCAATCATTCCTTTTCTGAATGCAGAGAGAGGGCGAGACCGTCTCTCAGGGGTGGGAGGATTTGCCAATGCGTGGCGTGGACCGAGCAGGACCGAGGTCTAGGATGCACTTCATCACCATGAGACGCCGGGACTCCCGCCCCTGTCAGGACCTGCTCCAGCACACGTGGCCACATCTAGCAACCCAAGCAGCTGCCTCCCTTCCTCCCACCAGTCCCAGCTCCTCTTCCAGGGAGGAAGAGGCCACCCAAATACAGATCAAGAAGGACTCTGGCAACACCCCAGTAACCACCCTTGACCCTCTGTCCCCATGGCCCCTCTACCATGGTCTAAAGCAGGTCTGGGCCAGGGCTCTAGGTCAAGAGGATCAAGCTGAGTGTGCGCTTCCAGGAGGCCCCGGGGACGACCACCTGAGCCATTTCATGGGTTAGGAGGTCTCTGAGGGAAACCCCTGACTTCAAGCTTCCATCAGCTTGGGGCTGTTGAGAAAATAAGACCAAACAAGGGGCTCCCATTCAGACAGGGTGACTACACATTCATTCCCAGTATACCCTGTGTCACTGACCTGCTGTGCAACTTTGGGTGGGTTACTGCCCTTCTCTGGACCTCAGATGGGGGAGTTAGAACCCTTCAGCTCTGCTATTTTAGAACCCTGGAATTCTAAGACTCCCCTAGAGTCTAAAATACACACAAGACTCGAGATACACTACAAGACTCTAGAATACACACACACACATACACGCACGTGTGTGCACATGCCCATAGACCCTCTCTATGCGCTGCTGTTGACCCGGGACTACACAGGTAGAAGATGACTTCATCTAGCCCTTACAACAGCCAACAGGTGAGGTGGAGGGGTGATTACCATCTCTGTTTTACAGAGGAGAAAACTGAGTCTTGGAGAACTAAAGCCACCTGCCCCGAGTCCCATTGCGAAGGAGCAGGAGGCACCCACGCACTACCAGATCTTTCTGACACCCGAGGCCACACTGAGAGCCTTGCAAACATCCCCAGGCGTGTACAGATGCATGCACATACACAAACACACACACGCAGCACCCCCCGAAAACTCCCAAGAAGCGGGGACTCTTAATTGTAAACAGCAGAGCCACTTTGATCCAGGAGGTCTTGGGAGTTTATGAGCATTCCTTCTGCACCTACTCACGCCTCAAGACCCCTCCACGACACGATAGCATCTCAGATCCAGGGGCCTATGGAGACTGATGCAACATGGCTGGTGAGATTCTTCTACCTGGGGCCTGTGCTCTTCTCCCCAGTGGGCGCAGGCTGCAGCCCGCAGCTAGCACGCAGCGTGATTACGATCTCTTCTTTCAGACTGATCTGGTTTCTAACGCTGCTGTGTGACCCAGAGCCAATGACTTCACCTCTCTGAGCCTCCTTTACCTCCATTATGAAATGGGGGTATAGAGTTGGAGCAGGGATTGCATGATATAAAGTGTGCAAAGCACCTAGCACCGTATTTGGCACTGAATTCAAGGGCCCCATAATGACCAGCTGCTGTTATCACCGTGATCTTCATTTTTCATTCATTCGTCCCATAAACAATTACAGAGCTTGCACACGTCAGCACCGTTCTAGGCATAGGAAGAATGAGACAGACACATCCTTTGCCTTAATGGAGCTTACGTTCTCATTAAGGAACTATAAAAACTAAATCAACAAAAATAATGTCTGGGGAGTGGGGAGAGGGGCCTGGGGAGTTGTTTAATGAGCACAGAGTTTCGGTTTTACAAGATAAGGAGTTCTGGGGATTGGCTGCACAACAACGTGAACATACTTAATGCTACTGAACTGTACATTTAGAAATGGTTAAGATGGTAAATTTTATGTTATGTGTTTTTTACCGCAAGAAAAAATAAAGAGAGAGAGAGAGAGAAAATCTGGTAGCGGCCGGCACTATGAAGAAAAGTAAGCAAAGCAAGGGGACAGAGCATGGCAGTGTTGGGGGTGGTAGTCCTGGGTGGGGGGTCAGGGAAGGAAAGGCATTCCAAGCAGGGGGCAGCAGGTGCAAAGGCCCTGAGGTAGCAATGCTCTTGAGTGGGTTTGAGGAAGCACCAGAAGGCCTATGTGATGGGAATAGAACAAGTTCGGGGCAGGCAGGGGTGATCAGAGAGGCAGCAGGAGACACCACCACAGGAGATATGAGGTGACTAATAGCCATGATCATCATTTTTCCACTTGGAGTTTGCAGAGGAGGAACAAGCGAAGCCTTTTCCCAGGGGAGAGCTGAAGTGAGCCCTGCATTTTGGCTGTGTGACTCAGCACGGGCAATTATCCTCTCTGAACCTCACTCCACCATCCTGTGCCAGCCCCAAGGGGTTACTACAAAGAGCTAATGGGATAACAGGGCAAGGGCCCCAGGAGAATCACAAAAGGGGGTCCAGGAGGCCCTTGGCCATAACCAGCTCCCGTGGCTTCCTCTGCAGCCACCAAGAACCCTGCTGAAAACCAACTCTTCAGCCCCCTTACAAAGGAAGCAGAGAAGTGTCTCCAGTGAAATCCCAGGAGGAGATTTCAAGTAAACCCTTTGCTCAGGGTATAGCCAAAAGGAAGTGAATGATCATCAGGGGCACGTACAGCAGCCGGCCCTGTGCCTAAAGCACTAAAGCCTTCATACATCAGCTCATCAACTCCTCACAGTCACCCCTAGGAGGCAGGAATTGCCATGCATATTTGCCAGTTGAGAAAACTGAGACTCAGAGAGGTAAAGAGACTTTCTCGAGGCCACACAGCTTTTCAGCAGCTGCACCAGGCCTGGGACTCCCATCCTTATGTCCTTAACCACCACATCATAGGATGAGACATACTCTCGAGGTCCGAGGCCTGCCTAGAAGAGCCACAAGTCCCCCCAAGGAAAGATCCCCTTACAGACACACCTCCCCGGGATGGAAGCTCTCAGATCACTGTGGCACTATCAGGGCACAGGTCAGTCATGGATCCCTGGAGTGTCTGAGTTGGAAGGGACCTAAGCCGTCAGTCTGACAACCTCCTTTCTCACTGGACAGACTGAGAGACTAAGGCTCAGAGAGGCAAAGGGACTTGTCCACCGTTACTTGGCAAGTGATTGCCAAGCACAGACTTTTCCCTGGGATTCTAGACCCACTGGGCTGTGCTTTGTCCACAAGACCACAGTTCCCAGGTCTCTCCTGATCAGTGGATGCAGAAGGGCCCTGAACACCCCAGCTTCCCCTGGATGGCCAGGAGCAGCAGAGAGCGAGCAAAGCTAAACGGGGGAGGGGCAGGAGGAGACGCCCATGCTCCCTGGAAGCACCTTAATGGTGTTTACCAAACTGGGGCCAGCAAATAGCTCCAAATGACAGGGCCCCAGGACCTGGAGGAATCCAAGCCATTATCTTCTCCAGGGCCCCAGCAATTATGGGGCGGGCACTGACCGCAAGGTGGACCCACGGGCAGTGCTTTCCCAGTTTGTGATCGGTGCCCGACTGGTCCTGGGGCAGAGGGAATGCTTCGGGGAGCTCCAGGGACCAGGGTGTCTGCAAGGGGCCTCTGGCTGCCCCACAGGCGGGTCTCCACAGGACCTGTGTTTATAATAGCACTCGGTCTATATTTTGGTTTGGGAGCCAGATTAATCATTGCTTACAATGCACAAGGAGAAACCAGACATCACCTCACTGTTGCTACAGACCGTCTCCCCGTCTGGCCGGGATGCTATTTGGGCTTTGGGCAGGGAGGGGAGGGGTCCTGTCCTAGCCTGGGGGTCCTGGGGACCAGTGTGTGCTCAGACTTGAGCTGTCCACCCAGGCTCTAGCACGGCCTGTGCAAGGCCTCAGCTTCCCTTGTAGCAACATGGAACTGACCAAACTCGCTTGTTCTCTACGACGCTTCCCACTGAACTTACCTACTACCTTGGCCGTGCACACCCCACACTGGGGAGTCAGCAGGGCAGCAAGAATCAAAGAGGAAGAAACACATGCAACAGACAGAGGGACTTATTACATGAAACTAGATAAGGCACCTCTCTGGGCCTCGGTTTCCCCAGCTGGCCTCGCGAAATGTCCTGTTGTCTGAGAAACTGTGGAATTCTGAAAGTCGCATGGTCCATCACGGCACAGCCAGGCGTGCAGCACCACGCTCTGCTTTGCTCAGTGGACACCTGAGGCAGGCGGGGCAGGAGGGTGTCCTTTCTGTATGGCTCGTTCACGCACCCAGTTATTCATTCGTTCAACAAGGATGTGCGGAGCCCCAGCAATGACCAAGACCCTGGGCGCTAGGGATACGCTGATGAACCAAACAAACGCACCCTTACCTTCTAGAAGGGGATGCGTGGGCATTAAACACATATTAAGTGGAAGGAAGGAGAAGAAGAGAGTGTCAGGAGAGGGCAGACGCACCCTCCGGAGGCAGCAGCATTGTAAACCGAGGCTGGAGGGAGGGGTGGGCTTGGAGAGAAGACGGGGTGGGACAGGAAAGAGGCCAGTAGGCGCGGGGCAGCAGAAGCCCAGGGCAGCGCCACAGCAGGAGAGTCTGGAGAAGATTCTCAAGAGGGGCTCTATGGAACTGGGGCTGCCCTACTCGGGCAGAACTGGCAGTTCTGCAAAAAGCAGGAGATTGTCTCAGGCAGCCTCAATCACACGCCCCCAGATGACCCCCCTGTGCCCTCCCATTTCATTACAGCTTCCCACAGACAGCGGCCAACTCAGGCGGCACAGGCAGGGGGCGGGGGCAGGGCGGGGGTAGCCGGAGGGAGCCAGGGGGACGTCAGGCTGGGAAGAGCAAGTCGGTTTCAACTTGAGTACCAATTTCGTTCCATGAGTCTCATCTACCGGGGGGAGGGTGCTAAGAAAGATTCAGTGGCTGTATTGGGGCTCAGCAAGAAAGATCAACGAGTGATGCTCACCAGAGGTGGGGAGAAAAGGAGGTGCAGGACGGAGCAGGTGGACGTGTCCAGTGCTGTGCTAAGCTCACGTGGGAGACACAGATGAACGGGTTGGGGCCTCTGTGTACTTGCTCCAGTCTGAGCAATGTGCCGAGGCCACAAGTGGCTTTGCCCACCAGCCAGAGAGCGCAGGGTCCCAAAGCAGCTGAGAAGGTGGGCTGGATGGTCAGAGAAGGGAGGCGTGACTCCCCCCGCCCCTTTTTTTTAGAGAGAGAGATGGGTCTGGCTATGTTGCCCAGGCTGGCCTTGAACTCCTGGGCTTAAGCAATCCTCCCAAGTAGCCGGGACCACCGGCACATGCCACCACGTCTGGCTGTGAGGCGTGATTTCTGCCTGGAGGTGGTGGAGAGACGCTCTTGGAGAAGATAGCATTTGGGAACAGATCCCAGGGCCGGATCTGTGAAGACGAGGGTGGGGGAGAGAGCGTGCCAGGGGAGGGCCCGGCAGGAGCAGACACAGGGAGCAGGAGGGCCCAGGGCACTCGGGACTGGATGGAGCAAGGGTTTCTACGCAGCAGAGTTTCTCAGCCTTCGCATGGTGGGCTGGATCCGTCTTTGTGGTGTGTGGGTACGGGTGGGGGGTGTCCCTGTGCATTGTAGGGTGTTTAGCAGTATCTCTGGCTTCTACTCATTAGAAGCTAGTAGCTGCCAACTCCCAGCTGTAATGAGCAAAAACATCTGCAGACATTGCTAACTGCTCCCTGAGGGGCAAAACCACCCTGGGTTGAGAACCACTGGTCTACAGGGAAGAAGGCAGGAGGGCTAGACTAGAGATCACGGTGGGTGCCAATGGGGTCCTGGCAGCCTTCTCAGCAGTGGAGGGTGGTTCATTGGTAACTAGCAAGATGGCTGACTCTGCCAGAGGGGCAGGACCTTCTTCAGCTGCTTCTCCTCCATAAGCATCACGATCGTTCATTCATTCATTCAACTGACACGTGTGAAGTGCCTCCCACGTGCCAGCCCTGTGCTGGGTGCTCGGGACAGAACATCTCGCTCAGCCCTCCCACCGCCCCAGGAGGGAGCAGAGGCTCAGCACTACGGGGCCATGTGCCCAAGCTCCTGGGCAGCAGAGAGACGGAGCCAGGATTCCACCTGGCTGCCCTGCTCTGTGTGCCTTCCTCGCAGCCCGGAGTCGGCCCAGCAAAGTCCTTCAGCGCGCATCCCAGGCGGGTGGCACAGACACAAACCTCCTCAGGCAGGCAGCCTCTTCTCCACTTGATGGACCCCCTATCTTGTTTGAGAAGCTGTTTTAACCAGCCTTGTGGTGAGGGAAAGGGCTTCAGGGTCAGAAGAGCCGGGTGCAAATCCCCACCCTGTGGCCGAGTGACTCATGGAAGGTACTTCCATTAAACCCGTGGCTCTCAGTCTTGGCTACCAAGGGAGTCACTGGGGGGCTTTAGAGCCACCGATGCCTGGGTCCCACTCTCAGACCAGGGGAACCAGATCCCCCAAGGGGGTGCAAGCTCCCAGCTGGATCTAGTGCACAGCGGGGCTGGGAGCCACTGCTACAGACTGCACCCTCCAAGAAGCCCTCGGTGGTCTCACTTGCCATTGAACACCAGTGTCAGCACAGGGCCTGGTACGTAGGTCATATTTGCTGAATGGCTAGAAGAATGAATGAATGAGGGAGTGAATGAATGAGACCTATTTGGACCTCAGTTTTCTCAGCTGTAAAGTGGGCATAATACTGCCTGACTCTTGGAGGTTACTGTGAGGAAACAATGCGAGGAGGGACAGTAACCCTTTCTGCCACCTCTGATCTGTCACTATTTAATATCAGAGCCCTCCCAACCCAAACTCTTTCTCCTGCCTATTTGTCTCCACAGCCCCTCCCATCTTATAACACACCTCCTATTTTTACTGTTTTCTCTTTTACTGTCTGTCTCCCCGCTCCCAAGGATGCAAGCTCTGTGGGGCAGGGATTTTTGTCTATTTGCTCAGCTCAGTGCCTGGCGCACACCAGGCATTCAATAATTCTTGTTGCATAAATGAATGAATGGGATTATCGGTTTCATCTCAGAGTGACACAAGCATTCAGCTTGCCGGCGAGCGAAGAGGAAGCTGACCTCACCTCTCAGCCACCCACGTCCCTTCTCTCCCAGGGCCCCCCACAAGAGATCATGCAGAAAAGCCATGCTCAAGGATCGGGGCAAAATGGCTACTCTTGTCACCAAAGATGCGTGTGGGAGGAGAAACAGCTTACGGTGGTGATTCCAGTGACAGAGCCCGCCCCATTGGTCCTCTTCTTTGACCCCCCAACTCCACCACACGGGGCCCCTGTCCTGGGCCCTGAGCTCCCCGACACTCTGCCTAGCACCCTCCGTGAGTGGGTGACGCCGGCAAGCCACAGAGCAAAATCCTCCACGTGTGCCTGGGCCAGGGCCAGACGGGAACTGAGAGCAAATGGCTTTGCCAGATAGTTCTCCAATGGCACAGAGGCTCTTCCTTAAGTTGGAAAAGCCGCGTCCCCCAGCTCAGGTAGCCGGATCCTCTTAGTTGGGGGCTCTTAGCTTCTGAGTGCGAGGAGCCCTGGAACCCCAGGCAGGGTTTCCCCATCTCCTGCCACTTCTGCTAGACTGCCACCCCCACGCAGAGCGAGACCACCACCGGCTGCTTTATGAGCCAGGAATGGAAGGAGCCTGTTCCACTCACACCTCATCCATCAGAAAGTGCTAGAGCCCAGAGGGGAAGTGCATGGGGAGAGGGAGTCCCCCCGTGTTCACTGAGCCAGAAAAGGCCAGGTTTCCCAGCTCGCAGGCAGCCACTGTCTGGGGCGGGCCTCTTAGAGTGGAGGCGTGGTCTGCTCTGGCCATGGGGAGTGGACAAGGGGATGGGGGACGTGGTCCTCCAAGTCCTTCTGTGTCATGGGGCTCCCGAGGACAGGATGGAGCCAGAAGACACCACAGCTGTCCAGATGAGAACCAGATGGCCCAGAGAGGGGGCAGCTGTGGCCACAGCTGGGAGCCAGGGCGGAGGAAGCTTGAGCCATGGCGCTAGGCCGATGTATCTACTGGACAACCCATCAGCAGTGGCGGATTTTCCTGCAAAAGGCAACTGACTCTTGGCCTGCATTGCCCTCCCCTGCTTCCTGAGCACCTGCTATGCGCAGGCCCCACGCTAGGCTCAGTAGGAGAGCAACAAGCCGCATTTGCGCATCCTGGTTACCGAGGCATGCTCGGGGCCGAAAATAGCTAAGTTGAGATGGGCTAAGAGTCCTTGAGCAGAGTGGAGGCTCATGGCCTGAAGCTGGGAGCTCCAGGAGGGCTTCCTGGAGGGGGCACAACCACAATAGAGTGCTGAAGGACCAGAGACCCTGACTGGAGAGGTCGGAGAGAACCTAGGGGGCACTGTAAGCTGGAGACCCCCCACCTAGGACATGGCCGCCTGTCCCTCCACAGGCGTTTGGAGAAGTAACACCTGCCCCCACATGGATGAAGAGGACATGGGATGGGGGTGACATAACAACAGCCAGAATGTCCTCACTGCCTTCACAGAGCATCCCCGTCACCTGCAGCACATCGGTGCGGGCAGATATTAGACTCAGGGCATCACTGATTTGCCCAAGGTCACCCAACCAGGAAATGGCAGGAGTAGGACCCAGGTCCCCCTCCTCCTGAGCTCATCCCCGCAACGGCACTGCTGTAGGCTTCGCTCCAGGGTCAGACAGCCCCAGGCTGGGGTTGGGGGGCGGAGCAGAGGTCACTGTCACCATCCTACGGAGGAGGAGGCTGAGACTGAGATGGGACGCACAGGACAGAGGCCATGCACCCAGCGGGTGGTGGAGCCGGGGCCAACGCGGGGCCACTTCCGGTCGTGCCTCACTAACCGTGGTGGGAGGGGCCTATTCCAAGCCAGGGTGCCCCTGCCCCCAGCAAGCACAACCCCCAAAACCTGTCTCACCCCCCACCCATGCCCTGCATCCGAGAGCCGGGCTGGGGCTGAGGAGAGGCGGGGGGGGGGGGGCTGCAGCTCTCCTCGCGTGCCAGGAAGCCCACTGGACAAGGCAAAGCATCGAAACCAAAGTGTACCTTCCGTCCCGGAGGTCCTGCGTTCCCGGAGAGGCCAGGCAAGCCCATGTCACCCTGCAAGACACAGACACAGCGGTGAGGTGGGGGAACAGGAGCAGAGACACCGTTAAGTTGGAATGTGACCTCCAATGGCCGGCTGTTTCCAGATGGGCTTCGTGGAGGACGAGAGGCCCCAGAGGAGACTTGGAGCTGCCCGGCGGGGTGAGCGCAGAAGGGGGGCAGCATTGCCAGCCCCTCCCACCGCACTCAGTAGCCCCACTTCGCCTAGTTCATATCTTGGGCTGCGGCAGAAGATACCATGTGGAGAATGGGTTCCGATACTAAACCCATGTTTGAAAACCACGCTCCTGAGGGCATGTGGGCCTCGTCTGTCCCATAGCAATCAGCTCTCTCTCTCCCTGCGTTCCTGAGATGCCTTCCCTTTGCTGGGCAGGGTGGTCGCCCAGTAGGGGCGTTTCTAGGATTTTTACCCCAAGACCTGCGAGGAGGCCACGCAGGAGCAGGAGAGAAGCCCAGGCCCCTGGGTGCAAATTCTATTCTGCCATTCTGCTGCATGACCTCCAGCAAGCCACCCCACCTAGGGCCTCTGTTTTCTGATCTGTAAGCTGGGCCCATTTGCCCAGGCTGATAAGGTTAAGATGAGGATCAGATGAGAGTACATGTGGACACTGTTTTGGGACTCTGGGTCACCTAGGAAATGTTTGCTGAATGAAAACACTTAGCAGGGAGGATGTAAAGCAATGAGCCACCCGCGCCTTGGGGCAATCAAAAGGAGCAGCCACTTCTAGGTGCCCAAGCACAGGGGGCTGGGTTAAGCAGCAGTTCTCTATCAGGATGGCTCTTGGGCCACGTACAGAGGAAGCCAGACGGACCCGAGCTCCCAGGGTGTGTATGTCTGAGACACTAGACCACTTCACTTGGGGTTCTGGGTTCCCCTCTTTCCGCCCGTTCCACACTCTTTCCAAGTCCCTTGCTCAGTTTATGGGATGGATGCCTCAGGGATGGATTAAGGCCATTGGCCAAAGTGTTTTCTCTTCTCTGGGTGAACCTTCTGGTCTCACAGCCCCTCAGAGTGAGGGAGCCCTGATCTCTAGCCCATCTCCCAGAAACCCACAGACCTGTCTGCCAGAATTAACAACCTCAGGGGGCGCTTTGAATGTCTGTTGGAAGCTTCCAGGGCATGTGCTACCCAAGAAGCTTCTGGATGCCCAGGGTCACCTAGCAGGCCCTGCGGAAAGCCATGCGGGGCAATAGGCAAATGGACATTCACCAAGGGTGTGTCCACAGGCAACATCTTTTGCCAGTTTTGTTGCTTGCACACCAGGAAGAAGGTGGCCGGGTAACCTCAGGTTTGGTGTTGGGAGAGGCTGAAGGACTTCAAAGGAAAAAACCAAACCGTGTCCTGACCTTCCCGACTTTCCCACCTCCCTGCCTCTGCCAGCACAGCTTGCCGCGGGTGTGCTGGTTTCACTACTGTCCCCTGCCCCTCTTCCCTGGGCACTGGGGTCCCTGGAAACCTACCTTTGCCCCATCGTAGGCCTTTCCTGGTGAGAGCCCCGGGTCCCCTTTCTGTCCCTGAAACAAAAACAATTCCGCTTTGGCCACCAAGTCATCTAGAGAGGATATTTCCCAACAAACTCCTCTCAAAGGCCTGTTCCCCTGCTTAAATGCTTCCCCACCCATCTCCCCATTCACACGCCTCCAGAGGGCTCATCTCCAATTCCATTACTCCACTGCTCTAACACCTTCCATAGCTCCCGCTGCCTGCATGATGACAAAGGTGTCCCAAGTCTTCCGTAACCCAGCCCCAGCCATCCTATCCAGACTAAACTCTCCTTCCCCAGCCAAAGCCACAGAAAAAGCCCCTCTGCTCTATCCCCCAACCACAGCCCACTCCTCACTCAGCCTGTCCTGCTGCCAGCCTCTGGCGTGGGGCAGTCACCCTACCCAGAAAACCCTTCTCCATTCACCATTAGCCCAATCACAGACGTTCTTCAAGATGCAGCTGGAATGTGCCGTCCCCAACTGACTTGCAGAACTCTGGGCCCACCGCACAGGTGGCCAGTCCTTGCCTATGTGTGTCGCTAGGACCGTCCCCTGACTTGTTCTCCTGGGGCTCTTAGGACTTTCTGAGAGACATGGCCAAGAGGCACATCGACACTTTCCAGTTTTCCAGAATGCTGATGTGCACCTCACTGGTCTCTAATGACCGAAGACTCAATGCACTAACGTCTGTGTACTAACAGCTCAATGCACTTCATTCTGTGTACAGCCCTTCACAGTTTGCAATATCCCTCACCTCATTAGATTCCCACAATGCCCTGATGAAGTAGGCAAGGGAGGCGTTACTACCCTCATAATACTGGGGAAACTGAGGCTAGGAGAAAGAAAGGGACCGTCTGAGGCTCCAAGATGACAGAGCTGAGACAAGAACCCTGAATTTGCGACTCCCAGATCTGTGTTCTGGGATGTCCTGGGACCTGATGAGTTAGAACGGGCAGTAAATTGGGGAGAAATTGACAAGCAGCGGGTCCCCAGTCAGAGGCAAGCTCTCTTTGTGCCTTGCATATGGGTCGGTCCCCATCGCATAGATCCTGACTTTTAAGAGCGTGGGACTCAGGAAAAGGTGCCACGGAGTTCAGCAGCCACATGTCTTACAGGGCCGAGAAGAGAGCCCAGGGCCCCGGCTCCTCCCACTTGGCCAAGCTGGTTAAACGACTCAGGAAACAGTCCTTTGGAAAGTCGGTCCACCCTGCTGTCACCTTCTAAGAGCTCCTAATCCCTGGGCCTACCCCTAACACCCTGAGGCCCCTCCCCTCCCAGCCTCCGCTGGGCCCCGAGTCAGAAGTCCTGGCACAAAGTCCTGGACCCACCACAGACGCACAGTGGGACTTCAGGCAAGTCATTTCACCTCTCTGAGCCTCAGATTCCTCACCTTAACGACGGGGCCCACGCGGCACACGTGCACACACACACCCCAGCTTCCCAGGTTTCGAGGCAAGGAGCCAGTGGGATAATGGCCGTGACACACGGGAGGGGTGGTTTGGCCGACTTTAATTAATTCCCACTTGGTTCTTCTCTTCGTCAGAACGCAGACCTTCCGAATCCTGACTCGGTCACTCTCCGCCAGAAATCATTGCATTCTGAACTGGAAAGAGCCTCCAAGAGGGAAGGAAGAGCCTTTCGCTGCTCACCTACTATGCGCAGATGCTATGGGAGGCCCAATCTATGCACCAACTTCTTTAGACCTCACAGCATCGGCTTGTTCCAGGGAAGGACAAAGACAGGTTCAGAGACACTAAGTCACACCTGGGCTGACCCAGCAGGTAAGAGGCAGAGGCTGACCAAGGCCCCAGGTTAGGTCTGACTTCCAAGCCCCCATTTGCAAATGAGGAACCCAGATGCTTCTCCCACAAGTCCCTTCCCTTCCCGTAGCTGCCCCGGGCTAAAGGCCCCCAGAAACTCAACTCGGGCCCCCCAAGTCACTTCTTCCGCAGAACCCCACCTCTGGGATCTACGTGGCGCTGCGGCTTCTCCGCACGGGCACTCTCCCACCCTCGGCTGTTCAGAAGCCCTGCTCAATGCCTTTTATGTCCGCGATGCGAGGCCAGGCCCAGGGCTACCGAGGATTCCAAAGGCCAAAAAAGGACAGCAGCTTCTCCTGGCCCCGCCCTTGCCCACCTCGGTCTGCGGCTGATAGAGGAGTTGGGCTTAACAAGCTTCTTCGGGGTGGGCCTTTATGTATCCCATTCTGTCATTTCATGAAATGGGGAAACCGAGACCCAGAGAGATGACAGCCTTGCTCCCTTGCCTGAGGTCCGTACCCAGGGCCCCAGGGCATTTTAGTTCTTTACGGATTTCTCTCCGCATCCTCGGCCAGCACAGTGATGCAATCCGTCCCAGGACAATGTTAACAAGTACAGATATTATCACACATCTGCTACAAGCCAAGTCTCCAGATGACCAGAACACAGGGAATGCCGCAGTGGGAAAAAGACACGGGGACTCTCGAGGGAAGGTGGCGGGACTGGTCATGATAACAGGCACTAGCACTGACTGAGTGCTCTCCTAAGCCCTGGACACACATGAACTTCTTTAATTCTCCAAACCTCTAAGGTAACGACTATCACTTTTTATAGGAGAGCAAACTAAGGCGCGGCAAGAACCAGTCACTTGTCTGCAATCAGTAAGTGGGATGTGGATTCAGCCAGTCTGGTCCCGGAGCCCAAGCTCTTTACATGTTAATATGCTGGAGATGAAACACTGCAGTCCTGTGAAAAGTAGAGGGCAGGAGGAAGTTGGGAGAACGTCACCAAGACTGAGGGTAAGTCCCTGAAGGGAGCTACAGCTGAGCCGAGGCTGGAGGAAGAGAGGAGGAGCCAGATGAAGATGCAGCTCAAGGGATGCGCAGGCACCTGGTCAGGTGAAGGGAAGACTTCTGGGATACAGAAGCCTGTGTGTCTTCCCAGCCTACAAATGCCCCAGTGAGAGATGAGATATAGGAATATACAAAGGCTAAATAATCATTTGCACCCTGATGAAGACAAGAATCTGGTTGCCAGACCGAGCTCTCCGGCCAATAAGCCTGCATGACCTCGGGCAACCCACTTCCCCTCTCTGCATGGGAAACAGTGGACTTGGCCTGGACTAGTTAACAGAGCCGTGTGGGACTAGAGGACAGATGGGAGCCTTAAGAGCGAAGAACGTAGCAGGAATGGGAACTATGTCATGCTCCTTTCTTGTAGGAAAGGGTTGGGAGGTAGAGGGAGTGGAAGGCTTGGGTGCTTGAAGCCCAGAGAGGGACTCAGACAAAGGAGGAATTGATCACAAAGGATTGGGAAATTCTGGGCTGGAAGCCCCCCATGTATGTCATCTCTGACTTCAAGTACCCAGCACAGGAGCTGGCCCAGAGAAGGCATCATAAACTAGTTCACAAATGAGTGAACAGAGTCTCAGGAGATGACAGGAGGGCTTGGATTGGGTCAGATCTGGCTTCAGCCCCAAAACTTCCTCTGAAGATTCACTGGGCCTCCCACTATCACCACGACTATTTCATGGGTCTAGAAGTTCTGGCCAATGCAATAAGATAAGAAAAAGAAATAAGAACTACTAACCTTTGAGAAAAAGAGACAAAAGTATGTTCTTTTTTTGCACACAATATGAATGCTTATCTTGAAAATCCAGGAGAACGAAACTAAATACTGTTTGAACTAATAAGATAATTCAGTAAGGGGGATGGTTGTAAATTAAACACAAAAGTAGAAAAATACTAAAATTAAAAGCTCTCTTTAATAGCTCAGAACCAGCTAGAAAATATCATAGGGAAGAATATTCCATTCATAACAACAACAAAAACATAAAATTTCTAAGTACAAACTTAGTAAGAAATGTGCAGGGCTTATACAATAAAAACTAAAAGTTTACTAAGAGACATCATAAGAATTCGACCGAATGAGAAGGCATGCCATGTTTGCAGAAAGGAAAACTTAATGTTTTAAAGATGTTAATTCTCCTCAAATACATACATTTCATACAATGCCAGTAAAAATTCCAAGAGGAGGTGTTTTTTAAAAGAAAATTGTTAAGATAGGCATAAAGTTCATCTGACAGAATAGTCAGAAATATTTTAAAAGAAGAGAGGAGGGGAGGCAAATAGTATAAAGATAGTAAATGTCATATAAAACAGTATTTTACTAGCATAAAAATAAACAATGAAACATAATAGAACAGCCTGTAATAGAAACCCCTTGTCTATCATATCATAATCAGTGGAAGAAATATTGTATAATAAATATAGTTAACTATTGTGGGGAAATGTTAAAGCTTAACCTCATATCCACTCCCCTCATTAAGATTAATTCCAGATGGTTTAAAAACTTGAAGAGTACATATTCAGCTATAAGAAACAATGGTGATATAGCACCTCTTGTATTATCTTGGATAGAGCTGGAACCTATTCTACTAAGTAAAGTATCCCTAGAATGGAAAAATAAGCACCACATGTACTCACCAGCAAATTGGTTTCACTGATCAACACCTAA
>NW_012140858.1:3838733-3867973 GCF_000956105.1 Propithecus coquereli | reverse complement strand
TAAATATAAATACATTTTTCAAATCAATAATAAATGACAACATCCCAACCCCCCAAAATAAACCAATTCATAAGTGGCAAAGCACAAATGGAAAACAGATGTAAGAAAAACATTCATCTCATAGATGGCCAGTGAAGTGAAGTAAAAACAATAAGGAATTATCTTCTTTTTAAAAATATCCTCCTCTGATGCTAGCAGTAGCATGAATTGGTTCAACCTTTCTAGAAGGTAATTGCTAATAAAATAATAGCTAAACACTCATATAGCTCTTATGTGCAAAGTATATTGTAAATCACACATACACCTGTATGCATGTACATGTATACACATATATATCTTGGTATATATCTTGATATAGATACATATATAAATACACACACACACACACACACACACACACACACACACACACACAGCTTAATCCTCACAACAATCCTATGAGGTATGAACTATGATTATCCCCACTTTACGGAAATGGAAACTGAGGCCCTGAGAGTTTAAGTACCTTGCCCAAAGTCATACACCCGGCCAAGATTCAAACTCAGGCACACTGACTCCTGAGTCAATGCTAGCAAGTCTACTTTAATGGATTCATCCTAATGGAATAATTAGATATTCCAACATTTATATTCAATAATGTTCTTTAAGATATTACTTGTATAGGCTGGGCATGGTGGCTCACGCCTAATCTTAGCATTTTGGGAGAACAAAGTGGGAGGATTGCTAGAGCTCAAGAGTTCAAGATCAGCCTGAACAAGAGCAAGACCCATTTCTACTAAAAATAGAAAAAAATTAGCTGGGTGTTGTGGCGCATGCCTGTAGTCCCAGCTACTCAGGAGGCTGAGGCAGGAGGATCTCTTGAGCCTAGGAGTTTGAGGTTGCTGTGAGCTATGATGATGCCACGGCACTCTAGCTAGGGTGACAGAGTGAGACTCTGCCTCAAAAAAAAAAAAAAATTACTTGTATATTAGAAAAACAATGGAAGTTCTTTATAAAGATGGACCAGGTTCTGTAAAGCATGGGATATTGATGCTGATAGAGTGCCATACGGCCATTACATACGGGGTGGATGCCAAGCTGGTAACACAGGAGAACATTAACGATAAATGTTCAGTGAGGGGGCCAGACATCCAGCCACGAGGAAGACGGTCCACACTCATGGACATGGCACAGGGGGAAGGACAGACAGCAGTGGAGCTGGAGGCTGGATTTTTTTGTGGCTAAAAGTACTGGTTTTGAGGCCAGTTGATGGTTTGCGTGCTGGCTGTGCCACCTACTAGAAATGTGACTAGTTACTCAGCTACGTGAGCCTCAGTTTCCTCATCTGTAAGATGGGGTAATAATATGTGCCCTGCAAAGTACATAAAGCTCGTGGCCAGGGCCTGGCCCACAGGCTGCTCACGATGCTCTCAGTGCTTATCAGTGGGCAGGGCCACTGCAGGTGGCTTGCTTTCTTCTTGATACCTTCTGGACTTCTCCATATTTTCCTTAATCAGCCATTAGAGGAACAGTAGGCTGCGGCCCAAGGCCTGAGAACTCCACAGAGCTGTCTCCACCCCAGCTGCCGCCAGCTCTGCCAGCAGCCACCTGGGTCACCAAGCCTGCCCTCTCTTGATCACCTGTCCCCTGAGGTGCCCAAAGGCCCATAGTCGTCCTGGCTAATTCACTGCAGACCAACTGGGCCAGACCAGGGACAGGGCGGTCAGCTGCCCATGAGTAGGACCAGGTGCCTTACAGCCCGGTGCAGAGAGCACTGGCTTCCTGCCCAGCTAGAACCTTCTGCCTCTGGTCTAGAGCCTCACCTGCACCATGGGCCCATGTCCCACCTACTTCTGCCGTGGCCCAGCATCAGGACCCACCGTTCCCGCCCTGGGGGGACAGCTCCAGGCCTCCCCGCTGGCCACTTGCAAAGCCCTGCTTCTCAAGCAGCCTAAATGGCCTTCAAAAACCTCATCTCATCACGCCACCCCTGCTGAAATCCTTTTCAGGTCTTCCTGCTGCCCTTTGGATGAAGTCCAAAAATCTCGCCACCACCTACCAGGCCTGCTGCCCTCCCCAGCCTCCTCCAGCCCCTTCTCCTAGTCGCCCGCTGCACTTCAGGCCTCAGTTCAACCTCCCCAGCCTCTGGAAGGTGTCAGCCCCTCCCGGACCAGATCAATCCTCACGTTGCAGGGTCTCGGAGCAGCCCAGGCCTCCCGCGTGCAGCCCCGGAGCCTAATCATGGCGTAAGTCTGCATCTGTGGGTGTGGTTGGCTTGTTCTTCCTCACTCGCCTCTGTACTCCCCGTGGGCGGGGACCGTGCCCGTCTGTGCCCCTAGTAGACGCAGTGCCTCTCACGGCTGACCCTTCTGCGGCACCTGCCACAGGCCAGCACTGCTCTAAGCAGAGACACCAAACGATTCAGCTACCCCTCACTACAACCCGGGAAAGCAGCTCCTCTTACTACCCCATTTTCCAGATGAGGACACTCGTGAGGCATAGGAAGTTCAAATAATTTTCCCACTGCCACAGAACTAGGAGGTGACAGAGCTGGGACGTGAGCTTGAGCTGTTGGGCTCCAGAGTCTGGACCCTTAATCACGGGGCTTTCCTGAAGCAACAAATGTGGGTCAACTGGATACATGATTCAACCCAGTGACTCAACCCTGGGCCTCTGGGGTCAGCCAACGCCGTCCTCCCAGGGCTCTGGCTTTCCCGCCTCGTTTGCAAAGCCCTGGCTCTCGATTCTGCGGGGCTGAGGAGCCCTCTTCTTGCGGGATTTGAAGCGGGACACGTGGGCATACAGTACGTGGGCAGAGCCCTGGGCTCTGGAGGAGGCAAACGGGTGAGGCCTGGCTCTGGCCGGCACCAGCTGTGGCATCCTGACAAATCTCCTTCCGGCAGCCAAACTCAAGGGCCCGAAACAGCCTTCCCGCTGCCGAGTGCGGGACCTGGGCAAGTGCTCTTGGCCCTTTGGCCCTTCACTCCTCTGCGGCCTCGAGAGGGAAGACATCCCTCACCTCTGCTTCTCTCTTGATCTTCCTCAACCCACCTGTCTCTCCCACCCTTGAGTCTGGCGGGGGGATCTCTCTCCCACAAGCCACAGATCCCGAGGGCCGGGATGCGCTGTAGGGGCGACTGCCCAGCTGATCCAGACAGAGGGCAGGCCCAGCACCCAGGGCAGGCCCCACCGCAGCAGCCCAAAGTAGGTGCTCAGCACACATTTGTTAGCTGGAGGAGGAGGAAGGAGTGGGTGGCCCCACAGAGGGCTCTGGAAGCTGACACCACAATGGCAGAGGAGGGGCCAGCACGGGCCTGGGGGAGGCCAGCCCTACAGTCCCACCAGGTCACCTCCCAAGCCCAAAGGGGATCTGGTGAGCAGTGAGGACCCCGGATCCCACCCATCCATGCGGACACACCCCTTTCTCACCCAGTCTCAGCCAAGTCATGAACTCCAGCAGGGGAGACCCTGCTTTAACCCTGTCCTGCCCTGTCCTGCCCAAGCCACAGATCAGCCTGGGGCCCAGGCCCAGCAACTTAGGCCTCCTACCCAACCAGCCTGCCCTAGGGCCACCTCTGCTCACCCCTGGGCTCAGGGTCAAGTGTCCAGGCAAAGGGGTATGACTTTTCCCCTTGGTGTTTTATGCAAGTCCCAATGGGAGCAGCAGCTTCTGAGTCCAGTGTGTTTTCTGGAACCCACACCCTTATCTGTTACACACAGAAGGAGACTGGAGTCCTGTCCACAAGGCCCCGAGCCCACAAATCCCAGCTCCACATGGCGGCAGGAAGACTCGCCTGATGGGGACGAGCCCCAGTGGCCACACCCAGAGCTATTTCTCAAAACGGAGGGAGAAGCGGCTGGCGGGGCCCCCTCCTGCCATGGCACATCTGTTAGCAGGACAGGGGTGTGCCACCATGGCCAGCGCTCAAAGGGCGAGCGGGGCCAGCACGGGCCAGGAGAAGCAGCTGATGGACCATCTGCTGCCCCAGGAGAAGGGGGTCAGTCTGGGGGTGGGAGGGAACAGACCTGTCCCGAAGCAGCCCAAGGAGGGCAAGCCCAGCTATTCAAAACAGCTACTGCCTCGGCATCTGGATGGACCCATGGCCTCTGCAAAGCAGAAGTCTCCAAAGGGGTTCCTCTCTCTCCGCCTGACCCAAGGGCAGCTTCTACCGCCATTGCCTGCCTATGCCTCGGTTTCCCCATCTGTAAATGGGTACAGTATCTCTACCCGTCTCTTTAGGACTCTGTGAGGACCAAATGAGACAAGGCACGTAAAAAGTGCACGCACAGTGCCTGGCACACAGGAAGGGCTCAGTGCGCGGCGGTTATCATGATCGGTGTGCGCCGTGTTAAAACCCAAAGCAGCTGCTGTGAGGCCCCTGCTGCCGGCCTTCTAAGGAAGAGCCCCAGCCCAGCCCTGGCCGTAGGGTCGCAGTCCCAGGCTGAAGCTGGTGCTTCTGCAGCTCTGTGCAAAGCGTCCGCACTGGAATGCTGGCACCATACATCTGTGTATCCAGGGCTACCCATTGCAATCTTTGTCCCAAGATCCCAGACAAACTGATAGTCCAGAGTTAGGAGAGCCGGGCTTTGGAGGCCACTCAGCTGTTCACTCTGCATGGCCTGGAGCCAGTCAATGGCCTTCCTTAAGTCATTCACCTTTGCAGCTGGGTTAGCAAAGAATGACCTCGGAACTGGGCCAACCAAAGCCCAGGGGTGCTCTGGTTACCCTACAGAGGACACAGGCCCTCCCTGGCCCTCCCAGCTCCTGGAGCACAGTCGCTGTTGTCTTAGCTTCTGGGACTTTGCATCTTCCTTCTGCTCCTCCCATCTCTCCTAGAGCCTCCTTCCCCGTGACCTCAATGTTGCTGGCCCCTGGCGCTCCTCTGAGCTGCTCACATCCGATACTGCACCCCAAGGACCTTGCCCTCTGCCCGAGCTCCAGGAACAGCCCGAGGGGCTCAGCAGCTGGGGTCTCCTGCGTCATCAGAGCACCAGCCGCTAAGATCTCATTAAACACTGGCGTATTCCTAGAAGGCTCCTGGGGGGAGGTGGCATCTCTGTGCCGGCTACCTGCCCCCCAGCACACACCGGCTCTACCTCCAGCTCACAGAGCTCCTGTGTTTCGGAACCTGGCTGGCAGGTTCCCACACACGTCATCTCATTCCTTCTCCTGGGGTCCCAGCTCAGTCCCCGAGGCTGACGCCACGGAGTGGCCATCTCTCCCCTCACACCCACCACCATCCCCTCTACCCACCTCCTCCCACGGCCCTAAGGGGCCCAGGCTAGCCTCCCCTCTCCCCTGCGTCACCCTGGTCTCCCCGGCTCTGGGCCCCACCCCCAATTCATCCTCCTGTGGCATCCAGCGACCTTTCCACGTCCCTCCTAGGGGTGCGTCTTACAACCCAGTGACCCTTATGTCCTTAGTCTGACATTCGAGGCCCTCCTGATTTAGCAGCAGGTTACCTTTCTGCCCGCTCCCCTTCCAGGGCTCTGGGTTCTAGCTGCCCTGCTCCTCCAGCCCCCCAACCAGGGGCTGAACCGGGACTCCCCGCCGCGTCTCTGGGCCTGGCACAGGGCCTAGCCCCGGGAAGGGGCTCCGGGGGTGCCTCTGGCCTGGATGGGAATCCTCCACAGCGACCCTGAAGCCCTCGCACCAGGAGCCCCTGGGAAGCACCCCAAGCACGGCCCCAGCCCAGCACCCTCTCCCTGGCCACATCTCCAGCAAATACTCACTTTGGCTCCAGGGGGGCCAGGGAGACCCGGATTTCCATAAGGCCCGGGAGGACCCTGCACGGGGAAAGAAACAAAAACAAAAAGGTGACAGAAAATAGGGGCCGTCCCGCTTCTGACTGCAACGCCTGCCCCTTCCCTCCGCCCGCTGGTTTAGTGTCTTCTCTCCAAGCCGAGCCTCAGCAACGCCATCGCGGCGACTCAGCCTGCTCTCAGGAGCGCCCCGGGACGCCTGGCCCTGCGCGAAGCCCTTCCCATGTGTCATCTCATCTCATCCCATTAACCCACAAGGTCGGTGCCACCATCGTTCCTATTTTGAAATGGGAAGATGATGCTCACAGAGGTTTGTAACTGCCTCAAGTCACCCAGCTGCTAAGAGGCAGAGCTGGGCTTTGACCTCAGATGTGCCTGACCTCAGAGCACGAGTCCTGGACCCCTGAATTTGGCCACTTCTCCCCCAGCTGGGCCCCATCAGCCCTTCCCAGCTTCCCTGGGCTCCAACCACACTTAGCTGTTCGTTTCTCTCCGGCACACCTGGTACTTTCTCTCCTCACCGCCCCGTGCCAGCCACCTGGCATGCCTTCCCATTCCCCTCCTCTGGCTGAACCCTGACCCATCCTTCAAGGCCTGACTCAAATGCCGTCTCCTCCAGGGAACGTTCTGGGACTCCTGCAGCCTCAAGTGGCTTCTTTACCTTTTGGACTCCAACTGGACTTCTGTTCGAGCCTTTGGAGTCGAGAGCTCAAGGAAGGGTGCACTTGACCTCTCGTGAACAAGGGTGCGCTCCTCCTGCGGCTACAGCACGTGGCCAGAGCTCTCCCTGAGACTCCTGCAAGCTCTAAGCATGCAAGGTCCCCCCAGACACCACAGAGCAGCTGGGGAGACTGGACCCAGAGAGTCCAAGAGCCTCAGTCAAGGTCCTACAGCAGAGTCATGGCCAAGCGAGATCAGGGTCCTGGGCTCGGCTTCAAGTCCAGAGCTCGTTCATGGCACTGGCTTTTCCCAGGCCATATCCGATTCCCCCTACAACAGCTGGGTCCTATTATGTCCACTTTCTCCAGCAAGGGTGCTGGGCTGGAGTCTTCCAGCCCAGTAATACAAACAGAGCCCTGAGAGTCAGGTAATCCTCGAGGGTCTTTGCCCAGCAGGAATAATCTGGAGCATTAGGGGTGGGGAGAGGCACCTCAAGGGGTCCACTGGTCCCCCCCACCCCACCAGCCTCTAGACACGCTGCCCTCATCCCTGCCCCTCTTGACTCATGGGGCTGTGTACGAACCGCTTCCGTCTTCCCTGGCGGAGGCCAGCTTCCCAGCTGCAGCCTGTCACATTCCAACCAAGGCACCTCCCTCTTCCGTTCTTCCTCGATGCCTGAACTGGGACCCTCCCCTTCTCCGAATGCATCAAGAAGGAGCAGCGTCCAGTGTGCGCTCAGCCTGGGGAATTTCTGAGTGCCACGTGTGACCCTCCCTCTAAAATAACCAGCCCGCCTGTCCTCACTACAGTGCACCAAACACGGTCTCCTGGCACACGAATGAAACCGGGAAGTGTCAAGACCTGGTCCCAGTTCCAAGCCTCACCCACAACCCCAGCCTCAGTCTCCCGATCTGTCCTATGAATGACTGGGACCCAGGGGTCACTCGGGAATCTGGAAAACTTCGAATGTTCACTCCAGCCCGGGCCCCTGGGTTCTAAACACAGAGCTCGGCTGGAATTGGGCAAAGGCTGGGTGGGGGTGTTTGAGGAGGGGTTACTGACACCCAGCTCCCCCAGAAAGAGGCGCGGGCTGCGTAAGGTCAAGGGTGGCTGCCTCTCCCCAGCTATGCCCCCAGCTGCCCCACAGAGGGTGGGCCGGAGCACTCAGCTACCCCATCTGCAGCTTGTGAAGGTGGGGACTTCCTGCTTTCCCACCCCCACCTCCCCACCCCTCTCCAGCCACTGCCTTGCAGAGAAACGAGGCACATAGTTGACCTGGAGCCAAGCAGACCGGTTCTATAAACGCTGCAGCCCAGAGAGCCGGGTGGGGGAGGGCTCAGGGCTTCCCCGACATCCCTCAGAGGGCTGGGGGCGTATGTGGGAGAGGGAAGGGGTATGCCACAGCGTTTTGGGTGACCTCAGGTAAGACCCTGCCCCTCCCTGAGCCCCAGAGCCGCCATCTGTGCAGAGAGGAGCTGGGATTGTTTAATCCGGCATTCTATTATCTTCGGAATTTTATGATCTATGGAATTTCCAGTCTAGAAACAGGATGATGGGGGGTTGGGGCAGGCAGACAGCCTAGAAGCCTGTCAGGAGAGTCATTCACCCAGGGCTGAGAGGAACCTTGGAAATGCCTTACCGTGATCCCAGACTTTATAGCTAGGGAAACTGAGGCCTGGAGGAGGGAAGGGACTTGCCTAAGATCACACAGCTTCTTGGTAGAAATGTGCTGGAATTCCAGATTAGAACCCTTTACCAACCAATTGCCCAGCACCTCTCGCATGAAGAGCACTCCGCTAGGTTCCTCGTTTAAGAGAGAGAGGTAATTAAAGCTTATCTCGGGCCTGGGCGGCGGCGGGGGGTGCCCGGTTGAATAGACAGAAAATTGGTGCAATGGATGGTTAAGACAGTGGGCTCTGCAGTCAGACTGCCTGCGTGCCGTCCTGGCTCCGGCATTTATTCTGTTTGACTTCATCCAAAGGAACTGAACCTTTCTAAGCCTGTTCCCTCATCTGTCCAGTGGGAGACATATTGGAACCGACTCGTCAGGATGGCTAGGAAGATGGGATGAGATCATGCGCGTGCAGCTCAGCACACAGTTCGACAGTCAGTAAGAGCTTTCAGAAGGTGACCCGGGCCAGCCAGACGGGGCAGACAAACTGCTACAGGAGCCCCCAGAAGGGGGTGGTCATCAGAAATGGAGGTGGTGTTTGATCTTAGCCGTGAACGGAGGAGGAGTTTGCAGAACGAGATGCCTGGTAGAGAGGACAGCCAGGGCAGGTGCAGGGGCCGGGGGGCTTGGGAGGGGTTTGGGGGAAGGGGGCCGACTGCCTGGGCCCGGAGTGCTGGTCAAGGGCCTCATCCCGGTCCCAGGCTGCACGTCCCCTGCACTAGCAGCATCTGCAATACCTATGTGGTCCCCAGGGCATGAGCCTCGTGAAGGCTCCGAAGCCAGGAGGAAATGCCGCTTCAGACAGCAGATTCCAGAGCCCTGGGCCCAGCGAACACAGGGCCAGGTCTGGAGGGAACTAGGGCTTGGGTAATTGCATAACCAGAACCATCCGCTGGGCTCAGAGCTAAAAATATGCCCCAGGCAGCTATCTCTGCCAGGGCCTCGCCAGGCACCCAGCGTGGGAAAGGCTGATTCAGCCTGGGCACAGATGTCGGGTGTCGCTGGTCCCAGCCCTCTGGGGAAGGAGGCAGACTTCCCTGTACGAGGACCCTCCATGTTCCAGCATATGGTTAAGGGCCTGGGTTCCAGTCCTGGACTTCCTACTCGGTTTCCTTATCCCGAAAATGAGAATGATCACGCTGGCCCCTGGGGTTTCGGGGTTGGGTGGGAGGGTCAAATAAGGCAGCATAAAGTGTCGTGCCAGGCGCAACACACAGCAGCTACTTTCACGTCAGCTACTGCAGCCCTGCCAAGCTGTCCTCCTGCCTCTCTCCAGCATGGGGGCTCACCCTCTCCCTGACCCTTCCAGGTGCCTGTGGCAGCGTCCCTACCCCAGGATGGCCCTGCGAAATGGGAGCAGGAACGCAAGGGTCACATCCGCCCAGGTCATTTTTTTTTCTCCTTAACAAACTCTGAAGTCCATCAGCTCAGGAGATGTGGGCTTCGGGAGCCCCTTCCCCACCCCAGGCTGCAAAGGGTGATACCCACAGTGGACAACTGAGACCCGCAAGAGGTCATCACTGTCCCCATGTCTGTCCAGATAGCACCCCCAAGAGCCCCAAGTCCACCCACAGTGGACAAAGTGGAAAATAGGTGCCAGAGAGGGGCAGGGAAGAGTCTGAGGACACGTGGCAAGCCTGGGACTTCAGGGGCAATGGGACGCAGGCCAAAGAGCCAGCCAGAGCTCCAAAGGACAGTGTGCGATTACTCACCCGAGGCCCTCGTGCACCGGGGGGTCCAGGTAGCCCAGGTAGCCCAGGGGGACCCTGAAGAGAAAGGAAGAAGACAGTGTCAGACAGTGTCAAGTGGCGGCAGAGAATGGGCTCAGTCATTTAATAATTCTATCCAGAGCTCTAGGCAAGAACAGCCCAGGTTGAGAAGATGGGGTCTCCTGAGGTCCCCACCCTGAGGAACTCATGCTCTTCGGAGATTTCAGGCCTTTGTAGCTGTTGTTTCTTAGTTTTTGAAGCCCTTGACTTTTGTCACCCAGCTAACTTAGGGTGTCACCTCCTCCAGGAAGCCTCCCCTGATCCCTTCCCCAAGTTGGGCCAAGTTCCCTCTTTCCTTCTATTTTAAAAACTACGATATTATTTGGGGAATTATCTGCTTGGAGGCCTGTCTCTCCCATCACATCATGGTCTCCTCAAAGGAAATAATGGGATATGAGTCATCTCTCTAGCCCAGGGCTCAGCCAAACGTTTGATAACGTAAAACAGCAAGAGACCTCAGAGCTCAGCCAAGTTCTCTGCAGAGTCGGAGCAGAGCAGAGACTTGGCCAAGGTCACCCTCAGCATCCCTGCATCACGGAGAGGCAGTGCAGCAAAGAGCACAGGCTTCCGAATCAGACAGCCCTGGGTTCAAATCCCGTGCTGCCACTGACCAGCCAGGTTTGGGCAAGTATTTAATGAAAATGGGGCCATAATACCCTCCTCATAGGGTTGTTTGAAGGATGATAGGAGACACGGTAAATGTTTAACATGGTGCCTGGTACATCACGGGCACTCAAACGTTTGATCAGTTCCCAAGGCCACGGCCTGGTCCAGCTTCCATCACTGCTCCCCGAGAACCTGCCCCTCAGTGGCCTCCCTGCCTCCACTCTCCCTCCCACTCCCGCCCCTCTCCAGTCCTCCTCCACACAGCCACGTTCACCTGGCCACGGCACTCCCCTGCTCAACAACATTTAATGGCTCCCCATTTCCCACAAGAGAAAGGCCTAACCCTGATGTTTGGCGTTTAGGGAGCATCTGTCCGGCCTCATCTCGTTTCCTTTCACACAGGGAGGGAGGCAGCTGACTTCATGCAATTCCTTCCACCTGTCCGAGTCTCAGATGCTCCCCTTTAAAATGGCCCGATAGCTACGATCTCACCTACCCCGAAGGCGTAATGAGGATTCACTAAGCGCCTGATGTGGGGAAGGGAGCCTGCGGCCTCTGAAGGAAGCCAGGCTTTCGAGGACGTGTGAGGCCTGGGGAATTCATTTGTTTCAAATAACCATCAACGGGATTCCGGGTTTCCTGCCCAGAGTTCAAAATCGGTGTTGAAAACCCAGTACGGTTTGGCTGGTAATTAATCCAGATCTCACGCCGGGCGGCGTCGGCTCGCAGCGCTGGCCTGTGAACACCGCGCGCGGGCTTGTCCGGGAAGTAAATCAGAGGGGAGATCCGGCAGGCAGATATGGGCACCAAGGGCCCACAGCCACTGGGCCAGAGCCCCGCGGGAAGGGAGGAGGGACTGTTTCGCGACCTCAGGCAAGTTCCGGCCACCTCTGAGCATCCGGGTACCTCTGCCAATTTTTCCTGCCACCCAGAGCTCAGGGGCTGGGTGATGGTCTCTGGTCTCCTGTCGGATTCTGCAGGCTCACGACCCCAGGCCTGTCTACACCCTCTCCTCCCCAGCCGGCTTTGGCGGGAGTGGTAGAGTATGGTGTAAGCCTGGGGCCGGGGTTCCCTCCGGGCACCCCCACCTACTAGCGGGGTGGCTTTGGATAAGCTATCTCCAGTCTCCAAGACTTCATTTCTGTAACTATAAAATGAGGCTAATAATAGCAACTAGCCAACAGATAATCTACAAAAAGTGCTGATCCCAGTGCCTGGCCCCCCGTTAATGCTCAAAAAAATGTTAGCTGTTATTTCTGTTTAGCAATCTCCTGGAAACACCCCGACCCCAAATGTTAAGCCACCCTCCTTCACATCTGTTTCTGGGGGACAGCAAAAGATGTTCCTTCCTAGAAGACCCTCCTTGACCCAAATCACCTAGGCGACTTAGAATTTAAGGGAAATGCAGGGGGCTAAGGCTAAGCATTACTGCAAGCACACCAGGCCCTTTCAGCAGATAAGAAATCAGAGAGGCTCAGAGAGGCAGAGTGACTTGCCCAATGCCGCACAGCTAACGAGAGGTAGCGCCTGGTTCAAACTCAGGACGGTTGGACCTGTTCTCCTGTCCTGGCAGCTTGCACACAGACAATCTTGGTCGGATGTGTCTCTCACTAAGTGTATGACCTTGGGTAAGTCCCCTCCCTCTGTGGCCATCTGTGAACATCCAGCACCAGCATTTCCTGAGCTGTGGGGATTGGGGGGTAATTTCTTCCACTAGGTTATCAGTGGGGAGAGGAAAGGTGGGTTCCCATCTCACAGAGGAGAAGGCCAAGGCCCAGAGGGGTGAAGGGCACATCCAGGACTCCAGTGAGAGACAGGCTCCGTGGGGTGCAGCTCCCTTGTGGATCCCAGTGGGGCCACAGCTGCAGAGGCCTGGACACACCTTCTTGGCGTTTCTTCTGCCCCAGAAATGGGGCATCCAGGCCGGAGTCTGACCTCATCCATAACATCTGCAGAGCAGACTCTGAGTGCCAGTTGGGACCCAGGTCCCAGCCTGGTGATGTCAGCCCACGGGCCGGCTCCTTGACATGGCAGCCCAGGCCCCAGCTGCGGCCTGGCCAACCCCTCCACTCCAACAACCTGGGCCGGGGCCACCAGCCGCCCAGCTCCAGCCGCGGGCCTGACCCTTCCCCACTCAGCGCTCACGTCGTCGTCGGTGAGTGAGCGAGGGCCTCCCCTGCCCCGATCTGAGACCCTGCCTGTTCTCCGTGCGGTGGAAAAATGCTGCCATTTCTTTCCAGGGCCCGAAGCCTGAGCGGGTGACTCCGGGATGATTCACGAAGCCAGGGTGGGATTTTCCACTCCACGCTGCAAACAACGGGGCCTCTGAGAGGGCTCAGAGCCTAGGGGGAGCGGAGCGGGGGCTGCAGGCCTGTCTGGAGGAGGTGGAGGAGGCCTGGGCTCCGTGCGCACGCAAGCAGAGCCGTGGAAACAAGCAAGCAGCCCCCTCTGGGCTTCCCCCAAGGGTCCTGGCCTCCGACAGCCAGACCTAGGGGAACCCCATCCCATGGAACAAGTCCACCCTTGTGTCCAGCTGCAACAGCCCGCCTGCCAAGCCCTGCAGAAAGAAGCGAGTCCTGGCTGGCATCTCCCCTGGCAGTAAGCAATGAGAGATTTTACAGGCCTGAGATTTGGGAGACCTGAGTCCAGTCCCGGGTGTGCTGCTAACTGCCATGTGACCCTAAGCAATGACCTTTTGGTCACTGGGCCTCTGCTCTGTGTCTATAGCCTCATGGGGTGGGCAGGGGTCTCAAAGGGCCCTCCCATCTCTAACCATCTGGGCTCGCAATTATTCCCAAGAATTCCCACAGGGCACTGAGCCTTCCCCAGTCTCTGTCCTAGGAAGGGCCTGCTAGGACAGAGCTTCTCAGCACAAATACAGCTCAGTATGGCCTTGAGCAAGTTCCTTCATCTCTCTGTGTCCGGGCCTCAGTTTGCCCAGCTGCGAAATGGGGATGACATATCTGCCTTCTGGGATAACATGTGTGCATGCTGGTCATTCTCCATTTACTCCCCAGACCCAGGCTGTGCCCTGGGAGGCTGACCTCTAACACTGCACGCCCAGGCTTCCTTGCCCTCTGGCTGCTGGCTGAGTTTGTTCAATGGGAGACCTCAGCAAGAGACTACAGAGGAGGAGAAAGAGGACGGGGTATTTCTCTCCCTGCTCCCTGCCATGTTCTAGTTTGTCTCCAGACCCTGTCGGGGAGACCCCTGCTCAAGGTTTGAACTCTCACTGGGTTCTGGTAACATCTTTCTTTCCCCTGGGACCTTCAGGGCTGGGTGTGGTAACAGTTTCCTGCAGTTTCTAGGCCCCATGAGCTTCACCAGCCCCTGCTGGTCCCTGTGATGCTGGCCACACCTCTGGAAACTGTCTCTCCCATAAACTCTCCCTGGGGACCCTGGCCCCTGCCTGGAGCTGACTGGCACAGCATGCAAACTGCTTAGCACAGGGCCTGGCATGCGGTAGGTGCTCAACCACGATATGCTAAAGACAAAGCAGAACAACCCTCCATTCTCCTGAGTTCTCGATGATGCAGGCGTAAGGGGTGAATGTCTCAAGATCTAGCCCCAAACAAAAGCACGAAGGCCCTGGAGACACGACGAGCTGCCCCTCCAGCTACGACCTGGGGTGGGCTACTGGGGAAAAAACGAGCAAATGAAAACAGGTCAAGAAGCTTTGAGAGAAGCCATGGGTGCAGAGGTGGGAAAAGAGGGGGCAGTCCTACCCCAAAGCCCCTCCTGCCCAGCTGACATATGTCATGGTACTCTATCCATTCAGGCTCCTGGGCTGTCCCTGCTCTACCGACTAGCCCCAGGTTAGTTAACGTTTCCATAGCACAGTTCTCCGAGCAAGTGTGAGGTTGTGTCCAGACCCTCCTGGTTCTCTCAGTGCAACTCTGTCCCCACCTCAACACCCACCAGCAGTCCACAATCACAGCCACAGCAGTCCACTAGGACCCAGGCTCTAGTGCTGTGTGCTGACATCCCTCAACCCACTCCGTCTACACAACAACCCTGAAGAGGTAGGTGGTACTATGTCCCCACTTTACACAAACAGAAACTGAGGCTCAGAGAGGTTAAGCGACTTGCCAAAGATCACACAGCACCAGGCCCCTAGAAATTCAATCACCATTTGTGCAAAGATGAACAGATGGCAGGATAAGGGAACGGTTCAAACGCAGGTCATTCCTAATCCAAAGCCTGCGTGCTTCTGTAGTATGCACAGCCCCTCCTCGTTCCCCTGACAGGCGAGTTCTGTATAACCTCAAGGAGTCCGGCCTGGGAGTCAGGACAACCTGTTTTGTAAGGATCAAATTCCTTCATTCATTTCACACAGTCACAGAGCATCTGCTGTAGGCCAGGCCCTCAGCCGGGTCTCCCCGAGGTGACGCTGGAAAAAAAGTGCAAGCACGTGCAAATGCCAGTGGCCTGATCATGAATAAATAAGGCCTTGACTTGCCTCCTCCCAGGCGTGGGGCTTCTGTGCAGCTTCTGTGCAGCTCTGTGAACCGCGGCCTCCCCGCCCCAACTCACCCAGGGCCAAGCTCAGCTTTTCCATGCTCCCCCCGCCCGGGGCTCCCACGGAGCTCCCTCGCTCGGCAGCTACAACTCCCGGCAGGCCTCAGCCCAGAGCTCTGTCTCAGCCTCTGCCAGCCGGTCTCCTGCACCCCGAGAGCCCGAGGAGCAGACTGCACACGCAGACACAGCCACTGCACCCTACTCAGGCACGGAAAGGTCCCAGTCATTTCTAAGGGGGGAGCTCTTCCAACACCCTGTAACGGGGGAGCCCCAGGGAGAAGAATTTCCCCAAAGTCACTCGGCAAAACTTGCTTCCCGTCCAGTACAGCTTTATTTGCAAATTCTCTGCAAATTCTCAGGTCATCCTCCCAAGACGGAGGCAGGAGCTACTGTTATCTTACACTCTACAGAAACTGAGGCTCAGAGTGGATCAGAGTCACAGAGCTATAAAGGGTGGAGCCAGGATTTGAACCCAGGTCTGCGTGCTTCACTGCTGCTCAGATACGCCTCTTCCATTATGTTACTCTAGCGTCTGGTGAAAAAGAAGTGACCAGGTGGCCACCTGCTACCCAGTGGACAAAGATTCTACTTCTTGGTTCCTACTGGAGTGAGGCTAGCTTCCAAGCTGGGGGAGGGTGAGGACAGGGGACAGCACAGGGCAAGAGGCAGGGATGCCATCCACGTGGTTGATGTCCTCCCTCTTGCCCTCCGCAGTGAGGGCTGGGGGAGCAGGAAGAGCCTTGGCCCCGGCTGGAAGTCAGGGCCCCCGAGTGCATCCCAGATCCTTCAGGAACATTCTGGGTGGCCTTGGCCAAGTGTTCTGTCTCTCCAACCTGGTCAGTCATCTGTAGGGCAGGGAGGAACACTGACATCCTGCACTCCATGAGGTCCCAAAGGAAGATGCCAAGCGTATGGGAACAGCTCATAAACTTGGCGGGTTACTGAAACAGAAGATTCTTTAGATGTTGAGCCCTTCCTTTGAGGACAGAGACAGGACCTGACTCATCTCTGAAGCCCCCAGCCCCCCAACCCTGAGTCCCAGAGCCCCAGAGTGGACACTCAGGGGGATGGGACGACATGTGCTGGTCTTGGAGTCTAGAGTCTGACTCTGCCTTCAACTCTGCCTCCCACGTGCTGTGTGGCCTTGGGCAAGTCCTGGCCCTCTCTGGGCAGTCTCCTGTCTTCTCACCTGACCAGTGAGAAGGGTTGAACTGAATGACACCTAGGCATCCATCAACTGATCAGGTTTACTACAGTACCTCCTTCTGAGGAGGAGATTTGGCAGGAGGCCTCAGTTCCTGCTGACCCAGAGCCCCAAGTTCCAGGGGAAAGGATGTGATTCAGGCACACGCAGGCCCACAGGCAGATGCTACACTCTAAAAAACCACTCCTGCTCCAGTTCTGCTGGCCTGGACGCGGCCTTCCCCTCTCTCCACAACACATGTGACCTTGGGAGGAGGGCTGGCCTCCCCCACTTGGCCTGGTCTTGCCCTGTGGCCAGGGTTGAGACCATAGACCTCACCACCCTCTGTCAGGAGGGGACAATTCACTGCCTTTTGACCTCACTGCCAGTGAGCCCAGCGCACACACAGCTTGGGAAGCTGAGCCGTCGGGGCCCCAGGCACCTGGTGCCAGAGCTGGGCTGGGTCTCCCGGAGAGGTGAAAAGGGCTCCTCGTTCTTTCCTGGGGAAAGTGGTGGCTCCCAACTCTCTATACGGCCAATTTCACAACACGGGAATCGAGCAGAATGTTGACATAATTGCAAAGCAATGCATACAATTTCCATAAGTTCTACAATACGGTTATAATAAAAGTGGACTCTCGGTCCCCTTGGAGACAGACTGAATAAATATTATTCTTAATGATTATTAAAACTCATTAAGTGTGTTTGTAAGGCCTGGGAATTCCCAGCATCTGCCACCCTCTCTCCACATGGTAGGGAGGCCTACCCTCAAACACAGAGCCCAGGGGGAGAGCCGGCCTCGGGAAGGAGCCCACCCCGCGGTGGTCAGCTCCAAGGCAGGAGAATAGAGCCGAGGCCCAAGCCTTCTGGAAACGCCATCCCATCATTCCCCACCCGGAGGAATTGGCCTCCAGCTGTGGGAAGGTCGTTGCCCCTGGAGACGGTCCCAGGCAAGCCGGAGGCATCGACCCTGAGACCATCTCCTGCACATGGAATGTTCTTTCTTTCCCCTTCCTTGTTCCCTCTGGCTCACGCTGACCCTCCTCATCCCAAACTCCTCTACCAGGAGCACAAATCAAACGCCTTGAGGCACCGGCCAGGCAGGTAACATAAATGGGTGAAAGGACTCTGGCTGGAAAACTCAGTCGGGAGAAGTGGGGACCAGAGCAGACAGGATGGGCTCGTCTTGTCTAAAGGCAGCCAAGGGCCACTGCCACACCCACTTTCCAAGAGAAGCTGGTTGCCGACTCTTTTATAAGAAATCTCTCGCATGTTTTAAACGTTAGTAACTTATTAGATTTTTTAAAATAGAATGCTGCACGTGCCAAACAAAACATACCCAGGGCTACCCATGTGCGACCTTTGTCCGCAACTCCCGGCTGAGCTGAGGGGCTGGAAGTAGGAGCCCTGCTTGGTGAGCTGGGCTTTGGAGGCCGCTCACTTGCTACATAAGCCGGGGCCAGTCCGCCAACAGCTTTCCATAAGCCATTTGACCTTTGCAGTTGGGTCAGCAAAGAATGACTCTGGACCTAGGCCAACCAAAGCCCAGGGTGCTCTTCACCTGGGGGTGGCCACCAGACCTGAGTCTGTCCCAGCGGGTCATGAATCTGGAGCAGGGCCTGGGTCCAAGCCAAGGTTGTGCCCAGAAGCAGCTCCCTGCTGTAAGTTGCTCCTTTTCCCCTGCCGTCGCCAGGAGCAGCGATTTGACCCAGTCACCCGCCCGAGCTCCAAGCAGCATGCAGAGCCCGCCCAGTCTTACCGGCGAGCCACAGTCTCCCTTGGGCCCCGGAGGCCCCATCAGCAGAGGGAAAGGTGTAGGTCCTGCCAGGTGGAAGAACGAATAGCCACTGCTCGTGGGCCGTGGGCTGGAGGACAGGAATTGCGCCGGGGCCAGTA
Source organism: Propithecus coquereli (assembly GCF_000956105.1). NCBI lineage: Eukaryota > Metazoa > Chordata > Mammalia > Primates > Indriidae > Propithecus > Propithecus coquereli. Next base: position 3,849,927 of record NW_012140858.1, on the reverse strand, counting down.
CCAAGGCCGAGGTGGTCTGCCGACGGGGCTGGGCCGGTGTGGGGCTGGGCCTGTGGGTCATGTCACTCGATGGGGCATCCCCGGCTGCCTTCCCAGGTCTGAGGGGCACAGGCTTCCGGGGGCTGCTCTTGGGTCTGGCTTTCTTCGAGGCTTTGGATCCAGTGGGTTTCTTGCTTCCAGTGGGGGCTGAACCAGGAGTGGGGGTGGGAGGTGCCGTCTGGGGAGTTCTGGTGCCTGAGGTTGGAGGCACGGTCATGGCAGCTGGCTGGGTGGTCCTGGTGGAGCCAGCAGTGGGGGCAGGAGATGGGGGCAAGACAGTGGGCTGGGGTGGCTTGTGGGTGCTGATGCGGGCAGAGGCCGGCTTACTGGCATGGCTGGTCACCTTGGCCCCAGTCTGGGCTACCGTGGGAATGGGCTTTTCAGAGGAGCCAGTGGTGGGAGGTAGGGGCTGGGTGCTGGGTGGTGGGAGCCTGGGTGTTACGGGGTTCCTCCGCATCGGCTTCACCGTGGGACGGGAGACTTTGGCAGGCATTGGGTGGGAAGTGGGTGGCACCAGCTTCTGGGTGGGCGGGGCTGACTTTGTGAATGAAGGTGGAGCTGTTTTCCGGGTAGGGTGGGGGCTTTTGATGGGGGCAATTGAAGGAGAAGGGGCTGAAGGCTCAGCAGGGAGACTTTTGGGGATTTGGGTGGCTGTGATCTTCCGCGATGGTTGGGTGGCCGCAGGGCGAGGAGTTCTGGTGGGGCCGGCCAGAGAGGCTGGGGGCACAGGGGCAGGTGTGTTACTGGCTGACAGCTTGGCAGGTGGCAGTGGGGTCCGGGCTGGGCCTCCTGCTGCCGTATGCCGGTGAGGGGCTGTGGGGCTAGTCCTTAGGGGCTTGGTGGGCGTGGCAGGCACCGCAGTCACCCTGGGCCCCCTGCGTGCTGGCCGAGACAGGGCTGGTGTGGCAGTGGTCAGGTTCGCCAGGCCTAGCAGGGCAAGGTCGGTCTGGAAGGTGAAGGGTCTGCCAGAGTCCTGGGGGAGGAGGGGTCCCAGCTGGGGCCGGTGCGTGTCGGCCCGGCCACACTGCTTCCTCAGGTGGGTACAGTAATCGTGAGCGACCTGCGTCACGGGGTGGATGCTGAACTGGCACAGGGCACCTTCAAACTGGACCGCGTGCGGGCTCATCTTCCCGAAGAGGAAGGAGCCCTCGGGGTCGAGCACGGGGTCCCTGTGGAAAGGCAGCGGGACAGGCACCCGGCGCTGCCCACAGGCCGTCACCAGAGTGACCGTGCGGCCACGGAGCTCAAGGGCCAGGTGGTGCCAGCGCCCGTCGTGCATGTCGAGGTCGAAGGCCACAGAGCGCCGAGGCCCCAGGTGGACGACCGTCTTGCCAGGGAGGAACTGCAGGCCCAGCTGCAGCTTGCGCCTCCGGCTGCGGACGGCGAAGAGGAAGGCATGGTTCACCCGGTGGGAGCAGAGGCTCAGCACCAGCGCCAGCTCTGTGCCCAGGGCGGCAGGAATGACGGCGGCCGTGGGGGCCTGGAGCCGGGCCCGCTGCGTAAAGATGAAGCCCGACTGGAATGGAATGACCCCCGTGGGCGCGGGGCTCCGGCCGCCCCCCGCCTTTGTCCAGCTGAGGCCGAGCCGCTGGAGGACGTCCACATCTGAGAGGGCGGGAAGAAGGGAGAAGACACAGTCAGGGCCTGCTCCAGCCCCAGACACCCCCAGATGCACAGGCAGTGTGGACAGTCTGCCCACAGCTACCTGGTCCTTTGTTCACTCATCTAAAAATAACGCTGCCCCATGATGGCGGCTGACGGCAGCGCTGGAGCCGTCCAGCGCATATTGCAACACCTTGTCTGGCTGCATGATCTTGCATAGCGGGGTTAAAAACACAGATTCTGGAGACAGACCTCCCGGGTTCAAATCCCAGCTCTGCCACTTACTAACCCTGTGACTTTAGTGCCTCAGTTTGCCCATCTATTAAATGGGCTAATAACAGTCCCAACCTCAGATGGATGCTGTAACTATTATGTGAGTGTATACGCTTTTTTGAAAAGTGCCTGCGACAAAATAAGCACTTTCAAATGATAGCTACTAACACTAAAAATAATGATAATCACCAAATGCTAGTGCTAAGAGTGTTAGAGGTTGCCCAGCAATAACTTGGTATATTCCTTTTTCTCTACCTGAAAAGCCCTCTCCTCCACGAAGCAGTCCCATAAGTGAGGGACCAGGGTGACAGGAATGGGCACGTCCACGGAGCGTGGTAAGGATGTTCAGGGGGCCTGACTGGTTTCGCCACCTCCTCAGGAAGCCACCCAGTCCCCTTCCCCCACCTGAGGTTTCGCTCTGGCTGGAGCAGGATAGAGCTGCTATCTTCTGCTATCAGAGGGAGATGGCATTTCCGCTGACTCCTCCTCCTCCCTGTGTGGCTCTGGGGAGAGCATGAGAAGTAATCAAGGCATCCCTGCAAACTCTGTCCTCTGGTGAAGCATTTGGACATCTGACCGTGGTCTGGCCAGGTCACATCCGCCCAGTAATTACACCGGTGCGGCTTGCCAGGGCAAGAGGAGGGTTTCCAGAGTGTTTATGGAAAGGCTTCCTGACCTCGTCTCTGCCGGGCCACGGGACCCCCTTCAGCTGGCTGAGCTGCCAGTGTCTGCCCAAGTGGGCTCCCGAGCTCCCTCTCGGCGCGGAAGGAGGGGCTGCCTCCAGACCTGGGGTCTGGGTCAAGTGCTCAGGGCCCCCCCTCCCCGAGCTCAGCAAGCCAGCCCGGGTGCTGAATGCTCTCTTCCTGTCACCCCAGGCAAAGGCTGCGATGAAGGCTAAAGGCAGGCCTTGGCACTTTGGAGGCCCTCAGTCAACATTCTGAAACGGCTGGCTGCTGGTTGAATGGACGGATGGATGGATGGATGGATGGATCAGTGGATTGACGGATGGATGGATACATGGACAGGTGGATGGATATCTGGACAAACAGATGGACCGCTGAGGGAAACCGAGAACCTGGGTGCTGGCAACATGGCATAATACTTCCGCAGCAGGTCCCGGAGTGAGAAGGCCAAAATTTAGAGCCTGACAAGACCACCTGTGGGCCTGAACTCTGAGCCTGTTCCTTCCGCTGTCAAACAAGGCTATGAAGAAGAGCGCCTTCATCGCAGGGCGCTGGGAGGATGAAATGGTCAGTCTTCCTCATCATCCTCACCCAAGCCCCACACCAGGTAACTCTGCTCGGTCTCTTCCTGACCCTTGGGCCTCAATTTCCCTGCCTGTAAGGCCAGAGAGCCGAACCAGGCCGCGAGATGGCACCGTTCACAGTGTTCCAAGAATTCTACAGCTCCACCACGCTGTTTCAGGCTGGCTTGGATTTCAGACCCTCATTCTTCCGTAGGACCCAAGGGAGTTTCATTTCTCTTCAAATCCTTCTTTCTCATCCTTTCTCCCACCTGTCTGTCCCCAGGTTCCAAGCTAAAGTAAACCACTGCTAAAAGATTCTCTTAGTAGTATATCTTCTATGGTTTAATCCCTGAAACCCTCTTATTATCACAAAATACTGTTCACTACAGACAGCATAGAATGGGAAGAGCCACTTGGTGGCAGAAGAAGTGGGGGCAGGAAGCCATGAGGCCCCTTCCCCGAGCCCCACCTCGGGACACCCTCAGGCCTACGCACTTCCCTCCCAACACGTGACATGTAGAGCCGCTGGCACCCGCCCAGGGGGAATCGCAACTGGCCATGTGGCAAGGATGAGATGCCCCTTGTCATCCTCTCTGGGTGGGTTTCTAAGCTGACAATCAGCCAGTCTTCAGGCGTCGCCTGAAGACCATTTGCAGCTCAGGGGCAAGGCCCCAGACTCAGACACCTGGCACAGGTAGCCAGAACAGAGCTGCTGTGAGTCTTTGTCCACGGCAGCCCTCTGGGGGGGATAGGAAAGGATGCTCTTGCCCAGACTTTTCAGGTTAATGATAAACAATAATAAAAACTAATATTTATTGAGCACTTCCTACGCACCACGCATTTTCATGCATTTTCTCACTTGATTCTCAACAATCTATGAAGCACGTACTTTCTATTATCCTCATTTTATAGATGAAGTTCAGAAGTTAGATATAATAACTTGCCCAAGGCCATGCAGCTTATAAAAGGCACAGCTGGGGTCTCCTCTGAAGATGGGGAACCCTGGGAAAAAAAGGGGCTTGAACCCGGGCCACCTGACCCCGGGTCTTTGTTCTTAAGCACGATGCTGTCCTGCTCTGGAGCCTCCCAGACGCATTGGAAGGCAGGGTGGAGACACATCCAGAATCCCATCAAGGGCGAAGAGATGGGGGACAGGGGAATGCATTCAGTCCAAAGCCAAGATGAACGGACCCTGCCAGCTGGCCCCAGCTAGATCCCTTTATTACATAAACCTGGCTCCACACAGCTCCGGCCTCTCCCCAGCCCCCCCACCTCCCACCCCGGGCCTGACTCAGGACTCTGGACAGCTGTTCACCTACTTTGTCGGGGAAACAGCAAGCTCGGAAAATATGACATTTGCACAAAATGTTGCCAGGCAGCAGAAGTCTCTTCCGGGCACGGCCCTCGCCTCCCAGGGGCCCAATCCCTGCCTAGTGGCCAGGTCAGGCCACTGGGACTCTTGGCATGCTCGCTGCCTGTCCCAACACACAGGCCGGGCGTGGAGGAGGGGGAGGATGGTTATGTTCAGAGGCTTTGTGGCTGCTTGACAAACACATGTGGGAGAGGCCTCAGCTTCCATGGGCAGCTGTGGAGCTGGCCCACTGCCGCCCTGGCCCCCTGGACAGCTCCTCGGAGACAAGAGGGGAGAGCAGGATCTCATGGGAAGGGGGTGTGGGATTCCAGGCTTGGGCAAAGATAGCTGTGGCCTTAGTGTGTCCTCTCAGCAGTTTTTGGAGCACCCATGGGACAAATGTGGGCAACTGAAGCTTATAGAACCAAAGTGACTCACTCAAATTCTGCCCTGCACAGGGACGCAAGCATCACCCTTCCATGTTCCTGCACGGGGCCCTTCCTACCCCTTACAAAACTCCAAACGTGATTCTCTCAAGACCGAAGAGAATTTGCCAATGATAGGCTCCATTCTACTGATGGGAAAACTGAGGCACTGAGTTCCAATGAGAGGCACGGATGTCTCCTATCCGTGAGCTCTCAGACCCCTTCCGTCCTCTTTTGTCTCCCCCTGGACAAAGAGAAGAGAGAATTACCTTCAGGAACTCCTTGGGTGGAGGCCAGGTGACAGGCAAATGAGACTAAGATCCAGGAGAAGAGAAACCCCCTAGAGACCGGGAGACACAAGCAGACGTGGCATCAGCTTCCACCCCTCGCGCCCAGATCCGGCTAGCGCAGCCAGGAGTGGACCGCCCAGCCCCAGTCCCCCTCCCCCCGGTCCCGTCCGTGGCAGGTGGAGGCCAGGCCCAGGCTCCAGGACCCCACCAGAGCAGCCCACGCTCCCAGGCCTCCAGGAGCAGCCTCGCAATCAGGACCTGCGCACACGTGCAAACACAGCTTCACTTTGCACAGATAGATGAGCCAAGGTCACCGGGCAGGAAGCCGTGGGCAAGAAGCCCTGCCCTGGGCGTCAAGGGATCCAGGGTCCAGCTCAAAACCTGGCGCTGACTCACTTGGCAACCAAGGGCCAGCCCCTTCCCCTCTCTGGGCTTCAGTCTCCCTATCTGTACTATGGCCTCAAGATCTGGAGACCCTTCCCCAGTCCCCAGTTTGTGGGAGGCAGAGCCAGGGCTGAAAGGTCAGTGGGAAAACCAGACTGGTCTGCTTGGATGACTCATCTCCTCAAAGGGCAGGAGAGAGAGGAGACCCCTTAACCAGGCCCAGCGCTGCGCTCAGGCAGCTGCCTCCTTGGCTCTGTGCTGATGGGAAAGGGGAGGAAAGAAAACAGAAATGATGGGGGGTTGTGCACACCCAGGTGCAAACCTGGCCCTCTCGCTTATCAGCTGTGTCCCCAGCTGAGTCACTCAGTCCCCCGAGCCTGTCTGGTCCTCTGCAGCATGGGCAGACACTCCCCACTTGCAGACCAGGCGTGAGGATTAAATAAGCTCAGGCATGTTAAGGGCTCGGCTGAGAGCCAGCCACGAAGTGCTCCCTGGACAGTCCCCGCTGCCCTTATACTCTGGGGCCAGGAAGGGTTAAAGCTCTGCTCAGTGGCTCCTGCCAACGTGGGCAAGGGCGATGATCCGATTTCACCTTCCTGTGGGAGCAGCCACCAGCGACACCTGAAGCCACCTGGGGCATCTGATCCCCAGGCGGGCAGAGGGGAGGGTGGCACGTGGCTAGAGACGGCCAAGACGCAGGCAAGAGAGCTGCGTCAGGTGGGTGATGAGGGCTAAGGCTGGGACAGACAGGCCCAGGATGCGTTTCTAGGAGGAAAGCAAGGATGGTGTGCTTCTGGGGAGCCATGTAATCCAGGAAACCCGCCTGCCAGGTTGATGTCCAGAGCCCCAGCTTCTTCCCGGGCTCCCTGGGCACCTTGGGGGACAGGCTAACACCCTCTATCAACTCCCCCTACTTTCAGATTCAATAGTAATTTTGATCAATCGCATCCATGACTTGGGCGCTGTGAATGGTACTAGCGATTAGAGCCAGCCCTCCCCTCCTGCTTGTTCATGCAGGCATGGACTTCTGAGGATATTGGATGAATCTGGGTAAGTCTAAACCAATCCTGGGAATTTCATTTACCATGCCAGTGACTGGTTTAGGCATGCATATATGACCCAAAGGGGGACCATGAGATATGAGGGATACCTGATAGGGACCTTGGAAAAGCATTTAAAAATGACAGAGAGTTGGTTTTCTTCTAGCCTCTGCATGTGGTAGAGTGAGGACTTACTGCTTGGAGCTGCTGCAGCCATTTTGTGCATATGAGGTAACAAGCCCCTTGAGTACATGAGAATCGCAGAAGAATAATGGGTGTTTGATGACACAGTTGAGATGCTGAATTAACCAACCCTCTTCCTTGGGACATCTTGATATGGGAAGCAATAACCCCCCTTATTGTTTAAACCATGTCAAGTTAGGTCTTTGGTTACTTGTGGCATAAAGCAAACTAGTTCAAACACAGGTGCGGATGATGGCAGCTTGAAAGCCTTCTCTAGCTTCTGGGCCTTTGCACATGCTTCTACCCCCAGCATCTAGACGCTGCCCTTTGCCTGGTCAGTCCTTGCATATGTTAGACCCAGCTTAGCTGTCAGCTCCTGCAGCACATTGCACAGACCGCACCGCAGGATGTATTGAATGTGTGGCCATTGTTTTCCTGTTGATTTCCCTTTCTAGACTAAGTCCCCAAAAGGCAAGGACATCTGTCTTGTTCGCTCTTATATTCCCAGCTCCTGGCAGGCACATAGTAAGTGTCCAGTGTATTTCTGCAAGATGAATGAATATTACCCAGTATTACAGTACTGTGGACTTCAAAAAGTGGCTTCCCAAAACCTTAACTCCCCAGCTCTGACTATTTCCAGGGTTGCTCCTGGATAATCCCCAGTCCTTCCTCATCCTCTCCGATCTGCTGCCACTGCTGTAAAAATGCTTTTTTCATGGGGCCAGTCCTGCAGCTTACTATGGGCAACGACTAAAGGTCAGAGTGCCAAGTTGCCCGGGGGGTGCCTGGAGAGAGAGACAGAGCTAACCCTTCTGGCATGCCCCGCCCACTTGAAGTAAATGGCAGTAATATCATCCCTGGAAAGAAATGACAGGCAGCTTTGTTTCATTTGACAAATGGAGAAAACCGAGGCTCAGGGAAGGGAGGTACTTCCTCCCCCAAGTCACCCCCACAGGCCCCGGCTCATAATTCTTCAGTGCTATTGCCCACATCCACCAGAGGCACCCCAGGAAGCTGTGGCCAGATACACTGGGATGAGCTGTCTCCTGCAGCCCAGTCTTGACAGTTCCCAAAGCACAACTACACACCGAACGTTCTGAGAAGTCCTTCAATAAAGAAATTGATTGTACTTTCCGTCATTCAGCAGTCCCCAAATTTAGAGGACCAGGGAACTCATTTTTCTGAGTGTGCATCCTTAGGAGACGCTGCCCCTTGCTTTCCTGTGTTCCTGCAACCCCGCTTGTTTCTGTTCTGTTTCCTGCCAGCCCCCTCCCTGGCTGTCTCTTGCCCGGCATCTGCCCTCACTCCTCGAGTCCTCCGCTGTACTATGTCACACCCAGCCTTCCTAGGATGGATGCCAAGGTGAGGAAGAGAACCAGGTGGGAAAGGGCAGGTGTAAGAACCACACGTGTACTTCTCGGTCAATTTTTCTGGCTGTGGTTATACCAAGGTGACTACTCTGCAGAGAATTAGAGGATAAATCAGGGGGAAATGTTTTAATCCCTAAAGGTCAGGAGAAAGAAGAGTCACAGGGAACATGGATCAGAATCTTCTCTTCCATTAAGCTTCCCAACGCCATGGCCTCCTCCTATTACAGAAGTATTCGCCCCCCATTCATTCACCAAGACAAATGCAGCAGACCCTTTGGGGATCTGAATTCTGTGTGCACTGGACCCATAAACTTCCCAAGTATACAGCACATGTGAGTGGGAGAAGACCCTTCGAGATCATACAAGGGCCAGATTCTAGTCCCCTCGCCACTTTGGAGAGATGGGCAACTGAGGCCCAGAGAGGGGAAGTGACTTGCCCGAAGTCACACAGTGCTCTGACTCTGTGGCTTGACAGTCCTTTTCATTTGACTTGTCTCCCTTGGAGAAGAAACCGGAAACTTGCAGGGACTTCCTGCTTGTCAGCCACCAGAGTCCCAGCCTTCACCAACAGGAACAGAGATGCAGCCCAGGGAGCCAACAAACCATCTAAGTAAGCTCCAGGCATGGAAAGTTGGCTCCTGGAGGGAGGCCCCGCCGATTCTTTTGCTCCCGTTCCAATCCTGTTTAGGCTACTGCTAATAATGTTTAGTGCCTGCGCTGGCGCGGGGCTTTGTTCTTCTAGACTTCTGTTTGCACCACTGCCTCATGGGCCTTGGCTGGGTGAACCCCGGGCTCCAGCAAGTCGGGAAGCCCAGAGCACAGAGGCCAGGGAGGCCAGGAGGCAGCAGAAATGGGAGCCACGAGGAAGGGAACCTTGGAAATGCAGTTTGGCCATGCAGCCCTCCAAGAAGGGAACCCAGGTGTTTCTACGCCCTGCAAAAGGCCCTGTGCCAGGGCACCAAATGTGGCTACTCCTGGACAACTAGGCTGCCAGAACCTGCAGCATATGTGGGTGGTTTTTCATTCATTCTTGTTACCTGGAAACACACAGGATCTTGAAAACCCACACCGCTTGAACAGTCACTGAGGGCACAGAAATGCACAAGGAACGAGACCCTGTGGACACCCAGTGTTACTGTTCTCCCACGGCGCAAACGGGCTGGCTGGGAACCACAGAGTGGCAAAGGAGGTGGACCTGTCCCACCTGTCTCCGTGGGGACTGGCCAGAGCCCCTGTGCCCAGACAGCCACGCCCAGGCTCCTTTCTTCACACCTTCCACTTCCTCCATGGGAACACAGACAGGTCATCTGTCTGGACAGGATGCAGCCCAGAACTTTCCCATTGACTCACACACCCATTCAAGATGAAGGGAATAATACGAATAACAGCTGCTGTTTATTGAGCACTTACTACATGCCAAACACTGTTCTAAGCCCTTTACAAGCATGGCCCCATTAATCTGCACAAAACCTGGCCAAATGGGAACGAAGATGCCCATTTTGTAGATGAGAAAAACGGGAAGCAGAGAGTGGCTTGCCCGAATCAAGATTCAAACTCGAGCCTGCCTGATTGCAAGGCTAATGCTCCCTCTGCCCTGCCGTGGGTCCGTGTTTTACTGCCATCCTCTGTGGCCAATGGATAGGGCTCTCCACGTGCAAAGCCAGGTGTGGGGGTATTAAGAGTATCCTTGGACACAGAGATCAGGGGAGAGAATATGCCAACAAAGAACGGGGAAGTGTGCTCAGAAAGGGACAGAGAAAACAGGTTGCATTTGAGGGCAGGCCCCTTCCGGTGCCCCACAGGGGGGCTGACAGCTGCTGTGGGACAGCAGGGCCTGTGGAAGCGCGAGGGAGGGAGGATGCTCTGAGTGCAGGGAGGGAAGGAAGGAAGCAGACGCCAGGGATGTGCTCCATGGTCAGTGCCATGGAGCCTGGTCTGGCGAGAGGGGTCCCAGAGCAAAGCTAGGAGGCATGTCAGGGCCAAAGGGCACAGGATGAGGGGCAATGCAGTGGCCACGGAGGCAGGGAGGCAGGTAGACAGGAGAAGGCAGAGGCTGGGCCTCAAAGCAGTGTGAAGGACTGGCCACGTGCCCAAAGCTTGGGCCCCCCATGGGGTGCTTGCCTGGTGCCACTTTTCTGCCCAACCGCTGGCATCTGCCCTGGCACAAGGTCTTCTGGAGAAAATGAGTCAGCAGTGCGCTCACTGGTGCCCTGTGTGTGTGTGTGTGTGTGTGTGTGTTGCGGTGGGGAGGGGAGCCGGGGATCTCAACTAGCCAGCTTTTTCCAAGACATGGGGAAGAAAGGGGGGGCACCATCCCCTTGACTCCAGCTCAGAGCAGGCAGGGCATGGGGGGCAGGGCAGAGCTATAGCCCTGACCAGCCTCTTGGGGGTGTCCTGGGGTCCTGGGGGCAGGACGGAGAGAGGCGAGGGCCTGCTCCCATGCACTCACTCCCACACACACCCACACGCAGTGACCCGTCTTGCAGGCTCACTGTCTCACAACTCCCACCCACCAACTGGGAACTCCAGCCTCTGGGCCCCGGCTCTGCACCGCCCCTCCCCGGAGCCTGCTCCGTGAAGTCTCTCCATCTGTACAGTGAGGGGTCCCACTTAGTCTCTCCCAGGGCCCCTTCTGCTCGGACACGCTGGCTCTCTCGCTCTTGTCTCTTACACACGTGAAAGGGACAGGAACTGAGCTGCCCCAGAGAAGCAGGAAACAGAGGCACACAGACCCAGGCAGACTCACACACACGGAGGTTTCCAGAAACTCAGGGACGTGCAGAGCCACACAGTCACGGAGACAGGAGCAGAACCCGAGACCTGGTGACCTAGAAACTTGCGGACAATTTCACAAGCACAGATAGAGACGGAGATGTCCAGGCTCAGAACCTGCAGGCACCGAAATACCGGAACACACCAAGACAGCCCAAAACGGAGACCCCTCCTCCCCCAAGCATCCAGAACGCCCCCCCTCTGCCCCCCGCCGGCCGC
>NW_012140858.1:3820392-3838266 GCF_000956105.1 Propithecus coquereli | reverse complement strand
CCGCGCCCCCAGCGCAGCCCCGCGCCCCGGGGCGCCCGAGCAGGCAGGCGGCGCGGCTGGGGCCCCGCAGGCGCCCGCGCCAGGCCCATGGTCCCAGGAGTCCGGGCGCCGCGCTCGCCCCTGCCTCGCTCTTTTTCTGCTTCCACCAAAAAGGAAGAAGAAGCAGGAAAAAGAGAGAGAGAAAGAGATGATCAAACTTTTGGAGGCGGGCTGCTGGCGGCCCCCGGAGGCAGAGCAAGGCCGGGCGAGGGCGCGCGGAGGGCGGTGGAAGCTGCCTCCCCGCCGGCCTGGGGGAGGAGAGGAAAAGGAAGGATTTGGGGGAAATGAAGGCGATTTAAAGTCTCGGCCCGCGGCGGCTCCCCACCTTCCCTCCTCCCCGCGCCGGGCCGCCCTCTCCTGCCCCCTGCTGCCCCCTGCCGGCCGCAGCCGGGGACACAGCCTTAGCTGGCCCACTCCGGCCCCGCCGGGACACCCGCCCCCTCCCCCTTGTAAGGATGGGCAAACTTTCGGAGAGGAAGGGGCTGCCCAAGGCTGCACAATGACTGACACAATCTGATATTAGGAACTTCTGACTCGTGAGACGGGGTCCTCGAATTGGGGATGGAGGTGGAAGGAGAAAGGGGACAGTTTCTACTCCTGAAAGGAACCCAGAGTTCCAGGGACAGAGCTGGGACCAGGACTTGGTGTCCAGACTCCCAGGACAGTCAGTGTCCTAACCCCCGCCGCCCACCAAAAAGATTGCACTCCTGGATTCAGAGCGCCCTGGAGAATGTAGTGGGCGGGCTGGTTAAATGTTTGTCACCGTCCTCTCTCTTCGCACTGCCTTGTGAGAAATGGGAACTTAACCCCCAGCCTCCAGAGTCGACCAAAGACTCCCTCCGATCCCACACGGGAGAGCAGAGCTGCACACCCTGACCCACCGCAAGGTCCCGGGCAAACCTCACACTCCAACCCCAGTCCAGCCCCTGGAAGAGAACCCCCCTCCGCTTCTACCTTCATGACTCGTTCACGGGCAAACAGACTCGCACACTCATTCGCTGATGCACACACACCCCCACACACATCCACATTCACGCCAGGCTGAGACACACAATCACACTTGTTCACATGCAGGCACTCTTCCCGGGTTCACACGAAACACATCCTCTGCTGTCTGGCCTGGGGCGCGCCCTGAGACTCCGCGGACGCATGCACACGACTGCTTACACACGCACAAATGCACACTATCCTGGCCAGATCCCCCCCAACGTACACACCTTTGCGCACACCGCGCACACCCCGCCACGTGCACACACACCCTGAGTGCACACAGTCGCGAGCGCACACCCCCATTGCACACAGCTCTAGCGAGTGCCCACCGCACATGTGCACACACGCATTCACTCCCCATGCGTGTACCCACCTCCCCATAGCGCGCACCTTTGCGCGCGCGCGCACACACACACCCCAGTAGTGCCAGCGCCCCAGGAGCCCCCCGGGCACTTACTGGGTCCCTAAGTGCGAGGCTGGCGGGTCGGTCCTTCCTCCGGCGCCTAACGGCATTTGTATTCATGGGTCCCCGCAGCCGCGGGCGCGGGGGCGGGGGTGCGAGGTCCCCTTCCCTAAACCCGGCGCGGGCGCGCGGAGCGCAGCGGCACCGGGAGGGGCATGGGCGCGCGGGACTGCGCCGCCGGCCCGGTCCGCCTGCGCTCGAGCTTCGGCCGCTCTGCGTCCACGGGCTCCGGCGCGGGCTCCGGGCTCGGGGGGCGGCTCATAGGTGCTGGGGCCGCGGCGCCCGCCGGGCCTTTTGAAGTCTCCGCTGGGGGCGGGGAGGGGGCCCTGAAGGCAGCCTTTTAAACCGTGGCTGCACGCGGGCTTGGTCGAGCAAGGTGTCTGGTTTCAGCAAACCCTAGGAAAAGTCCCAAGCCAGAGAGAGGGGAGGTGGGGGGCGGCGGGGGGAGCCGCATAGCTGTGCGCTGCTTCCTGCAGGGGGCAGAGCACCCATGGCTGCCAGGAGGGAGGCCCGGCGTGGTGCTGCGGAACCGGCAGGCGGCTGGATGGCGCGTGGAACCAGAACCACCGCCAGCCCCGCTGACGGAGTTCTTAACCTCCACGAGGACGAGCCCCAGGGAGTGCAGGAACACCCACAACTGTGCGCAAATTGTGCAAGTTCGTGCGTTCTTCTGAGGAGAGGGGCCATGGGTTTTCCTCAGGTGTTCAGAAGTCCGCGGCTCCTGGCGGTTGCGAACTTCCAGTCCAATCATAGCTGATGTTTTCTGAGCTGCATACTTTGTGCCAGGCAGATCCTGTCTTTATTTACGTTTTTGATACTTCGTTCATTGTGGAATTTTTGCATTAATTTTGACACTTAAAGTATTGCATGAGAATATATGTCTTGATTGCTTGGGGCTTTTTTGGCACCCTGTTAGGTATTTACCTCGATTACTGAGTTTTCTTGGCATTCCCTGGTATTTTGCATCGGTATTTGCCTCGCCCCGGTCCCAGCCCTGACCCAGGCACTGCCTGTTATTGTCTCTGTATATAGATGAAAAAGCTGACATAGCTGGCAGGTGGTGGAGGTGGGATTTGAACCCAGGTCGCCTATCTCCTATCTTCTGCATCTGAGCATGATGATCCAAACCCTACCCTTTAAGGGGTTCTGAGCAGATCTTTCCCAGCCTCCCCAGCTGCATATCCTGCCCCCTCAGCTCCAGTCTTTCTGATGTCTGCACCCAGGCTAGGGCAAGCTTGGCTACTTCGAGGACTTTGTTCATACTGTTCCCAACCAGGTTCTCTCTCTGCCCCATTTCTACCTATTCACAACCTCATTGTCCTTCTAGGTGCAGCTCAAAGCTCACTTGACTCTGGTTAGCTGCTCTGCCCCATGCCTGTATTGTAGCACACATCACATGGTGTTGTCATTGTCAGATCCGTGTCAGATCCACACCCAGCACGGAGCCTGGGACACAATAGATGTTGAAACCATTGGTAATTTAAATGGGTTTTTTTTTTAAAAAAACTCCTACAGTATGCAATAACCTCCGCCTCCCCTGCCGAACAAGACTCTATGGGAAGAGAGTCTGCCACTTCGGAAGCAGGGACAAAGAAACTTCCACATGGTCCTGCCTTCTGGGCATGTACACATTTGTAATGTGTACAGAAGACACGCACAGCAACTTGGAATAGGGAAGAGAAGCTGGATGGGAGACATCAGACACCACCATGTCACGGAGAACCGCCTGTAACTGCATAAAGATAACACAAGGAAAATGTGACAGAAAGATAATAATACAAGGAGAATGTGATAGATGCTATCAAAGAGATACGGATCTATTGAATTGTCAGACTAAGGGATCGAGAGAAACCAAGGAAGGCTCCCAGGAGGGGGTGGCATTGGGATCTTAAAGGGTGTATTGGATAAACATGTAGCCATGGAGGTGTGACATCTCCAGCAGAAGAGTCAAAGAAAGGCCAGGAGGGTGGGATGGATTTCAGGCAGGGTTTGAAGGAGGAGTGGAGGGGGGCAGTGGAGAAACTGTCCAGTTCTCCCCATTGTACCGTATGGGCGACACCACACAAGCACTGGGCACAAGGCCATTTCCAGGGGTTGCATTTTCTCGAAGGCCAGGCAGCAGGTCAGTGGCCGAGAGCTAAGATCTTTCCAAATCTCACCCACAAATCTGAGTATGCAATGCTTAGCACCAGGGAGCCCTCCTCCCCTGAGGACAGCCCAAAAGACCCATGGGAACTCCTTGAGAGCCCAGAAGAATTGACGGCATCCCCTCCCAGGGTCTCACTCTCGCCATCTGTAAAATAGGTGCATCGAACATGATAATGTGCATGGGCCCTTTGAGCTTGGGAGTATGAGACTGTTATTCAACAATAAACCCAATTCAGTAAATCCTTATTGAGGGCTAACTGCATTTTGCTAGGTTGGGAGGGAAATGAGGCTCATGGCCGTCCAGGAGCTCACGGTCAGCTGGACAGAGGAGACACGGATGGACACTGGTGAGAATTCCAGAAAGGGGCCTTGCATTCTGCCTCTGCCGCCTCTTCACCACAGTTTTTCTGCCCAGGTGGCTCCTGACACAGAGCCAGTGACTGGGCATGAACAGTTATGATGGAGGCTGAGTCAAGGAGACACTGAGCTGTTGGCCACCCTGTGAAGGGGACAGGGCCCTGACCAGCCAGTCTAAGCAGGCCATCTCTGTGGGGCAGAGGGTAGTGCCTGGGAACTGGGGGGACGGTGGCTGCCAGGCCCAAGTGGACATTCCAGGGATGAGGCAGAAGGGAGTTCCTGGCCTGGTGGGGACTTTTGGGGACCACATAGTTTGCTCCCTGCTTATTACAATATACAAGTCCCGTGTGTGTGTGTGTGTGTGTGTGTGTGTGTGTGTGTGTGTGTGTAGGAAAGGACGTCCCTTCACAACCCGAACAGTGCTCGGTCAGTGTCAGCAGGTGATGACAACATCAAGTGAATTTCAAAGAGTTGGAAGTTCATCCAGTTGAATGCCCAGGTGGTTCCGTGGTCTTGGCAGTCAGCTCGTGTGTGGCAAATCTGCTGTCAAACACACTAGGGAGACAGTTGTCTTAGGGAATCATCACCCCCCTCCATCAGCTGCAGGCCGCACTCCAAGATCCCAGGCGCCTTGTTCCCTATGCACAGACTGTGCGATGTCACACATTCCTGCTTGCACGTAGTTCCAGGAAAAGTTGGCCAATACAGACGCCTTTGGGCGCTTCCCTTTGTCACAAAGTGAGGACAGAGGAGCCACCCTTGCACACCACTCTGCCTCCCATCCAAGAAGCCAGCCCCACAAGGAGCTTTTCAGATGCATCTCCAAGTATCGTCCCGTCAAAGCCTCTTCTGCAATGACCGTTGAAAACTACAACTCTGAAAGCAGCCAAAGCCTGACTCTGTGGCCGGAATCACTCTGAAAGCAACAACTGCACACTCCCCCCCAGTCGTCCTTTCCCAGGCCCAGCATTCTCATTCCCTCCAACCATGCCTCACCTGGCACTCCGTTCCTATCTTCTGTCATTGTCTCGTCCAAGGGCATCGCAGTTTTTCAATTCACAACTACTGCCGAGTGACCAGAGCAGCAAAGCTTAAGAGTTTGGGTGGCATCTGCCTAGCACAGAGTTGAGCAAGACTATCACCTCCTCCCATATATAGTCTATGCTCCTGTTAATGCAACCTGAGTGCATATTAGCTTTTTCAGCAGTCACACCACAACATTCACGCCGAGCTGATGACCATTAAGAAGCCCTAAGACTTTCTCATGTGCCTCTTCTGGGGCAGTAAAGTTTTATCCCCCTGCATGGAGCCATTATTAAATATGATCCATCCTTTCAGCCTATTCGGATTAATGCTTATGAATAGATATCTCTTGTCTTTGTGGCGTAAGGGCCTATGACAGCATGGTGCTGAACACTAGAAAATGAAACATACTGATTAACAGTGTTACTTTGTACCTATGTGGCTGAGGAGTTTCAGGGTAGTTTGTACCAACTTGCCAGCATTATGTATTGATAGCGATGAGATTAACGATTTGTACCCAGCCTTGGTGAGAACCCTGGAAGGCTCTGCCACTGGGGCTGGTTACATAGCAAGAATATGCCTACGTGAGCAGCTGGAGAGAAGAAACCACAGACCAGACACCACTAAGGGCTTCCTGGCTCTGAGGGGTTCCGTGCACAAGTCGGTGGCCCCTGATCTGAGAGAGAAAGTGCACCCTGGTACGGCGCTTCAAGGGGGGACTGTTGGAGCTCATGCCTGCCCTCTCGAGACTTCTTGCTACCAGGCAGGCTTTGGGTGTAAAGCATATTCTTATTTTAGTGAGTTGCAACATCGTACCGTTTCCTGCAAAGAACGGTAGGTGTGGAAGTCTTGCCATTCTGAGTCCTGTGAGCCTTCCTCAGCAGACACCCTGTCTACCTGCTGTCCTCAGTGCAGGACCCTACGGCGGGCAGAGGCGTCTGCACGGGCAAAAGGGAGATGATGCCAGTTGCTGTGACAGGTAATCGGAGAGGTGCGATTCACCACCCCTCTCCCTTAGAGTGGGTGATTTATTCATCGAGGGGTATTTTTTCCATATTTTCTGAAGCTTTTAAACCAGATTCTTATTTGGGGTCTCACCTGTATAGATATCTGGCTACGGCTATGGTTTTACATGAAGCCCATGCCTGCCTGGCACCTGAGGTTGGCTGTAAGGTGCGCCAAGTTGACACACCTGGGCTACCGTCACCGCGCCACCTCACATCAGCCATGGGACCTTGGGAGATAGACTCCCTTGACCCCTCTGAAGCTGTTTCGTCGTCTGCGAAATTGGGGTAACTGACATGCACCTCCATGGTGATTATTCATCTCTCCCAATGTCGTCAGTCCCTGGGAGGTGAGTCACCCGGTCAAATCCAGCTGGTCTTGGCATGATGTGCCCCTCAAGCTAATGGGGTCTCCTCTCGTCGCCTTGGCCTGCAGAAGCGCTTTTTTCTCTCTTGCCGTCCTTGTCGTCCCTGCTGGCAGTGGCTAACAGCAGGCTGCCTGGTGCAAATCCCAGTTCTAATCTGGGCTCTATAGTTTCGGGCATGTCATTTAACTCTTCGTACCTGAGTTTCTCTATCTTTTGAATTGTGATAATGATAGCATCCCATCTTTTACATTGGTATTATAATAATACCCACCTTGCGCCTATGATCTGAGGGTTAATTAAGTTAATGTATATAAAGCCCTTAGAACAGTGTCTGGTACATGGCAAAAGTACAATAAATATAGATTGTATTTACTACTACTATTACTCCTTTCTCAGATGGTTTAGGTGCCAGTGGCTTCAGAATAAAACAGCATTCTTGAAGTGAACAGCTAAAGAGGACATGAAATCTTCTGCCAAAACTGGCATCGGAGTGTTCTCTTTCCCGGATGAAAATCTCTCTGAAAATCATTTGCCCTTAACTCTGAGGGCCCAGGGACTGCTGCCTTATCCCAGGAAGCCCCCAGAGGCTGGCATCCATGTCCGTATGCCCAGTGGGTGAGAGAACAGAGCACTTCATAAGCCGGGGGGCCAGTCCCTCAAGTTGGCAAAATGAAGCCCACCGAGTCAGGGAGCCCCCAGTGCTCCCATAGAAATGCAGTGAGTCGGGACCAACATCTCTTCTCCCAGTGGTGTCCTGGAGCCGGCTCATCCCTGCTCCTACCGGTTCATGGAGCAGATGGCTAAATTTTCAGGAATTTTGTGAGCTGCTGTCAAACAAGCTATTATTAAAAATTAAATTGCATGAACTTACAATTAAGTAAGTTGTATTAAAAATACGAGGAAATGAATACTCCAAACTCATCTCTTTCTAGTTATTTTACTATATTTTACTATTGTTTGTGCCCTTGAGGTCATGTACGTCTATTGTAAGTGGGTGGTGGAAATACTGTATAATGATGCACTCCTGCGTGTCTCTTCTCAACTCAGCGTTCAGTGACATCACATGGGTAGCTTGAAATTGGCTGTGGTGGGAGTATTTGTACCTCAGAAATTAGCAAATGCCATCAATCAGGGCTCTTTCCCCCAAGACCCTGGTATTAACCAGTTATTAGCTCACCACCGCTGTCTCTTACCTGGGCCAGTGCTCTGCACCCGTTAGGAGCAGGGAGCATCCTCCTCCCCTGGATCTGCAGTCTTGTTTCTTGAGCATAGACCCAGATCTTACTCAATCTGGGGGCATCACTTGGTGCTGTGACCTTCTCTGCCTTCTCGAAGCTTCCTTCATTAGCAACATCACACATTCGAGCTACACTCAGCTCCTCGCAGTTTCTTAAACACAATAGCTTTTTCTTTTCCTCTGGTGCTTTTCGCATTGAGTTCCTTCTTTGAGAGGATGTTTTTTCTCTCCTTTTCTAGATTCTTGTTCTGCAAGATTCAGAAGGTATCTCCTCTGGGAAACCTTTCTCAAAGTCTCCCACGCCCACCAACGCTCACCCCCTTGCAGGCTGTGTAGAGTGGTGTGCTGGTAAATATTTGACAATCAGCTCTCTAGAAATCGAGGGAACCAGCCCTGATTTTTAGCATCTGCCAATTTCCAAGGTGTAAATATAGCCATCGTGGCCCATTTCAAGCTACCGACATGCTGTGTGAATGTTGAAGTGTGAGTGTGAAGTTCGGAAGAGGTGTGCCAGCTGGTCTGAGCCGAGCCCAGCACACCACTGGCTGATCAGAGGGCTTTTCTGTCTCATGGCAGCTGCCCTGTGCACCCCCACAATGCAGCACCTTGCCAAGCCACTTGGAGCCTGAAGCAAAAGGAAAACTCAGTAACGCTTATCCTGTCTTCATTTAAAAGTTGGATCTTTTGTTCATCATAATTTTTTGCATTAATTTTGATTTTTAAAAGAATACTGTGTTAAAGCATGATTTGTCTTGATCACTGAGTTTTTTTGGCACCACGTTGAATTTTTTTCCTGAGATGCATCCTGGCTCTGACCTAATAGCCTATATCACACTGTTACAATTACCTTTGGCCTAGCTGTTTCCCCAACAGGCTGTGAAGCTTGGGGATAGGAATTCATCTCTGTGTTCCTAGGACTTGGCACACAGTAGGTGCTCAATAACTATCGTCTGGCGAGGGAGCAGATGAATAGATAGACGAATCAATCCCTCAGTTCCTTTGCCCATGATAAGACGCACTGATGAAAGACATCTTCTGCTTTTAACCAGGGGCAGGTGTTGAGTGTTTGAGTTTCAGCTGCTCCAATTCAACAAAAATTAACTCTACTCCTGGCCCCTGGGAGCCGGCTCCCATGCTGGGCATTTTCACCAGGGACGATCTGCAGACGCCTCCAGCCTGGGGCAGCAGTGAAAGGAAGTTGGGTCTGGAATGTGGAGACTGCACTGGGACCAGGGTGGGAAGTCACAGAGAGGCAGGCATCTCTGAAAGCCCAGGCCTCAGGAGGTGGCAGAGTTCTGTCTCTGGATGGGTCCCCAAAGATTACCATTTGGCAGGGCAACGGAAAGGAGATTCGAGCAGCAGATACTGCAGGACGATTTCCAAGTCTACAATTTGATGGGTCGTCTGCCATCTGAGGGCACCAGAACTTATTTCTGTGCCTGGCCACTTCCTCACCCTGAGAACCACCAAAAAAGAGTTCTTCTGGAGATGTGGCATCACTGGCTTTCCAGACATCTCACTGGACTACAGTTGGCATGGGGGCAGGCATTATAGCCATGGCCTCTGTCTCTTTCTTTCAGTTTTTCCCCCCCTTTGGAGACAGGGTCTCGCTATGTTGCCCAGTCTGGGCTCTAACTCAAAATCCTTCTACCTCAGCAGCCCAATTAGCTGGTAATACAGGTCTGCACCACCGCATCCACAAATGGCTTCTGTTTCTTAAGCACTTGATCTCTGCTAGTCCCACTGCAAAAACCTTTATGCATATTAGCTCATTCATTGCTCACAAAATCCTCAGATCATGTCATTATTCTCCCCTTTTCACACACAGGAAACAGAGAGGTTGGCAATTTGCCCAAGGTCTCACAGCTGGTCACTGACGGAACTGAAATGCTAACCTAGAACCATCGGATTCTGCAGCCCGTGATCGTAACCACCTCTAAGCAAAGAAAAGAAAATTCTAATACGGACCCCTTTCCAACAATGGTGGCTGTGAGAGCCAAAAACAGGGGTGGCAGTGGGCAGATGCAGCCATTTTTGTCCTTCCTCTGACCTGGCCTTGTCCCCTGCTCCAGACATGTTCCCTGCTCCTCCAGCCCACCCGTCACAGAAGCTCCCAGGGTCCTTTCCACTCACTCACCCCACGCACCTCTCCAGCCAGTCTCCAACGGGGAGTTGGATGTCCCCACAGGGGGCTTATTCAGCTCAAAGACACTTGTAAATTCTCATTTTCAGGGGCCAGAAGAGGGGAAGGATGTGCACAAGCAGTGAGCACCTCTCGTGTGCCAGGCTCTATATACACATCAGGAATCCTTCGACCCCAGAATGAGACGGCAGGTGCTCTCCCCATCCCCAGCTTAAAGACTTGCCTTGTCCAATATGGTAGCCACTAGCCACGTGTAGCTATTTAAATTTCAATTGCTTAAAATTAAAAAAAATATAGAAAATAAGTTTCTTAGTTGCACTAGCCACACTACAAGTACTCAGCAGCCACAATACCGGACGGTGCAAATATAGAACATTTCCATCCTCGCAGAAAATTCTACTGGACAGCACTGTATTGAGTAAGAATGGGGGAGGACTCTGAGAATGACTTGCCTCGAGCCACACAGCGAGTTGTAAACAGAACTGGGATGGGACCCATATTTCTCGCTTCCAAAGACTCTACTCCCAGAGCTTGGAATAGATTTGCCACTGCCTGGCCCCAGAACAAGGAGGATTGTTTGCCTGGGATGGTAGGTCGACTTGGGAAACCAAATAAGAGATCTGAAGACTGTGGGTGAATACCAAAGTGGGGAAAAGGAGCCAGCTGTTCTTAGGCCTATTTTTATCCTGCCCAGATATCCTAGTGAGCTGCCCCCCTCCTCCCTTAGAGCTATTTTTATCTCAAGAGCTGGAATTGGAACCCTGTCTCCCTTGGATGGATGGAGGGATCCACTGACATACAATTCTAGCATCAGGACCCCGCCACCCCTTGCTTGACAATTTCTAAGGAGGGTTCATACCATTCTCTAATGCTAGTCGTATACCAGTTGGTGAGGCTACCAGAGTAATCAGTGCAAGCCCCAAATTACAGCTAGGGAAACTGAGGCTTAAATGGGTGCAGCGAGCTGTTTCAATGACTCATATGTGCTAAAGCTGGGATTTAAACTCAGGCTTAAATAGGTCCCTCCTTTTGGGGTGGGGAGTGGATTTCCCAGGAGGGGCGTCTGTAGAGTGATGGAAACCAGCCTGACTTTGTTGCAGGGCCGCAGACCACCCCTTTCTGGCTGAGCAGACAAGCTGCTCCACAGCTTTGAGCTTCTCTCCCCTGGTGCATACGCAGAGAATTCTAACCTTTCTCTTGCCTTCTGCATAGTCTTGCTGGGACTCTGGCCAGTGAAAACGCTTTCAGGAAGATGGAATCCACCCAATGCCCGGGGAAGATTTTATCACCATCATCATCATCATCATCATCAACATCAGCTGTGAAATCTAACATTGCATGCAATCCCCATCCTTCCCCCTCTTTGGGCCTCAGTTTCCCTGCCTGAAACTTGAGCAGTTTGGCCGGGAGAATCTCTACAGGGCCTTCCTTCCAGCGCCGGCTTGCCGTTTCTATGACCCCATTCATTCAGTCAACAAGTGTTTATTGAGCTCGAGCAGCCTGACACGGTGGGGAAATGCAGGACCAGCCTCTCCAGAAGGCCCTCTGTCCGGGCCACCTCAGCCACATGCGCAGATTTCCTTGTGTTTCCAAAGGCGATTTATGGGAAACATGTTATTCACCAAAACACGCTCGCCCCATCTCTCGGGGAAGAAAAAAAACCCTTCAACCCCACCAGGAACGGAGCTAACAGAGGACAGAAACCCACCCTTGTTCCTCTGGGCACCTTTCCAGGGGCTCACGTCCCTGTTGAGAAGGGGGCAACTGTATGCGGCCGTGTGTCTCTCTGGGGCTTCTGCAGACCCGGTAAACAACCTGTGTTTGTCCCAGCGCCTGCCATCCTGAGAGGTCAGCCAGAGCCAGGGAAAAAAACAGCCCCGTTCTGTGCCCGGCCTGTCCCCAGAGTAGGGAAAATTGTCCGTAAATATTTTCATCTTCATGGTCACCAAGGGAGCTGAGAGGAAGGCTTTTATTCTCCAACCCCTGGACCACTCCCTTCCTCTAGGGACTCCATGGTCAAAGCTGACCTGGGTGTCCCACCTCCCACCCCCAAATTACAGGCTGCTGCCCACGCCGCCTACCCCTAGGAGGTGGTGGGGTTAGAGGTGGGACCACACTGTACCACCATGGCTGGCCTCAGGGCTGTTAGAACAGCCTCTCCCAGGCGGCTGGTTTCCTGCCCGGAGCTGGGTGGTCACAGCAAAGGAAGGGAGGGCCCAAAGATGGGGCTAGGGATACGGAGATGGCACCAGGGGTGGGAGGTGGAGCCAGGGGTGGGAGATGGCGCCGGGGGTGGGAGGTGGCGCCGGGGGTGGGAGGTGGCACTGGGGCAGGGAGAGGCCCAGGTTGCCACCTTGATCTCGAGTTGCCTTGTTCATTAGGGCCATGTTGAAGTCCTGAACACATTGCTGACCCAGGGAGTGATTTATGGCAAAGCAGGTCCTTAGAGATTAATAGACTTTCAAGATCCAGATAAAGAACAGCTAATGGCAGAATTTCAGAGACAGCCAGGGACAAAGACATTCAGGATCAGGAGTCCAGACCAGAACTCCTGAAATCATCCCACACAGAAAGCTCCTGTGCCACGTCCTTCCTTGCTGTAACCTTCTTGCCTGTCTGAAGAAGACACCTCAACGTTCTGGACATTTCTAAAAGGAATGTGCTGCATCGGAAGATCAATCAGACTTGAGTACCTCCAAGGGTCACCCAAGTGCAAGGTTCTGCAATTCTGTGGTTCCTAGATCACTTGAGCCATAAATGTTATGCCGAGAGTGCTAGACTTCTAATGCCTTTGCAGGCCAGAGCTCAGAGGCTAGAAAATCCTGGAATCCTACCTGGCACTGATTTTCAGCTTCTATGATTCCACACTTCTGAGGCTAAGATTTCTGCGATCCTCCAACTCTGTGGCCTATTTCAGGGCAGACAAGGACTTCACACAAGGTGGCATTCATTCCCAGCAGGGAGTACGTGTGGAGGAGCCCCCTGGGGCCTGCTGACCGCTCCTCCGGCTACGATGGGCAGCATTCCACGGCCCAAGACTCCCAGAGCCCAGCTCGCCTTCTGACCTTTTCCTGGACATACCCTCACTTGTCCCCCACTTAATCCTGACCAGCCCCACCCAGCCTGCGTCGCCAGGTGTAGACAAAGATGCTGCGGCAGCTGGCACCCATGCCTTGGCCTCCCTCTGTCAGCGGCCACGCCCGTGGGGCAGGGAGAAAGGGAGGCTGTAACATGTTCGGAGAAACCAGGAATGGTAGGCTTGTCCCTGGACCTGGTCCTAACTGGTTTCATCCTGATTGACCTGACCCAGCACCA
Organism: Propithecus coquereli; assembly: GCF_000956105.1. Taxonomy (NCBI): domain Eukaryota; kingdom Metazoa; phylum Chordata; class Mammalia; order Primates; family Indriidae; genus Propithecus; species Propithecus coquereli. Next base: position 3,825,179 of record NW_012140858.1, on the reverse strand, counting down.
GAAGGGCCATATCTGTGTAACTGGGAGGTCCTTCCGACCTCGAAATAGTCCTTCCACGGCCTACCCTTGGTGGAAACCCCATCTATAGCAGATGCCCCTTATGCGAAGTTCTCTGGAAAGACTCTGTCTTGGGACTCTTCATTCCTCTTGCACTGTCTTGGTTATACGTTCAACGTGCACAAGAGCTCAATCTCAGTCTGCAACTCAGGGGACATGAACTATGACCTTCTTTTATTTTTGTTAGTAAACTAAAATCCTACTTTGAGTCCAGACATCACCATGCTGACAGGAAATTCATCTTGGTCATTACCGAGGCCCCCTTTACAGCCCCCTACCCTGGTTGTGCAAAGTTTCCTGGGTCTGATGCAGAATAGCACATTCTGGGAGGTCTCTCTGTCCTTCTGCTCCCATCTATGACCCTTGAGGTGCTCGTTGTGCCAGATGTCTCTCATGTCCAGTGACCTGGTGTCACACCTTGGACATGGGAAGATTTATGGAAGCTGGAACACCTATACGTTGGGTCCAGCTTGCTAAGGGACACCACAGAGCATCCCCCTAGGGCTTTACCTGTTCCCCACCAGCCTAAGGACCTGCCACCTCTCCTCTTCTCCTTGCCTTCAAAGATACTTCGCCTCTCCCCTTCCCCTCTGCAGCCCTCGCCTCCTCACTGAGCTCTCAAAAGACCCAACGTCATGCAGCTGCAGCTTCCAGATCTTCCAAAACCGCAGTGACCAGAATGTCTCAAGGGCTGACCCCCTGCCTGCGTTGGGAAGGAAGGAGGAAGCACACAGGCCGTAGTGCAGATGAGCCCCTCACCATCCTCCCCCAGGCACACTGATTTGCACAGGCTGCCTGGCTCCCTACTGACAAGGATCAGAGCCGGGCCCTGGGGGGATGCAGCATGGCATGGCTATGGTTTGTGGGGTGGGGCCTGAGCACTAGGGCCCTCGGGCACATTAAAGCCGGGTGTAGCACTGTTGGGAGGGTGGGGTCTGGAAAGGAGATTGGGCTTTTGGGGAGGCTCTGCCTGCAGCCTTAGGGAAGGGCCTGACAACTGCTAGGGAGAGAGAAGGCCACACCTTCCCAGGGGGACCTGTCAGCTATGCCAAAAGCACTGGGTTTAGCGTCAGGAGCCCTGACTTCTGGCCCTGGGTCTGCTGCAGCTCACTGCGAGACCTCGAGCAAGTTCCCTGTCAGAGCCTGGCTCTCCATCTGTAATACGAGCATCGGTCTGGCTGCCCCCTCCTGTAGGGTCGGGTCCTAATTCCCTGATGCCCATGACTGCATGTCTCCAACCGGCCACCTAGCACTGTCTTTGTCTTTGGTCTCCATTGAATCCCTCCTGCCATCTTGAATAGAGTTGGCCAAGGGTGTTGTCTAAGTGGAGTCTGGTCTGTAATCACGGCTCAAGGGTGGCTGGGGATGGGGTGGAGCACACGCCCATTGGAAGCGGCTGCATCTCCTGGCTCCTTTTCCCCAGCTGCTGGGGCTGCCCGGCCCCGCCCACTCCCACCACCACTCCTCATGCACGTACCCAAGCATAGCCTGGCCCTCTGGAGGAGAAGGAGCATCGCTTGGCAAGGAGACCAGCCAAGGAGTCAGTGCTGCAGAGCCTTGAAGGGCACCCTCAGGCATCACACTCTCCCACAGGCACCAAGGTCCCGGTGGTCCAGCCCTATCACACCTTTCTAGCCCTACCGCCAGGGTCTCTAGTCTCTGCCTGAAGCCTGAGGAGCCCAGCTACACAGGATCAGGCCCAGCTGGGGGCAGTAAGGGGCAAGAAAGGAGAGAAGAGACAGAGATGTAGACAAAGGCAGAGACGGAGTGCAAGAGACAGAGGCAGAAAGGAAATCGGGAGCAGAAAGGGAGATGGAGAGAGAAGACCGAGACGGAGACAGAGCTACACGGAGAAAGAGAGAGAAAGACAGAAACAGAGAAATAGAAACACAATATAGAGTGGCACTGAGAGAGAGATAATTTTTAGAGGGAGAAGAGACTTGAGGAGAAATGGAGAGAGGCGTGGGCCGAGGAGAGCGAGGAAAGAGCACACGCACGCACACACACACACACACACGCACACACACACACACTCCAGGGTCAGGCCAGGAGGGGAGTTAGGAGACAGAGCCCACGCCTCAAGTCAGGGGGGCCCTTCACATTCAGCCAGACCACCGATGACCCCAGAGGCCCCTCAGAAGCCCCCAGATGCTGAGAGCCCAGGCAGCGCTCGGTGAGGGGAACTTGAACATCACACCGTGGGTGAGAAAACCATTCCCTTCAACCAACCGCCAGGGGTGAGGTGGCCCAGGGCCTTGGAGGAAACTGTGCTGCTGCCCCTGCCTCTGCTTCCTGCCCTGACAGCCCCCTCCCCACCACGCACAGTCCCTCAGCCCCTCTCGGGCAGCCACTCAGGACTCTCACGGCTGAGGACTTGGCGGTGGCCTCGGGCAACACGGGCAGAGAAGCGGGAGGCCCAGCAGATGGGAGGGCTTGTATCTGGGGTGCATCCTGGCCAGAGATTCGAAGGTCTCATGCTCTAGGGATAGCAAGAAAAGGAGACCCCTTGGATCAGGACTCTTAGAAAGTTCCAGGCGCCATTCGCCGAACGTCTCCTGAACACACGCTAGGATCGGCACGAATAGTCTCCTCCAAACTTTGCTTTTTAGGCTTCAGCCCTCAAGAGCTGCGGGAACGTGGGCAGCTCACTTTGCTGGAGAGCCGCTCCCCCCTGCCTGCGGGCACCGTCTCGGAGCCCACGCAAGTCCCCGGTCTCCCCCGGAGCACTGCCCTGAGACGCCAGCGTCCGGTGTGGGGGGCGGAAGCCTGGCTGTGCCTGGTGTGCGGTTTATGCCGCAGAGCCCTCACCCCTGTCCCCTTCCCTCTCCTGAGTCCCTTTGCTGCCGTCACCCCCTGAATCCCCGAGCATCCGAACCTCTGTCTCTCAGGCTGTATTTCCAGGGAGCTCAGCCAAAGACGCTGCCTCTCAGCTGCGATTCTTTCTGCAAATGGGGGTAAGACGACTTATCCTTAGGCTTGTTTTGATGATTAAATGACAAGTGCTAAGCAAGTCACTTGCTATGGGGCCTGCCTGACACTGAGTAAGCCCTTGACACGTGTCTGTTGTCATCACCACCGTCATTATCATCACCACCACCACCATCGTCATCACTGCCTTCATCACCACCACGGCAGAGGGGTGTGGGGAAGGCCCTTCTTCTGTTCCGGGCACAGTACCACCCACGAGCTTCATGCCCATCTGCCCACTGTCCCATGAACACAACAGACTCAATCTGCCTAATACTACACTGTCACTTCCCTGTACCCCACACTTGCTCCCTCTGCAGGGCTCCCCTCCCACCTCCCGGCACCCCATGTCAACCATTTCCCCAGACGTAAATCTAGAACGCATCCTGAACGGTCTCCCTTGCCATGAAAAGTTACCAATCCCCGTGCTCTGCCGGCCCTCAAGGAGAGTAAACACTATATAATTTATTAATATTTATATTTCTAATGACAATATGCCAGAACCTGGCATAGAGGTGACACTCGACACATGTTTGCTGAATGAATGAATGAGTGAATGGGAAACTTCAACAAGGAAGGCCATAACTTGCCTAAGAACACACAGTGCATGGTGGAAACTGGGCCTCAGACCCAGGGCTCCTTCCCTCGCAGGCTTCCGTGCATGGAGCAGGCAGCACAGCTGCGGTGAGCCAACCCAAGACAACATCTGTCCCCAGCCCCGGGCTTTTGAGTCCCTGAGAACAACACCTTCCTGCCAGCCCAGCCTCCTCCGCCCAGCCTCCCGAGTAACCGAAATAGTGAGCAGCACCAGAAGAGGCCCAAGGACTTTCATGGGCTCTCCTAGAAGCTGGGGACAGGTCCCTGGGAGCTTCCACCCTCTCTGAGGGGCCTGTCCAGGCACAGTACACGTGGCAGGCTCCTGGGGGAAGGGAGGCATCTCCCTCTTTCCTTAGGGAAGACAAGTAGCTGCCGAACCTCACCTCAGTGGGTTCCAGGACTGGAGGGCCCTGGGCCATTTCCCATTGCCCAGATGGGAAGACGGAGGCCCAACGGGCTTGCCCAAGGTCACCCTATGAGGTGGCATGGTGCTTTGTCAATGCTTGAAGTTAGAAATGACAGTACCTGTGATAGTCACATCAATTCCAGGGTGTAGGCCTTAGAACCCCCGTTTTAAACATGGGGGCCATGTGGCCTACAAAGGCTCAGCGACTCGCTCGAGGTCCACAGCTTCAAGGCCAGGCTAGAACCCTGGCGAGTGTAGTCGGCTGTCACACAGTCCCCTTCCCTGCAGATTTGCCCCTCGCCCTAGGGGCCTGGACACAGGTCCCCAGCTGGTGCTGGGGCAGAGGCTGTCACTTGCACAGCCCTCCTCGGCCGGCCCTCAAAGCCCCTTTCATGGGCCTGCTCCACACCCCACTGGGAAGGCCAGACAAAACCGCCAGTGTTGGGATTATTTTTCTATTTCCAGATGGATCCGTTTGCTGGCTCCATCCAGGGCCTCCCATCACTGCGTGGGGGCCAGGGGCCCAGCGCCAGGTTAATATTAGGAGGCAGCAGAGAAAAAAAGGCAACCCAATGTAGCTCCTCACAGAATTCTGGGCTGTTCCACCAGCACACCCTCGGAGGAATATTCCCGGGGCATTTAAGGGGGCCTGGCAGCCAGGCAGGCCACTAGGAAAAAATACTTTGTCTTCCCTCAAGGAAGCATTTTGGGCTGGGGACCAGAACCGAGTCCCCAGGTGATCCGGGGAGCTAAGCTGAGC
>NW_012140858.1:3813383-3814037 GCF_000956105.1 Propithecus coquereli | reverse complement strand
AGCCTGGCTGTGCCTGGTGTGCGGTTTATGCCGCAGAGCCCTCACCCCTGTCCCCTTCCCTCTCCTGAGTCCCTTTGCTGCCGTCACCCCCTGAAACCCCGCTCATCCGAACCTCTGTCTCTCAGGCTGTGTTTCCAGGGAGCTCAGCCAAAGACGCCACCTCTCAGCTGCGATTCTTTCTGCAAACGGGGGTAAGACGACTTATCCTCAGGCTTGTTTTGATGATTAAATGACAGGTGCCATGCAAGTCACTTGCTATGGGGCCTGCCTGACACTGAGTAAGCCCTTGACATGTGTCTGTTGTCATCACCACCGTCATTATCATCACCACCACCACCATCGTCGTCACTGCCTTCATCACCACCACGGCAGAGGGGTGTGGGGAAGGCCCTTCTTCTGTTCCGGGCACAGTACCACCCATGAGCTTCATGCCAGTCTGCCCACTGTCCCATGAACACAACAGACTCAACCTGCCTAATACTACACGGTCACCTCCCTGTACCCCACACTTGCTCCCTCTGCAGGGCTCCCCTCCCACCTCCCGGCACCCCATGTCAACCATTTCCCCAGACGGAAATCTAGAACGCATCCTGAACGGTCTCCCTTGCCATGAAAAGTTACCAATCCCCGTGCTCTGCCGGCCCTCAAGGAGAG
>NW_012140858.1:3813024-3813333 GCF_000956105.1 Propithecus coquereli | reverse complement strand
TAGCTATTTAAATTTCAATTGCTTAAAATTAAAAAAAATATAGAAAATAAGTTTCTTAGTTGCACTAGCCACACTACAAGTACTCAGCAGCCACACTACCAGATGGTGCAAATATAGAACATTTCCATCCTTGCAGAAAATTCTACTGGACAGCACTGTATTGAGTAAGAATGGGGGAGGACTCTGAGAATGACTTGCCTCGAGCCACACAGCAAGTTGTAAACAGAACTGGGATGGGACCCATATTTCTCGCTTCCAAAGACTCTACTCCCAGAGCTTGGAATAGATTTGCCACTGCCTGGCCCCAGA
>NW_012140858.1:3795338-3812974 GCF_000956105.1 Propithecus coquereli | reverse complement strand
AGTTGTAAACAGAACTGGGATGGGACCCATATTTCTCGCTTCCAAAGACTCTACTCCCAGAGCTTGGAATAGATTTGCCACTGCCTGGCCCCAGAACAAGGAGGATTGTTTGCCTGGGATGGTAGGTCGACTTGGGAAACCAAATAAGAGATCTGAAGACTGTGGGTGAATACCAAAGTGGGGAAAAGGAGCCAGCTGTTCTTAGGCCTATTTTTATCCTGCCCAGATATCCTAGTGAGCTGCCCCCCTCCTCCCTTAGAGCTATTTTTATCTCAAGAGCTGGAATTGGAACCCTGTCTCCCTTGGATGGATGGAGGGATCCACTGACATATAATTCTAGCATCAGGACCCCGCCACCCCTTGCTTGACAATTTCTAAGGAGGGTTCATACCATTCTCTAATGCTAGTCGTATACCAGTTGGTGAGGCTACCAGAGTAATCAGTGCAAGCCCCAAATTACAGCTAGGGAAACTGAGGCTTAAATGGGTGCAGCGAGCTGTTTCAATGACTCATATGTGCTAAAGCTGGGATTTAAACTCAGGCTTAAATAGGTCCCTCCTTTTGGGGTGGGGAGTGGATTTCCCAGGAGGGGCGTCTGTAGAGTGATGGAAACCAGCCTGACTTTGTTGCAGGGCCGCAGACCACCCCTTTCTGGCTGAGCAGACAAGCTGCTCCACAGCTTTGAGCTTCTCTCCCCTGGTGCATACGCAGAGAATTCTAACCTTTCTCTTGCCTTCTGCATAGTCTTGCTGGGACTCTGGCCAGTGAAAACGCTTTCAGGAAGATGGAATCCACCCAATGCCCGGGGAAGATTTTATCACCATCATCATCATCATCATCATCAACATCAGCTGTGAAATCTAACATTGCATGCAATCCCCATCCTTCCCCCTCTTTGGGCCTCAGTTTCCCTGCCTGAAACTTGAGCAGTTTGGCCGGGAGAATCTCTACAGGGCCTTCCTTCCAGCGCCGGCTTGCCGTTTCTATGACCCCATTCATTCAGTCAACAAGTGTTTATTGAGCTCGAGCAGCCTGACACGGTGGGGAAATGCAGGACCAGCCTCTCCAGAAGGCCCTCTGTCCGGGCCGCCTCAGCCACATGCGCAGATTTCCTTGTGTTTCCAAAGGCGATTTATGGGAAACATGTTATTCACCAAAACACGCTCGCCCCATCTCTCGGGGAAGAAAAAAAACCCTTCAACCCCACCAGGAACGGAGCTAACAGAGGACAGAAACCCACCCTTGTTCCTCTGGGCACCTTTCCAGGGGCTCACGTCCCTGTTGAGAAGGGGGCAACTGTATGCGGCCGTGTGTCTCTCTGGGGCTTCTGCAGACCCGGTAAACAACCTGTGTTTGTCCCAGCGCCTGCCATCCTGAGAGGTCAGCCAGAGCCAGGGAAAAAAACAGCCCCGTTCTGTGCCCGGCCTGTCCCCAGAGTAGGGAAAATTGTCCGTAAATATTTTCATCTTCATGGTCACCAAGGGAGCTGAGAGGAAGGCTTTTATTCTCCAACCCCTGGACCACTCCCTTCCTCTAGGGACTCCATGGTCAAAGCTGACCTGGGTGTCCCACCTCCCACCCCCAAATTACAGGCTGCTGCCCACGCCGCCTACCCCTAGGAGGTGGTGGGGTTAGAGGTGGGACCACACTGTACCACCATGGCTGGCCTCAGGGCTGTTAGAACAGCCTCTCCCAGGCGGCTGGTTTCCTGCCCGGAGCTGGGTGGTCACAGCAAAGGAAGGGAGGGCCCAAAGATGGGGCTAGGGATACGGAGATGGCACCAGGGGTGGGAGGTGGAGCCAGGGGTGGGAGATGGCGCCGGGGGTGGGAGGTGGCGCCGGGGGTGGGAGGTGGCACTGGGGCAGGGAGAGGCCCAGGTTGCCACCTTGATCTCGAGTTGCCTTGTTCATTAGGGCCATGTTGAAGTCCTGAACACATTGCTGACCCAGGGAGTGATTTATGGCAAAGCAGGTCCTTAGAGATTAATAGACTTTCAAGATCCAGATAAAGAACAGCTAATGGCAGAATTTCAGAGACAGCCAGGGACAAAGACATTCAGGATCAGGAGTCCAGACCAGAACTCCTGAAATCATCCCACACAGAAAGCTCCTGTGCCACGTCCTTCCTTGCTGTAACCTTCTTGCCTGTCTGAAGAAGACACCTCAACGTTCTGGACATTTCTAAAAGGAATGTGCTGCATCGGAAGATCAATCAGACTTGAGTACCTCCAAGGGTCACCCAAGTGCAAGGTTCTGCAATTCTGTGGTTCCTAGATCACTTGAGCCATAAATGTTATGCCGAGAGTGCTAGACTTCTAATGCCTTTGCAGGCCAGAGCTCAGAGGCTAGAAAATCCTGGAATCCTACCTGGCACTGATTTTCAGCTTCTATGATTCCACACTTCTGAGGCTAAGATTTCTGCGATCCTCCAACTCTGTGGCCTATTTCAGGGCAGACAAGGACTTCACACAAGGTGGCATTCATTCCCAGCAGGGAGTACGTGTGGAGGAGCCCCCTGGGGCCTGCTGACCGCTCCTCCGGCTACGATGGGCAGCATTCCACGGCCCAAGACTCCCAGAGCCCAGCTCGCCTTCTGACCTTTTCCTGGACATACCCTCACTTGTCCCCCACTTAATCCTGACCAGCCCCACCCAGCCTGCGTCGCCAGGTGTAGACAAAGATGCTGCGGCAGCTGGCGCCCATGCCTTGGCCTCCCTCTGTCAGCGGCCACGCCCGTGGGGCAGGGAGAAAGGGAGGCTGTAACATGTTCGGAGAAACCAGGAATGGTAGGCTTGTCCCTGGACCTGGTCCTAACTGGTTTCATCCTGATTGACCTGACCCAGCACCAGAAGGGCCATATCTGTGTAACTGGGAGGTCCTTCCGACCTCGAAATAGTCCTTCCACGGCCTACCCTTGGTGGAAACCCCGTCTATAGCAGATGCCCCTTATGCGAAGTTCTCTGGAAAGACTCTGTCTTGGGACTCTTCATTCCTCTTGCACTGTCTTGGTTATACGTTCAACGTGCACAAGAGCTCAATCTCAGTCTGCAACTCAGGGGACATGAACTATGACCTTCTTTTATTTTTGTTAGTAAACTAAAATCCTACTTTGAGTCCAGACATCACCATGCTGACAGGAAATTCATCTTGGTCATTACCGAGGCCCCCTTTACAGCCCCCTACCCTGGTTGTGCAAAGTTTCCTGGGTCTGATGCAGAATAGCACATTCTGGGAGGTCTCTCTGTCCTTCTGCTCCCATCTATGGCCCTTGAGGTGCTCGTTGTGCCAGATGTCTCTCATGTCCAGTGACCTGGTGTCACACCTTGGACATGGGAAGATTTATGGAAGCTGGAACACCTATACGTTGGGTCCAGCTTGCTAAGGGACACCACAGAGCATCCCCCTAGGGCTTTACCTGTTCCCCACCAGCCTAAGGACCTGCCACCTCTCCTCTTCTCCTTGCCTTCAAAGATACTTCGCCTCTCCCCTTCCCCTCTGCAGCCCTCGCCTCCTCACTGAGCTCTCAAAAGACCCAACGTCATGCAGCTGCAGCTTCCAGATCTTCCAAAACTGCAGTGACCAGAACGTCTCAAGGGCTGACCCCCTGCCTGCGTTGGGAAGGAAGGAGGAAGCACACAGGTCGTAGTGCAGATGAGCCCCTCACCATCCTCCCCCAGGCACACTGATTTGCACAGGCTGCCTGGCTCCCTACTGACAAGGATCAGAGCCGGGCCCTGGGGGGATGCAGCATGGCATGGCTATGGTTTGTGGGGTGGGGCCTGAGCACTAGGGCCCTCGGGCACATTAAAGCCGGGTGTAGCACTGTTGGGAGGGTGGGGTCTGGAAAGGAGATTGGGCTTTTGGGGAGGCTCTGCCTGCAGCCTTAGGGAAGGGCCTGACAACTGCTAGGGAGAGAGAAGGCCACACCTTCCCAGGGGGACCTGTCAGCTATGCCAAAAGCACTGGGTTTAGCGTCAGGAGCCCTGACTTCTGGCCCTGGGTCTGCTGCAGCTCACTGCGAGACCTCGAGCAAGTTCCCTGTCAGAGCCTGGCTCTCCATCTGTAATACGAGCATCGGTCTGGCTGCCCCCTCCTGTAGGGTCGGGTCCTAATTCCCTGATGCCCATGACTGCATGTCTCCAACCGGCCACCTAGCACTGTCTTTGTCTTTGGTCTCCATTGAATCCCTCCTGCCATCTTGAATAGAGTTGGCCAAGGGTGTTGTCTAAGTGGAGTCTGGTCTGTAATCACGGCTCAAGGGTGGCTGGGGATGGGGTGGAGCACACGCCCATTGGAAGCGGCTGCATCTCCTGGCTCCTTTTCCCCAGCTGCTGGGGCTGCCCGGCCCCGCCCACTCCCACCACCACTCCTCATGCACGTACCCAAGCATAGCCTGGCCCTCTGGAGGAGAAGGAGCATCGCTTGGCAAGGAGACCAGCCAAGGAGTCAGTGCTGCAGAGCCTTGAAGGGCACCCTCAGGCATCACACTCTCCCACAGGCACCAAGGTCCCGGTGGTCCAGCCCTATCACACCTTTCTAGCCCTACCGCCAGGGTCTCTAGTCTCTGCCTGAAGCCTGAGGAGCCCAGCTACACAGGATCAGGCCCAGCTGGGGGCAGTAAGGGGCAAGAAAGGAGAGAAGAGACAGAGATGTAGACAAAGGCAGAGACGGAGTGCAAGAGACAGAGGCAGAAAGGAAATCGGGAGCAGAAAGGGAGATGGAGAGAGAAGACCGAGACGGAGACAGAGCTACACGGAGAAAGAGAGAGAAAGACAGAAACAGAGAAATAGAAACACAATATAGAGTGGCACTGAGAGAGAGATAATTTTTAGAGGGAGAAGAGACTTGAGGAGAAATGGAGAGAGGCGTGGGCCGAGGAGAGCGAGGAAAGAGCACACGCACGCACACACACACACACACACGCACACACACACACACTCCAGGGTCAGGCCAGGAGGGGAGTTAGGAGACAGAGCCCACGCCTCAAGTCAGGGGGGCCCTTCACATTCAGCCAGACCACCGATGACCCCAGAGGCCCCTCAGAAGCCCCCAGATGCTGAGAGCCCAGGCAGCGCTCGGTGAGGGGAACTTGAACATCACACCATGGGTGAGAAAACCATTTCCTTCAACCAACCGCCAGGGGTGAGGTGGCCCAGGGCCTTGGAGGAAACTGTGCTGCTGCCCCTGCCTCTGCTTCCTGCCCTGACAGCCCCCTCCCCACCACGCACAGTCCCTCAGCCCCTCTCGGGCAGCCACTCAGGACTCTCACGGCTGAGGACTTGGCGGTGGCCTCGGGCAACACGGGCAGAGAAGCGGGAGGCCCAGCAGATGGGAGGGCTTGTATCTGGGGTGCATCCTGGCCAGAGATTCGAAGGTCTCATGCTCTAGGAAGAGCAAGGAAAGGAGACCCCTTGGATCAGGACTCTTAGAAAGTTCCAGGCGCCATTCGCCGAACGTCTCCTGAACACACGCTAGGATCGGCACGAACAGTCTCCTCCAAACTTTGCTTTTTAGGCTTCAGCCCTCAAGAGCTGCGGGAACGTGGGCAGCTCACTTTGCTGGAGAGCCGCTCCCCCCTGCCTGCGGGCACCATCTCGGAGCCCACGCAAGTCCCCGGCCTCCCCCAGAACACTGCCCTAAGACGCCAGCGTCCGGTGTGGGGGGCGGAAGCCTGGCTGTGCCTGGTGTGCGGTTTATGCCGCAGAGCCCTCACCCCTGTCCCCTTCCCTCTCCTGAGTCCCTTTGCTGCCGTCACCCCCTGAATCCCCGAGCATCCGAACCTCTGTCTCTCAGGCTGTATTTCCAGGGAGCTCAGCCAAAGACGCTGCCTCTCAGCTGCGATTCTTTCTGCAAATGGGGGTAAGACGACTTATCCTTAGGCTTGTTTTGATGATTAAATGACAAGTGCTAAGCAAGTCACTTGCTATGGGGCCTGCCTGACACTGAGTAAGCCCTTGACACGTGTCTGTTGTCATCACCACCGTCATTATCATCACCACCACCACCATCGTCATCACTGCCTTCATCACCACCACGGCAGAGGGGTGTGGGGAAGGCCCTTCTTCTGTTCCGGGCACAGTACCACCCACGAGCTTCATGCCCATCTGCCCACTGTCCCATGAACACAACAGACTCAATCTGCCTAATACTACACTGTCACTTCCCTGTACCCCACACTTGCTCCCTCTGCAGGGCTCCCCTCCCACCTCCCGGCACCCCATGTCAACCATTTCCCCAGACGTAAATCTAGAACGCATCCTGAACGGTCTCCCTTGCCATGAAAAGTTACCAATCCCCGTGCTCTGCCGGCCCTCAAGGAGAGTAAACACTATATAATTTATTAATATTTATATTTCTAATGACAATATGCCAGAACCTGGCATAGAGGTGACACTCGACACATGTTTGCTGAATGAATGAATGAGTGAATGGGAAACTTCAACAAGGAAGGCCATAACTTGCCTAAGAACACACAGTGCATGGTGGAAACTGGGCCTCAGACCCAGGGCTCCTTCCCTCGCAGGCTTCCGTGCATGGAGCAGGCAGCACAGCTGCGGTGAGCCAACCCAAGACAACATCTGTCCCCAGCCCCGGGCTTTTGAGTCCCTGAGAACAACACCTTCCTGCCAGCCCAGCCTCCTCCGCCCAGCCTCCCGAGTAACCGAAATAGTGAGCAGCACCAGAAGAGGCCCAAGGACTTTCATGGGCTCTCCTAGAAGCTGGGGACAGGTCCCTGGGAGCTTCCACCCTCTCTGAGGGGCCTGTCCAGGCACAGTACACGTGGCAGGCTCCTGGGGGAAGGGAGGCATCTCCCTCTTTCCTTAGGGAAGACAAGTAGCTGCCGAACCTCACCTCAGTGGGTTCCAGGACTGGAGGGCCCTGGGCCATTTCCCATTGCCCAGATGCGAAGACGGAGGCCCAACGGGCTTGCCCAAGGTCACCCTATGAGGTGGCATGGTGCTTTGTCAACGCTTGAAGTTAGAAATGACAGTACCTGTGATAGTCACATCAATTCCAGGGTGTAGGCCTTAGAACCCCCGTTTTAAACATGGGGGCCATGTGGCCTACAAAGGCTCAGCGACTCGCTCGAGGTCCACAGCTTCAAGGCCAGGCTAGAACCCTGGCGAGTGTAGTCGGCTGTCACACAGTCCCCTTCCCTGCAGATTTGCCCCTCGCCCTAGGGGCCTGGACACAGGTCCCCAGCTGGTGCTGGGGCAGAGGCTGTCACTTGCACAGCCCTCCTCGGCCGGCCCTCAAAGCCCCTTTCATGGGCCTGCTCCACACCCCACTGGGAAGGCCAGACAAAACCGCCAGTGTTGGGATTATTTTTCTATTTCCAGATGGATCCGTTTGCTGGCTCCATCCAGGGCCTCCCATCACTGCGTGGGGGCCAGGGGCCCAGCGCCAGGTTAATATTAGGAGGCAGCAGAGAAAAAAAGGCAACCCAATGTAGCTCCTCACAGAATTCTGGGCTGTTCCACCAGCACACCCTCGGAGGAATATTCCCGGGGCATTTAAGGGGGCCTGGCAGCCAGGCAGGCCACTAGGAAAAAATACTTTGTCTTCCCTCAAGGAAGCATTTTGGGCTGGGGACCAGAACCGAGTCCCCAGGTGATCCGGGGAGCTAAGCTGAGCTGAGGAGGGTATTTTTTACTTCAACCAGGCAGTCATTCACTCAGCCAACATTTACTGAGCACCGAGCTTTGTCAGATGACACGCCACACCCCGAGGGCACAAAGGTCTACCCTGGCACAGTGCATGGTCTAGCAGGGAGACAGACGTTTGTCAGATAACCACTCATACACAGAGAGACCTACCAGTGTCAATAAAGTGCTATGGAAAAGAGGACCCAGATCTAGAGGATATCAGACATTGGCTATTTTTTTTAAAACCACCCAACGTAAACACTTCATTTTGCAAAAGAAGAAAAGCAGGTATAACAGTGACTCTCAGGAACCCAGAAAGGGCCTCAGAGCCAGAGCTGTACCCACCCCCTTTGGCTGGGCCATGGTTGACCCATATGGGCAGTGGCAGGACTCCAGTAGCCTTGGCCTTGATTGTGGAGGAATATATGAAGATCGGCATATGGGGAACTCATTGATTACATGCATTAAAACTGAGTGTATGAGAAAGTTGTCTCCAAAGATTATAAAATCTGTTAATGGAAACCGGACTCAGTTACTATGACCAAACTCTCCAACCCAGACCAAGGGCAGAAATGTCTCATCCACCTCGTGGTCTCTGCCTGGGCCCTTGGTCACCCATGTCCGGGAATAAAATCAATTGATATGGACAAACTACCATAAGTCTAGATGGGAGGTTGGCGCAGGAGGAGATAGGAGGTCCTCCAAGGACCAGGTGAAGTCCCAGGGGAACCTGAGCTGCAGCCATCATCTCTGTGGGGGAGCGCTGGCTGTCCTGTGTAAGACAGTCCATGGTCCACGTAGTCTGGGTGGCTTCGGGGCACCCTCATGCAGAGGAAGAGGATCAAACGACAAAAGGGTGAAAATGGGAGATGGGAAACAATGGTGCTGAAGACAGGAGGGGCACACAGAAATCAATGACTCTTTGGCAGAGACTTGAGGGGAAACTTGTGGCCTGGTTAGGGAATTGGACCAGAATCCAGGGCCAAATGAGGTCTGCAGATGTTGTCACTCTCAGGATCCTGGCAGGAGGCAGCACACTCTAAAGGGGTCAACTGAGAGAGCATTTAATGCTCCAGGAAAAAAGACCAAGTAGCTTATAAATAACGATATGACTACTATTGACAATAATAAAAGGGATTGGAATGGACTTCTCAGTGGAAATATTCAAAGCAAGGCAACCACAGAGCATAGGCAGGTTGATGGGCGCCAACCAGGGCTAGTCAAGCACCCTGGGCTAGCGACAGCGGGAAGCCCTGGCCCCCCAGCCTGGAGGGGCGGGGAGGGAATGTGTTGCCGGAGCCAGGCAAGATGGGAGCCGTGGAAAGGGATACCCAGCAGGAGATGTGGCCTTAGGAGAACGGCCATCACCAAAGTTATGGCAGGAAGGAGAGGAAGCAAATGCCCCGACCGCACCCCTCCCCTGCCCTCTGATTGGCCAGCGCTTCCCATAGGCCAAACCCATTCAGAGGTCAGGGGGCATGGGAGCCAAGGCCAGGCAGTGCAGCCTGGAGAGGTCAGCTTCCTGGGGCACTGGGTGGGGCAAGAAGGGACAGAGAGTGGATGGGGGTGTGATGCACTTATGTGGCAACTTGCCTGCGCCGTGGGTGCCCAGATTCAGCATTGTTTCTGCACGTGTCTGTGAGGGCGCTTCCAGACGAGATTAGCATGGGTGTCAGTGGATTCAGAACGGTAGGCGGCCCTCCCCGTGGGGATGGAAACCATCCGGTCATCTGAGGGACTAGAACAAACAGTGGAGGATCACTTGAGTCCAGGAGTTTGGGGCTACAGTGAGCTATGATCACACCATTGCACTTCAGCCTGGGTGACAGAGCGAGATCCCATCTCTTAATAATAATTTTAAAAAAAGAACAAAAGGTGGAGGAAGGAGGAATTCACATTCTCCCCAACATTTTTTTCCTGCCTCACTTCTTAAGCTGGGACATCTCATCTCATCTTCTGCCCTCGGGCTGAGATCTACACCATTGGCTCCTCTGGGTCTCCTACTCATGTGAGCCAACACCTCATAATAAATGGAGAACTCTAATAAAAGGGACCAGAAAGGGGAAGAGAATAAGGAAGAAGAGATGAGTTTCAATTGGTCATCCAAATGTGTCCACCAGTTGGCCGCAGGCCTCAGCACTCCCAACTGCCTTACAGTTCAACTGGCCCGGTTGGCGCCTACGTTCCTGGCTGGCCCCCGGAGGCCTGGAAAGGTGACTTCAGAGGCACCTTCCAAGCCCCCTCTGACCTCACAATTCTAAGGAAGGAGAGGGTTAATGAAGAGAAGAGTCGCTTGTTCACCATGTACTGAGCCCTGCTCTGTGCTGAGGCCCAGCCAGGGTTGTGAGGACACAGGGATTGTCAAGACAGACCTGCATCTAACCTCAGGGAGCTTACAGCCTGGTGGGGAGACATGAATTTATTTACCGAACAAGTAAGTATCTTCCAGGCACGGTTAGGATATAGCAACCATGCCTGACTCCCCTGACCTTATATTCTAGCTGGGGGAGACAGAAAGTAAACAAGGAAACCCATCAATGCATAATGTAATTTTCTAAGTACTGTGAAGAAAAACAAAGCAGGCTAAGAGGATTGAATATGAAGAGAAAGACGGGGCTTGTTAAAGTTATCAATTGCTGCGTAAAAAAACAACTGCACCACTGTACCACTGTACCACTAAGGTACAACGCGACAGCCCGTTCTATGCTCGTGGATTCTGTGGGTCAGGAATTTGGGCAGGGTAGGTGGAAGGGCTCGTGTCAGCTCCATGACCTCTGGGGCTTCAGCCGGGAAAACAGAAATAGCTGTAGGTGACTGGGACAGCTGGGGGCTGGAATCACCTGGAGGTGTCTTCATTCACGGGCAGTAGGCAGAATAATGACCTCCCCACCCCACCTTAAAGATGTCCACATCCTAATCCCCGAACCTGTGACTCTGCTACCTTACATGGCAAAAGGATCGACAGGTGTGGTTAAATGAAGGATTTTGAAGGATTTTGAAGTCAAGAGATGCTCCTGGATTATGTGGAGACAAAGTGCTCATGAGGGTCTTTACAAGGGAAAGAAGGAGGCAGGAAAGTCAGAGAAAGAGCTGCCGACAGAAGCAGGGGTTGTGAGCAGAAGTCAGCAGACGCCCCTCTGCTGGCTTTGAAGATGGAGGAAGGGGCCACGAGCCAAGGAACACAGGTGGCCTCTAGGAGCTGGAATAGGCAGGGAAACACATTGTCCCTGCTGACACCTGGATTTCAGCCTGGTGAGATCCATTCTGGACTTCTGACCTCCAGTACCATAAATGAATAAATTTTTATTGTTTTAAGCCACTACGGTTATGGAAATTTGCTATAGCAGCCATAGAAAGCTAATATAACGAGCATATCTGGTTCCTTGGCTGGAATAACTGAAAAATGGGCTCAGCTGGACAGCTGACCGGAGCACCTGCACTTGACCTCTCCGTGTGGCTTGGGCTTCCTCACAGCATGGCGGCCTCAGAGTGGTTGGACTCGTCGTGGCGGTTCAGAGCTCTCAGAACAAGTTTTCCAGCAAAAAAAGTGGGCGTTCCATGGCCTTTTGTGATCCTCCTTGATAGGAGGTGGGTCAGAGAATTCAGAGCCACGTTTTAAAAGTCACCACAAGGCTAGTTTAGATGGGGTAGTCAGGGAAGGCTCTGAGAGGAAGTGACGTTTGAACAGAGCCTGGAGGAAGTGAGTGAACCAAGCAGATGGAGAGTTCCAAGGAGGGGAACCGGGAGGGCAAAGGCCAGAGGTGGGAAGGAGGCAGGCAAACACCAGGCAATTCCAATCCGCACGACAAGTGACGCAGCGGGGGCTCAAGGGGTGATGGGAACCCAGCTGAGGGCAGGGAACACAGCCTGAGAAGGTGCCTGAAGGAAGGGATGTTTAAGCAGAGGGCTGGTGATTGGCGACCCCTCTCCTCCATGCCCACCCCGCCCGGCAGAGGGCTGAGGACTGGTGCACGCACTTCCCGCTCTGGCCCTGCTGGGCCGGGGACCTCCATGCCTGTAAGCCCAGCCAGGTGCCTGCAGCGCGAGCAGGCCTGGGTAGAGGCTTCTGCTTCTCAGGCCTGGGCTGGCTCTCTCTTTGCATCCCGTCACCGGCCCTTCCTCACAGACGTCCTTTCACTGGCTCCACTAGACGAAGTCGTACCCAATTACCCAAGGGCTCCACCAGTGAGCTCTCTCGTTAAGGTAAATAGAACCAGCGGGAAACAGGGAGGCAGTGTTCACAGGGGCGCCTGTCTCCGGAACCGGATACCCCCAGGCCTGCCCAGCCGCCCACCTTTCAGGGCCCAATCAAAGCTTTCCTCCCTTCGCAGCTCCAGCCAGCGAGGTGGGAGGAGGCCCCAGGTCCAGCCAGTCAGGAAGCAGCAGGAGAAAACTTCACTCTGGTCCCCAGGGTCAGTACAAGGAAGCCAGATCCTTCCCAGGGAGGCCAGGAATTCCAGCCCCAGCACAGGGCCTGGAGAAGAGAAGATGCTCAATAAGGATTTGTTGAATAAAGGAAAGAAAGAAAGGAAGGTTTTCTTTCTGATGCATAACACTGATTGAGAATACAGGAGCTTGTTTCCATTGTCTGGGGTTCAACTCTTGGTTCTGCCTTTCACCTTTCTGAGTCTCAAGTCATTTTACCTTTCCAAGCCTCAATTTCCTCATCTGTAAAATGGGGATTATCATATCAACCTTTTATTTGTTTGTTTATTTTGTTTGTTTTTAGATAGGGTCTCACTCTGTTGCCCGGGCTAGCATACAGTGGCAACATCATAGCTCACTGCAGCCTCAAATTCCTGGGCTCACACGATCCTCCAGCCTCAGCCTGCCAAGTAGCTGGGACTGCAGGTGCGCACCACCATGCCTGGTTTATTTTTTGTAGAGATCGGGTGTTGCTCTGTTGCTCAGGCTGGTCTCAAATTCCTGGCCTCAAGTGATTGATTCTCCCACCTCTGCATCCCGAAGTGCTGGAATTACAGGCATGAGCCACCGTGCCCGGCCCATACCAACCTTATAGAATTGCTGAAAGGATCAAAGAGGTCTCCAGAAAGGGCTGATGACGATGATGTGGGTGACAAGCCTGAGCACCTGCAGGCCAGGTGCAGCTCTAAGACCACTAAGAATCAGTGTATTTCATCCTCACAACAGCTCCAGAAAGTGTTTTGCAGAGGAGGAAATGGAGGCACAGAGAGGTTAAGTAACTTGCTGTAGGTCACACAGTTGATAGCCACTTACTGGGATTCAAACCCAGGCTATGTGGCACCCGAGTCTGCGCTCCGAGCACCCCAAGGAGCCTGACCTATCGAAGAAGCTCACTGAGGGGTGACTGTCCTTTTTGTCCTCTGAGAGTGAGCGCCTCTAGGGCAGGGCCGCTGACTCCTGCCTCCCAGCACTGGGCTGCGTCCATAGGAGAGTTGCCAGGGTGGCTGTGGCCCCAAGAATGGTGTCATTTTTGTCATATCTTTTAACAGGTTATGAGTGCTCTGAAGTCAGGCTGCCTGGAGTTGAATCCTGTCACAACCCATTTACCGGCCGTGAGCCTCAGTTTCCCTGACAGTTGGGGGGAAATCAGAGTTCCCATCTGGCACGGTCCAGGACGGAGATCAGGACGGTCAGTGCCAGGCAGAGTGCCCGGGAGAGCGCAGTGGGCATCAGCCGTTGTTAGTGTTACTGTAATTATTTCTGTTGTTCGTCCACACCCCAGCCAGCTTTCTCGACAGGACCTTGGCTTTGCAGGGACCAGCCCATCCTCCCAGGCAAAAAACAGTTAACCAGCGTCTGTCTGGTGACAGGTAACTTAACTCCTATCTCCCAGAGGCAGAGGCGGAGGCCAGCACAGAGGTGAGGCTGGAACAGGAGATAGGCCCTGGGCCGTGTGCTCCCCAGCTAAATGGCCAGAGCTCTCACCCCAGCCCTTTCTTCTCCCGCCTTCCAGAGCACTGGTCATTGATAGGGTGAAACGAGATCAGCCTCTAGCACGCCTGGGACAGGGAGGGCATAGGGAGGTGGGAGCGGGCAGGCTGGGGGGTGTAACACAAGCTCCCTCGGTGTCCCTCGCAGACAACACCAAATCTGCCCTTCACCTTCCCCAGAGACTCAGAGAGGTTCAGGTCCTGGGCCAGTATCACACAGCTTATCTGGCAGCCTGTTGGCCTTTCTGAACCTGGATGTCCCTGATTCTAAAACTCTGTGACACCCGCCCACCTACCCCACCAGCCTGGCTTAAGATCATTTCTTGGGAAGCGGGGGCACAGTGACAGGGCCTCCTGGATGGAGCCTTCGCAACGGTCTCTGACAGGGAGCCCGGCCAGAGCCCCCAGAGTGGGGAGGGCCGGGAGCCGGCGGGCAGCAGGATCGGGTACCGGGCCCTGCTCCTTTGCCCAGCGGCTGGGCTCTGGGGAGGATCAGTTGCCCGGAGGCGGGAGGGTGGGAGGACGGGAGGAGGGCCAGGACCCCACGGGTGGGGGGTGCCGGACAGGCATTTCCCAGGGGAGGTGGGGCGCTCCAGCCGCAGTCCCCTTTTCTCTCTCTGCCTGGCCCTCGCTCTGGCCCTGTCTGCCTGTGGTCTCTGCATCTCTCTTTCCATCTGTGTCCCTCTAGTTCCCTTCGTCCCCCTTTCCTTGGCATCTCTCTCCGTGTGTCTTTCTGTTTCTGCCTCTCTTTGCCCCTGACTCCGTTTCTCTCTCCTCTCCAAGATCTCTCCCTCCCTCCGTCCCTGTTTCTTGTGTCTGTCTTTCATCCTCTCCTTTCCTCCACCTCCTCTCTCGCCTCTGCCTGGCGTCCAACTCACCTGTGAGACAGAGGGGGCTAGGGTGGGAGAGTGTCACAAGCTGAGCTGGGAGGTCCGCCAAGGGCCTGGGGGGTTGGGGGAGGGCACAGCAAGCAGACAAGAGGCTACTGCAAGGGTCCAGGCGAGAGATGGCGAAGCGAGGGCCGAGCCCTGCGAAAGCACCGAGGTGGACAGAAGAGGACGGCTGTGAGAAAGGCTGCCAAGGAGGGTCCCCCAGTGTCGCGGGCTTGGAAGAAGGACCAGCAGTCAGGGAGACTTCCTGGAGAGGCAGCGAGGAAGGGGAGAACTCGACATCAGCAAGTGCGGGGGGCCATTCAGGCTGAAGTGCAATCTGTGCGTTGGGAGGGGAGGTGGCGCAGGGGAGGCACGGGAAAATGCTGAGACCGGGAGTCCAGGCTGGGGCCAGCTTGGGGAGGGCCTTGAATGCCAACCAAGAGCTTGGACCTCGGCCCACGGGTAGCTTTTCCTGTGAATCTGATGAAACTCCAGAACTCTCCCTTGACGCTTATGTCAAGGCTTCTGGGACCCTCTGAAACTCCCATGGGCCACAGATACCCATGGAAGTTGGTTCCTGGCCCTGGGGAGTCATTGAAGGTTTTAGAGCAGAGGAGGCGGCAGGCTTGAAGCTGCACTTTAGAAGGTGAATCTGCAGAGGTGCGGCCCTAATTGTCAGGCCACAACAGCCTGGCCCACAAGGCGCAGGAGCTCTCAGCGTGTTCCTCTTCCTGGAGACCCCACAGGGCTGCTTGGGCCTAACCTAGGGTGCAGGTCTGAGCTCCAAGCCAGAGTGGCTGCGGCCCAGGACCCAGCATGACAGGGAGAGGCTGAGGCCCTCTCCTCACTGCTGCAAAGGACCCTTGGTCCTGAGCGCCTCTGGTCCAAGAGGACTGAGCCTTCACAGTCCTTTGGACGACCAGCCTAGGGCCCTGGACAGGGGCCCCTGCTCTGCCAGGCCCCGCCTAGTGCAGGCCCTTCCATCCCACCCACCTCCTGCCAGGATGCCCCGCTCGGAGTCCCGCCTCCTAAAACAACGTCTGCTTAGATGGGGAGCTCACCCTGCCGGCTCAGCCAGCCTAGAGCTCGCAGCAGTAAGTGGCTTAGTCCTCTGTGCCAACGCCCCATTGTACAGATGGGGAACCCGAGTCCCACAGAGCTGCAAGACTTGCCCTGTTAATTATTCACCAGCAAGTTGGTGACCCAGGTGGGCCACTAGTTTTTCAGTCCCAGGGTTCTTCTGCCTGTGCTTAGTGGATGGTGCTCCAGCTCCTAAAAAGCCTGGGTCCCCTCCCAGCCGCCCCCTCCATTCAGGCTGCCCCAGCCAGTTGGAGCAGGAGTCCTTGCTGTGGCTGCTGCTCCCATTATGAAGTGCCTACTATGCGCTGGACACTTGATATCATGCAGTCCCCCCAACAACCCAATACGTAGGTGATAACGTTGCCGCATCATGTAGATGAGGCAGCTGAGGTCAGGGAGATTAAAGTAACCGCCTGTGATCATCCCGTTGGTGACTGACAGAGCCAGAATTAGGACTGAGGCACGCCCAGCTGCAAAGCCTGGCCCTTCCCCTACGCAATGTCTCTTTCTCTTTCTGTCTCACACCAGGGGCATCAAACTGGCTTGCCCGGAAGACCCAGCAATCTGCCTCAAAGACCAGATGTCCAGGCACCCTACCCGGCACCCAGAAGGCCAGCCCAGGAGGCCCTTAGCTGCTCCAGTTCCTTTAGCAGCAGAGCTGTCGGGGAGCCTGAGATGTCCATGAACCCAGGCGGCGGGGCTCTAGCTCTGCCATTGACTTGTATGTGACCGTAACCTCATCAACTCCCCTCTCTGGCTGTGCCTGTCTCCCCCTCTGAACTGGGGAGCTGGGCTCAAGGCTCCCAGAGGGCCATGCCAGCTCGAGTGCCTGCAATTCCTTGGCTGGAAGAAGATGTCTTGGTGCCCTCTGGTCCGAAGTCTTGCCAAGCGAGGGGTTTGGCATGCCATCTTTGCCTGCTCTGTTTGAGGGTGACAGTCTTATTCCAACAAGGAGCCACCCCCAGGGTGGCCCACTCCAAACCCCAGTGAGTCACTTACAGAGTGAGGGGCAGGCGGGCGGGAGCTGTCTCTGTGGCTCTTGGCGTCCGGTGGAGCCCACGGGCCCACGAGCCCACGCCAGGCGGGAACTTGTGTCAACCACTGGCTCCTGTAAATCGCAGGGGTGGGACAAGGTGGGACTGTGGGCGGCCCTCAGAGAGAAAGCTCAGCCTGTGTGCTCTGGGGAGGTGACCCAGGGGGACCCTGGGCCGCTGCTCGGGGGCGTTAATGAGCGCTCCATCTGGTGCCATCCTCAACCACTAGCTGACGCTGACACAGCATTTCGGCTGGGAGAGAGAGAGAGTGTGTGTTCCAAGGCTAGCAAATGCTCAGTTTTTCCGATCCGGAAAAATCCGTTCAAAGAAGGGAAAATTGAGGATGAGGAGCCGAAGATAGCTTGATTCGTGTTTCCTCAGTCTGCAACTTGAGTGTTTCAGAACACACTATCTCCCTCGATGTTGCGCTGGGGAGACACAGGCTCGAAGAAGCCCGTGAGGAGGGACACATCGGAGCCAGGATGGAAAGGTGACTTTTCATCTCCCAGCCCAAGGCTCTGACCATCCCACCACCCTGCCTCCCTCAGCCAGGGGCCAGCTCTGCCCTTGGCCCGGTGGAATGTATACCCTGGAGTTTTTTGACCCTGATTTGAATTTAAGATCTTCCCTTCTCTGAAGCTACAGCATTAACAGATATTTTTACTAGGAGGCATGCCAGGTAGGGCACCCAGAGCCCTGCCTTCAAGGGATTTATTAATATCATCTTTTTCAGGAGATGGAAGAGAACTTAGACGTGAAACCATAAAAATCATAATAATGACCAATGCTTACGTGGTACTTCGTGTGCACCAAGCACAGTTCTGTTCTGAGGGCTTTTCATGTATTAACTCATTTAATCCTTTGTAGGTTATTACCTATAAAGTATCGTCAGCCCCATTTTACAGATGAGGAAACTGAGGAATCCTGAATAATTTCCCCTTGGTCACACAGCTAGGAAGTTATGAAGTTGGGTCTCAGACCCCATGGTTCTTGAGTCTGCACCACCAAAGGAGATGTTCATGTGGCAAGTGTTAGCACCTCCTCTGTGCCAGGCAGCATCCTCAGTATTGGAGGCCCAGTGGTGGACAGA
>NW_012140858.1:3778963-3795028 GCF_000956105.1 Propithecus coquereli | reverse complement strand
TCCATCCATCCATCACCTATCCATCAGTGTCTGTTTTTACTCACTGTTGTATCTCCCACACTCAGCACAGTGCCTGGCACATAACAAGTCCTCAGTCAATATTTGATGAAGGAATGAGGGAATGAAGACAGATTTGGGCCCTGCCCAAGAGCTCTGGGTTCCTTCCCCTTCCCCTTTCCCAGTCTTGGTGCCAGAGGATGTTATTAAATAAATGCTGTTGTGACCACCTTACGGGATTCTCAAGAGGTTCTGAAGGCAAGTAGGCGAATGCTTGCAAACTGTAAAGGGCTGTACAGACACTAGTCGGCATTAGGCTACTGAGCTGGTGTGCAGGCACTGGGGCCTGCTGGGCTGTCTCTCTCAAGTCTGGCTGGTAGGACCTGTCAGACGCTTCCCCTCGACCTGCCAAGAGGCCCAGAAAGGAAAGGAAATTGACATTTAATGAGCATCCACGATGTGCCAGGGGCCGTCACATACTTTAACCCTCTCTTCTCTTTTCTTGTACAGACCAAAGAAATGGAAGCCCAGAGAGGTCCATCATTTGCTCAAGGTCACACAGCCAGTGAGGAGCAGAGCCCGGGTCTGTGAGCCCTAAAGCCTGTGCGCACGGCCATAGCCTACACCACCTCCCCTGACAGGGAATGGTACCAACTTCCCCTTAAGTCCTCTCCATTCAAGGTCACACAGCAAGCTCCTGGCGGAGTCTTTTAAAACTTTTCATTTCGTTTTTCCATTGACTGTTTCCGTTTTGTTTTATAAGAATCCCTCCCCACTTTTATTTGCAAAGAAAAGCCAATGCAATGTCCCCCCCACCCCCCACAGGTTAACTCTTGTCTGACAGAGATAGATGTTGTGCGGCGCTTTGGGGAGGGGATGGAAGGTCATCCTGCCTGCCATGGCTTCCTGCAGGGCCAGTTTTGCAGCCCCTTGTGACAGTTCACACACAGGTGTGGCTGTGCCTCCTAAATGCTGTCCCTGGCAGAAGCCCCTGACTCCTAATGTACCAGCTTCCTGTGACCCTCGGCATAGACCGACCTTCTAGAGTCCAAGTGGAAACCATCTCCTGACACCCAAGGGGGAGGGGACAGTCTTCCCGGAGTCTCTACCCTTGGACCAGAGGTTGGGACAGAAAAAGAAATGCCCTCAGCCACCATTCCTGGGCCACCCACTGAGGGCCTGGCTTCGTGCTGGGCACTTCCCCAGCATTCTCTCGTTGAGTCTTCTCAGCAGGAGGGCTTGGTCTCAGTGACCCCGTTTTACCATCGGGGAGGCTGAGGCTCAGAGGGGCAAAGTCACCTGCCCAAGGCCACGTAGCTGGCCAGGGGCTGAGTGAGCATAAGACATGGCCCTTGCTTACACGTTGCTTTAAGTCCAGGGCTAAAAATAAGACATTGTACGTGTGCAATGACAAGGCAGCCCCTCTGTGCCAGGCACCGTCCTCGGCTCTGGGGACCCTGATCCAACAAGAAACTGGCAGAAGCAAGTCCCAGTTCCGCTACAGACTTGCTGAGCGACCTTGAGCCGGTCACTCTCCTTCTCTGAGTCGGACAGCTCAGCCGTTTATGCTCTTTCTTGTGGTGTTTGGGTAACAGTTTACAAAGTAGGGCTTTGTAAGGGGCTGGGAGAAGACGGCTGAGGCGTGTGGACGAGCATGGCGTTAGGGCTGAGAGTTACTGCAAAG
Organism: Propithecus coquereli; assembly: GCF_000956105.1. NCBI lineage: Eukaryota > Metazoa > Chordata > Mammalia > Primates > Indriidae > Propithecus > Propithecus coquereli. Next base: position 3,793,347 of record NW_012140858.1, on the reverse strand, counting down.
TCCTCTGCCTGCCACTCAGAGACCCCCCTCCACCAGCACCCCAGGGGGCAAAATCCCCAGGTAGGGGAACTGAGGTACGCTGGGCCTGGTGCTGAGCAGAGGAATTGCCAGCCCTGGGCCGGGCACCAAGGGGAGGGAGGGACAGCACAGGGCATTCCGCGCCGGGGGACAGGAATTCTCTCTGGGCTGCGTGCTCCAGCGGCCCCACTGCTGCCCCTTCCTGGACAGCCATCACCCCAAGACCCAGCAGCCCGTGTCCCCCAGCCCCAGCCCTCCATGGCAGAGCCTCCTTCTGCACTTGGCTCCGGCCCGGCAGGCCAGCCATTGAAGGCTCCACCTCACCCCTTTAAATTCTATTTTTTCAAACCACATTCTTGAACTTGGCAGATAACGTGGCAGCCCGACAAGAGCCCTATTTACTCGGAGAGCCGTGAATGGGCCCTTTATAACAAGCTTCATTAATATTTCTACCTATTGGCCAGCTCTCTGTTTCCTCCCCCTATACAAACAGATTCTCCACACAGAAAGACTTTTCAAATGGTCTTGTTGACTTTCCCCAAGCAGGGAGGGCAGCCGAGCCGGCCGGGCTGCGTGAGTGTGTCCGAGTGTGAGCGAGGAGGGGCGGCCGTGGGCCCGCGCCCGCCCGGCCCCGCGCAGGAAGGAAAGAGGCCCGCTATTCACGGGCAGGGCCGGGCAGCCCGGCTGAGCCTAGGTATGCCGGGCCTCGCAAAGGCACGCTGAGCCCAGCCCGGCCCGCGAATTCCAGAGCCCTGGCCAGGGGAGGAGGACCGTCCCTGCTCAGCTCCTGCTGCTTGGCCAGGTGACCCTGGGCAAGTCCCTTACTCACTCTGGGCCTCCCTGTCCTCATCTGTCAGTTGGGTCTGTACCTTGCTACTCAAGTGTGGTCCTATACTAGCAGCAGCAGCGTCCCCCGAGAGCATGGGAGAAACACACGATCTCTACCCAGGTTTGCTGTGTCTGAATTTGCATTTTAAGATCCCTGGGTGAGTTGTGTGCATGATAAACTTTCAGACGCATCTCATCTGTACCACGTATCTCCTCCGTCACCCACCTTCTGCCACCACCCGGGCTGTGCTGCGGCTCAAAGGCCATAATGCACCTTAAACAGCATTGAATAGGCAGTCGCCGGGCTGTTTTGCTTTCTCTTTTGTGATCACAGGCCTGGTCCATGGTTGGGGCTCAGAAAAGAAAAGAATAAACGGGAAAGTGTGTTGTCAAAGTCTAAAGCCTGTGCTAATGACAGAAAGTCTTCCTCTTCGGCATTTGAGAAGATTATGAAGAATAGCCCGTTCCAGCATTCTGAAGGTCACGGAACATTGGCAGTGACCTTCTAATATTGCAATGGATGGGGTGAGCTCCCTGTCCTTTGGAAACATGCAAGCAGAGGTCGGAGGACCTGAGAGATGCTGGAGAAGGTGCCTAGCCCTGTGTGTGAAGAACGCGTCTCTGGGACTGAGAAAATACGCTTCAAGGAATGTGGTGTCCACACTGCGTGTGCTCACGGGTGGCCTGGCACCTTTAGAGACAGACCTGAGTTTGCATGCTGGCGACGCCCCCCTCACAGTGAGGACACAGGCAGATGCCTTCTTTCCCTTCTATGCGTTCATTCAGTAAATGTTTATTCTACGTGTCAGGCCCTACATTGGATCTTGGGGACATGATGGTCCATAAAATACTTTGTCCTTGCCCTCGGGGGCAAGAGAGACAAATAATAAAAAATAAGTACAAATGCTGAGAAGAAAGCAGAGGAAGGTGTATGTGTGTGAAGTGGGGGAAACTATTAGTTAAGGGAGCCAGGGAGGACATCACTAGAAGGTGACATTTTAAATTCAAACCTGAAGACAGAGGAGCCAATCATGTGAGAAGCCATGGAACAGCTTCCAGCAGAGGGAATAGCGTGTGCAAAGGGCCTGGGGCAGAAAACACTGGGTGCTTTGAGAGGGAGTCAGCGTGGTGACTGTACCTCATGCAAGTGGGAGAGGCACCTGTGGGGGTAATTTCTGCCTTACAGAGCTGCTGGGAGGAAGGATGGCACCAAGTAGGTGCTTGGAGCAGGAGGGGTTTGCTCTTAACTGACCCTCAGGCCCTGATCAGAACTGCTGTGTGCTCTTTCAATCTCTTGAGCACCGCAGGAGCAGGGCCTCCACCTGAGGGCCTTGGCCAGGCCAGGGTCCGGGAGCTGCAGGGGCTGCATAAGCCGCCTGTGTGCATTTGGCTGCATGCTCTTGCCTTTTGGGGGAGGGGGTGGCCTACCCTCTCCCGGGATGCCCGCCCAGCTTTGGCGGCCAGCTTGGACAGGAGTTCCTAACCCCCTGCCCAGGTCTCCGCAGCCAAAGGCCAGACCCTCTGGGGAGGACAGAGCCTGCCAGCCAGCCCACACCCTCCTCCCCAGCCAGCCCTTAAGTACCAGGCTGGAAATAACCAGATCTCTCCACCCCTTGGGGCTGTGGGCTCGCCCACTGCCCACTGCAGGGGCTGAGGTGGCTGGACAGGGAGCAGCAGGAGGGCTGTCCCAAGGGAGACCTCTTGGATTCTTCCAGCTGGAAGGCCCCCCTCAGGCCAGTGGGGAGGGGCTGGTTCAGCCCTGGACTTGCCAAGGTCTCCTCGGGAGCCCTTCAAAAGCTGCCTGAGCATTTTGAGCCTCATTTTCCTCATCTACACAATGGAGTCAATCATGCCCTCTGAGGGTGGTTGCGAGAATTAAATGACAGATGCGGGAGCTTTGCAGATGGAAGCGCGACGCACGCAGAAAACTCGTGGCTGGAGTGGACAGTCCACTGTGCAGTCAGGAAAGGACTGAGCTCTAGTGTCCAGTCCCCACGTCACCTCCAGGACAGATCACAGCATTTCCGAAAGTCTCGATGCCCCCAGCTGCATCATCTGCATCCTCGTCCCTACCTCCAAGGTTGTTATTAGAATCCAGTTTCTTCAAATAACATGTGTTGAGAACCTACCGTGCACATTTGCTCACAGCATTCTGGACATCTATAGAGGCAGGTCCCTGCCCTTCTTCAACTTCAAAGAACTCTTTCCAGAAGATTTGGGATAAGGACGTACGCGAACCCAGACAAAGAATGAGAAGAAGGATTCTAGATCTCAGACTTGGCCCCGTAGCCAGGTTGCTGGTGGAGATCTTGAGTCAAGCTTTCACTGTCCCTGTGCCTTTCGGCAAGTTACTTACCTTCTACACTCCTCCGTCTCCCTACCTATAACGGAGGGAGAATATCAATGCCACAGGAGCCTGTCACTATGACCTAAATTACATCAATTGATGTAGAGCGCTCAGCTCTGTCCCTGGCCCAGTGTGTATAATCCGTATTGCTCGCTGCTATTAGGAGTAGCGGCAAACAGTACATCATAATCGTCGTAGCAGTAGCAGTAAAATAGCAGTAGTATAAATACTAGTAGAAGCCATAGTGGTGGCAGTAGTAGAAGCACTAGTAGTAATCGTAGTAGAAGTACTGCTAGCAGTAGTTGTAGAAGTGCCAGTAGTAATAGGAGTAGTACAAGGACTGGTGGTAGAGTAGTGAGAAATACTACCAGCACTTATATACCATTACAAATAGTAGTAGAAGTACTGGTGGTGGCAGTAGTAAGAAGTGCTGGTGGAATGGCAGTCGTAAAGCACTGGCAGTAACCATCGTCAGCAGTAGCAGTGATACTAGAAGTAGTAGCAGTAGAGCGTGTGTGCAGGGGAGGGAGGTATGGCTAGGAGAACTCGGGCCCTTTGATTCTGAGCAGGGAAGAGAAGGCCCAGTTCGTGGAAACTGGCGAGGAGAGGGGTCCAGGTAGATGGGGCTGGCAGGAAGAAACGAAGGGGTACAGAGCCCCAGAAATTGGTGCTACTCAAACCCACCTAAGCTTGGCGAAAGGATACGACTCTGTCTTGGAGTTTGATGAGAGTCTTGGCGTCCTGGGGGGCTGTGTCTCCCCGCAACCTTCCCCAGGGAGGCAGAGGCAGTGGTTGCTCCCAGAACTCCTAGCTCCCTGGGGCAGGTGGGGACTTCGATGCTTCTGTCCCGGCCTCCTTCTGGTTAACCTAGGGGAACGCTGAGGCTGTCTGTGCTGGGGCCTCCCTTGAGCAATAATGCAGGGAATGATGACTCCAGCTCCGGGGACGTGCTTCGTGCTGCTCCGGAGGGACCGGTTTGAGGGCTTGGCTTCTGGGAAGTGGAAGTCCCAGCCCCATGTTCCAGCTCCTTGGCTGCCAGAGCGGCAAGTCAGCAGTGGGGCTGGCACCCACCCAGTCCCCGGGAACTCAGTGTCCTCCGTGCAGATAAGGTGGGGGTTGGGGGCATAGGGTGGCTTCCTGGGAAGAGCCTGAAGGAGGGGCTTGCCCACGCTCTGCTCAGCCCAAGAGTGAGGGAGTGGAGATGAGTTTTTAGCCAGGACTGTTCCCGGGCTTCCAAGAAAGCTTCTGGCCTCTGAAGGTTTGGAGTGTGAGCCCACCGATCTTCCCAGCCTTCCATCCCACTAAGCTACAGTCCGAATTTCAACTTGTCTCACCTCCCACGTCTTTGCTTGTGCTGTTCCCTTTCTCTGAAATTCCCTTCTTCTCTCTTCTGCCTGCCCCGATTTCTACCCATCTTTTCAAGCCTGTCCCAATGCCACCTCCTCCAGGAAGTCTTCCTGGACTCCCCAGCCCTTGCTCTTTGGTCGGGAGTCACATTCCTTTCCTGTACTCCCATGGCATTCAGTGCTGGCTGCTTCTATGAGTGGTTCAGTTTAATGGATATGCCCTGAGCACCTACTCAGATTCTCCTAGCAGTCCCTGCCATCAGAGAACTACGAGGCAGATGGATGTTGACACTTTGCCCCCACCCTCACCAAATGGGTAAGGACATGGGGCTGGTAAAAGTTGGAGGCTGTGGATCCTCACAGGTGGGATCCCATCCCAATCCAGGAGGGCTTCCTGGGAGAGGATGCAGCCACTCTGTGTTCACAACCAAATGACACGGTAGATCATGAGCACAGAGTTCATGACAATACACTGTAGGTGTTTTGGGGGGTGCTGAATTCACATTCAAGTCGAATGTACAGCTGCATAGCACACTTCGGACAGCTTCCTGTCATCTGTGTGGAGGAAACCTAGGAGGGAGGAAAGCTCCGGGAAATTCTTAAAGGATCCTGAGGGCCCCGCAGGCAGGGCCCGTGGTAGTTCTGCTCGGTTGGGCTTATGACTTCTCAGGGGACTCCGAGCTAGAAATGCAAAGAGGGAACAGGAACCTCATCAGGATGGCCCATCGGGAAATTTGGTCCCAAGAGAAGGATGGATGGACTAGAAAGGCAGACGTAGGTCTCAAAATGCCCACCAGACCCCAGGGAAATTCTGTCAGAATCCAGTCCAATACTATACAGGATGAGATGACTTAGGTCACTGAGGAAAACGCAAAGCTGCGGTTGTCAGCCCTGTTGTGCGTTAGCATCACCGGGGTGCTTTAAAAATACAGATGTCCTGACCCCACCTCCCAAACTGATTAATCAGAATCTCTGGGGACAGGGCCCAGGGTCTCCAGGTCGTCTGCTGCCAGGGTGAGATCCACCTGTTTAAAGTTTGACTCAGTATCCCCCGGGGAAGAAGGCAGGGCGGTGTGAAAGACGATATGGAAGCATGTTTTGGCGGAGATGGTTAAAGGAAGGCAGGTTGCGTATTTAAAAGCCAACTTCAGTTATCCAAGAGGTTTGGCTGCAGAGCACGGAGGACAGAACCCAAGTGCTGGCAACAGAAAGATCCCCACCGTGCCACTCAGTGAGTGCACGACTTTGGACAAGTTACTGAACGTCTGTGAGCCTCAGTTTCCTCATCTGTAAAACGAGGGCAATTGTGCCAGACTCAGAGGTTTGCTTTGACAATCAGTTAAAATGAAGTAGAAAAAAATTTCCCATTGTTCAATAAATACTAACTCCCATCCCTCTGGCCCAGAAGGTTGCAGACACGAGGCGTCCTTGTGCAAGAGATGGTCCTTCATGCCCCTCACCATTCTTACATAGTAACATTATCACTTTCAGAGGAAAACATCCAGCTCAGAGGTAAGTTATTCCTAGACGAACAGTGAGTAGGCACTGACTCAGAGGAAAGCCACTTACGTTCCCAGGGAGAAGAGCCAGATCCTGGAAATGGCAGGGAGTTTCGATGACCCTGGAGTCCTTTGATTTCACAAACACCAGTGGAGGCGCATCTTTACCGAAGGACGAAGGCTGCTTTAGAGCGTTTTATTTCCTCTTGCGGGACCGTCATCCCGTCATGAAATAGACATGTGGGATGGTCTGGCTCTGCATCAGGCCCCGTCTGGGCTCTGGGATGTGATCTCCGGGCTCGCAAAGCTCTTTGCTCAGTGGGAAGCCTGGCATGGCTGCCAGTACCCAGGAGGGAGGAGAGGGACCAGGCATGGAGGGAAAGACTGGTAGCCCAGGGGTACCACAGGTTGCCGTGGCTCTCCCCATCTCTCCCTAAACTCACTGCTCTTTGCCGTGAACGCAACTACCGCTGCAGCCTGTACTGGCCCCGTTAGTTTTCCCATCTGTAAAATGGGGTGGGGAGTCAGATAGAAGTTAATTCAATGCTCTCTCAAGGTCCCTGCTTTGGAGGATTTTGTGAAATGAAATGAGTCCTGTGGCCTACACTCACGTTTTAATTAAAGATTATAGCAAGCTCTCTTCGGGGAATTTTACAACAGGCCCTGACCCATCTGGCTTTTCCTCCACTAGGGGTACATTGGAGTCATGAAAAGTGAGCATCACGTGATAAAGGGAGAACCTCCCTCCTCGCGGGGTTTCTTTCTCATCTCTGCTCCACCTCAGTGCCACGCGACCCTGTCTGGCAGGGCAAGCCACAGACTGGGCTCAGCCTTTTCCCACCAAGACCTCAGTCTCTGCACCTGGCTAATGGGGACGTGCTCTTGGGGTGCTGGAAAGAGCAGGGAGCACCGACACGAGGCTTACCTGGGCCTAGCAGGGCCTGTTCCCCACCCTCGGTGAGTTCTCAATTTATAGCAGGTGGTTGGGTCTGAGAGGGCAGCTTAGCCCAGGCTGGGAATGTCACCCACTTCTGGGCACGTTTGAGAGCAGCTTTGTGGCAGGAGCTGACGATCTCCGTGACAAATGAGTCCTAAGTTCATGGAGTTGAGCGTTTGCGGTTAGCCCCGAGAGGAAGGGTGAGAAGAGAGACAGAGGCTGGGGAGGGATGCAGGGGTGCGTCTAGCAGCAGTCTCCCATCCTCCTCCCTGGGCCCTTCCTTCCTTCCACCCACATTTCCTGAGCGCCTGGCGTGTGCTGGGCCCTGTGCTCGCTCAGACACCACAGGGTGAAGCTGACAGTCTCTGCCCCCCGACGGATGGGAAGAGAAGCGCAGCATGATCCGTCCTGCGGCAGAGGGCAGCGGAGGCTGTGGGGTCACAGCTGTGGGCTCTAACCTGACCTGCCGGGTAGCGGGTAGCAGGTGACGGGAAGGCTTTCTAGGGGAAAGCTTGCAGGACGAGGCCACAGAGGGTTCTCCTGGCAGCAGGAAAAGCATGGGCACAAGTACAGAGGACTCGAAGGAAAGCTTCAGGGACTGGAACACAGGATGCAGGAGCGGCCAGAGGAGTCAGCAGGAGGTAGAGACCGAATGCCCTTGAGTCCCAGGCTGGGGAGCTCAGACTTCCTTCATGGGCAGAGGGCGTCAGGGGAGGGTTTTCCCAGGGGAGGAGGGCGGGGGCTGAAGGGAGGACGGTGGATTGAAGGGCATGGACCCAGGGGTGGGGGCTCCTGGGAGGGTCTCCCGATTACTCAATGCTGCTTTATTCCCGCCCTCAGAGAGTGCATCTTGAAGGCCTGGTCAGCGCCTTGACGGTGCACAGGCTCAGGGAAAGTGTGCGAAGAGCACGGCCACACTCCACAAAGCTTCCTTTGTGAGGAGCCCAGGGCCACGGTGGCATGGCGCTCTGCTGCCCTCTAGTGGGAGCTGGGGATGAGCTTATGCAGGGCCCCCCACCTTCTGAGGGCGCTCTGACTCTCCCAGCAGGCCTTCCCTCTGTGCCCCCACCCTCCGCCATGGGGCTACCACTGCTTTCAAGGAAGGGGTGCAGTCTGCCAATAGAGGACTGACTCCAAACAGGGTGAAGGGGGAGAGAGACACAGAGGACCTCAGTCCCAGATGTAGGACCAGACAGTACCATAATCAATGGTGGGAGGTAGGGGTGGGGTTACCACTGGCTGGAGGCCCAGGTGCTGCATCTTTACCTTCCTCAAATGAATAAGCCCAGATTCCAAAGGATGGTAGTAAGGATGGTAGCGATGATGGTGGTGGTCATGGTAGAGATGTTGATGATGGTAGTGTTGGTGGTGACTAAATGATTATGGTGACTGCTGGTTATGCAGGTATTGGTGGTGATGGTAGAGTTTTGGTGATGATGGTGATGGGGTTATAGTGACAGTGGTGGTGATGATGACAATGATGAAGGTAGAAATAATGGTAGTGGTGATGGAGGAGGTGGCTAATATGACTAGAAAACTACTATGAACATTTCTTGGATATGTCTTTTGTTGGATGTGCACTCATTTCTCTTAGGCACAGACCTAGAGTGGAGTTGCTGGATCACAGGATAGAGATATTTTTAGCTTTAGTAGATATTTCTCAACAGTTTTCAGAAAATGGTTCTCCAACACTTAGTATCGTCTGCCTTTTTAATTGTGTTCATTCTGGTATGTGTGTAGTTGTATCTTATCATGGTTTTATTTTCATTTTCCTGGTGACTAATTATGCTGGGAACATTTTCATATGTTTATTAGACGTTTGGTTATCATCTTTTGTGGAATGCCAGTTCAAATCCCTTGGTCAGTTTTTAATTGAATTGTTAGTCTATTTCTTATCGGCTTGTAGGAGCTCTATATACATTTTGGATATAAGTCCTTTGTCAGACCTATGTCTTGCTAGTAATTTCTCCCTGTCTGTTGTTTGCCTTTTCATTCTCTTAAATGGAGTCTTTTGATAAACAGAAATTTTAAATTTCAGTGTGGTCCAATATTTTTTTATGGTTACTGCTTTTTTGTGACTTGTTTAGGAAATCTTTGTCTACTCCCAATGTCGTGAAGATAATTATCTATTATCCAGGCTTTCTTCTAAATTTGGGTTTATCATTAATTTAAAATTAATATTGTGAATGATGTAAAGTATGGAGTCAAGGATTTTTTTCTTTCCCTGTATGAACATTTGATTAATTCAGCCCAATTTATTGAAAAGAACATTTTCTTCCAACTGAATTACAATTCTTCCTTTATCATACATCAGGTGATGCACATGAATGAGTGTGTTGCTTGAGGCTATTCTGTTCCATTCACCTGTCCTTGCACCAATACCATACTATCTTGATTATTGTAGCTTTACCTTAAGTCTTGATAACTGGCAGTACAAATCCACCAACTGTGTTTTTCTTCATTATTATCTTGGTTATTACAGTCCTTTGCATTTTCATGTAAACTTTAGAATCAGCTTGTCAATTTCCAAAAGAAGTCCCTGCTGGGATATTGATCGGAATTGTATTGAATCTACACATGTCAGCTTGCAGAAAAGTGACAACTTCACAATGCTGTATCTTTTAATTCATGAACATGGTAATTCTTTCCTTTTCTTTAGTTCTTCTTAAATATCTCTCCACAATGTTTTGCTATTTTCAATGTGCAGGTTTTGCACATTTTTCATTACATTTATTTCTAGGAAGTTATTAATAATTTTTTGATGGTGTTCTAAATGTTAAAATTTTAATTTCCAACTGTGGATTTTATATGTTATTAACAAATAGTATGTAATACATGCACACTGACATTTTATCAGAGACTTTGCTAAATTCACTTATTCTAGTATCTTGTTTGGAGATTCTTCTGAATGTCTTTCTTTTTCTTTTTCTTTTTTTTCTTTTTATAGACAGGTTCTTTCTCTGTCACCCAGGCTGGAGTGCAGTGGCCTGATCATAGCTCATTGCAATCTTGAACTCCCGGACTCAAGGGATCCTCTTGCATCAGCCTCCTAAGTAGCTGAGACTATGGGTGCATGCCACCATGCCCAGCTAATTTTTCTTCTTTTTCTTAGAGACAGGGTCTTGCTATGTTGCCCAGGCTTAAATTTTCTATATACACATACATCTGTGTATGTATGTACTATGAAAAATGACAGTTTTACTAACTTTCCTTCTTTCTGGTTTCCAAAAGAAACATCTACTGTTTCTTTTTCTTGCCTTACTATATTAACTAGTGTGGTGGTGATAGAAGAGAAAGTTATTTTCATCATTAAATATGATGTTGTCTGTAGGGGTTTTTGTTGTAGATAAACTTTATTAAATTAAGGAATTTCCATTGTATTCCTGGTTTGTTGAGAGCTTTGATTGTTATGATGAACAAGTGTTAAATTTTACTAAATGTCTTATCTGTCTATATTGAGATGATCATTTGATTTTTCTCTTTTATTCTGTCAATGTGTTGAATTACAGTGATTGATTTCTCAATGTTAAAGCAACTTTTCAGTTACTGCAATAAATCCACATATTTTATGCATTTTATATATTTCTGGGTTTGATTGGCTAAAGATTATTTGGGATCTTAACATTTGTGTTCATGAGAGATAATGGACTGCAATTTTCTTTTCTTATGATGTCATTGTAAGGATTGGCTATCAGGGTTAAGTGCCTCACTAAAAAAATGAATTTGGAAATGCTCTTTCTGGCTCAATTGCTGAAAGTTTATCTAAGATTGATATTACTGCTTCCTTAAATGTTTGGAAAATTCCCCAGTGAAGCCATCCAGCCAAGAGTTTCCTTTGCAGAGAGGTTTTTAATTATAAATTCAACTTGTTTAACAGATATAAAACTGTTTGGATATACTACGCTTTTCTACTATCCATTTTAGTAAGTTGAGCTTTTTAAGGGATTTGTCCGTGACTTCATGAACATGGTCAAGTTCAGATTTATTAGCATAAAGTTATTCGTATTATCTTATTGTTCTTTTAATGTCTGTAGGATCTGTAGTAAATTCTCCTTTTTATTTCTGATATTAGTAATTTGCATATTCTCTTTTTATTTTATTTATTATTTTGTTAAGTATTTATATGTTATTGATTTATCAAAGAAACAACTTTTGGCTTGTTGATGTTTTCTATTTTAGGTCAGCTATTTATTTCATTGGTTTCTGCTATTAGCTATGCAATTTCTTTCCTTCCTTCTTTGGGTTTAATATGCTATTCTTTTTAAAGTTTCCTGAGATGTAAACATCAATGATTGATTTTGCAACCTCTTTTCCTTTCTAATATAAGCATTCAGGGCTATACATTTCCTCTAAGCACTGTTTAACTACATATTGTACTGTCATTATTGTTAATTTCAAAATATTTTCTAAACACCATTGTTATTTCTTCTTTGATCCAGAGGTCATTTTGAAATGTTTTTATTTGATTTCCAATTATCTGGGGGAATTTTTTAGTTACTTTTCCTTTACTAATTCTAGGTTATTTCCTCCATAGTCAGAGAACATACTCAATATGACTTCGATCACTTGAAATTGTTGAGGCTGGCTTTACAGCCTAACATCTATTTTGGAAAATGTTTCACGTGAACTTGAAGAGAAAGTGTATTCTGCGGTCACTGGGTTTAGTGTTCTGCATTTGTCATTTAGATCAAGTTGGGTAGCAATGTTGTTCAAATCTTCCATGTTCTTACTGGAGTTTTACCTGTTGTTCTGTTAGTTCCTGAAAGAGCTGTGTTGTGATTACCTTCTGTGACGAAGGATGTGCCTGTTTCTCCCTGTAGTTGTTATCTGATGAATACGGTTTAAGATTATTATGTCTTCCTGTTGAATCACATAATAATAAAATGCTTCTCATTGTCTCTATTGACACTTCTTCCTTAGAGTCCACTTTATCTGATTTTAACATAGTTACATCACTTTCTTTTGGTTAGGGCTTGTGTAGGATAATTTTTTCTATTCTTTTACTTCCAATCTATTTCTTTTCTTAAATTTGAAGTGGGCCTTTATTTTTCAAACAGAGAAACATTTTGCTTTTTGTATCCAGTCTGACGATCTTTGTCTTTTATTTGGAGTGCTTAGCCCACGTACAATTAATATACTTACTGATATAATTGGGTTTAATAATATATTGTTATTTGTTTCCTATTTGTTCCTTTTGTTCTTTGGGCCTTTATTTCTCATTTTTTAATCTTTTCAATCAATTCAGTAGTTTTAAGTCATCTTTCTCTGCTATTAGCTTCTTAGTTGTACCTCTTTTATTTTTATAGCAGTTACCTTGAAGATGTCCCTATATATCCCCATTACAGTCTACCTTAAATTAGTAACTTTTATCACTCCCCAAACAATTGAAGAACCAGTTTGACAATTCCACAGCTTAGCTCCATTCTCCTGTCTCTGACGCTAGTGTCATGTATGCTTACTTCTATATATAGTTGCAGCAAGAAATGAGTGTTACTTTCTTTTAAACAGTCAAAACGATTTTATACACACCCCGTATTTATTCTTTCTGGTGCTCTTTATTCCTTCCTGTAGTTTCATGTTTCCATATAGAGTCATTTGCATTCAACAACAAAAAAACTTTCTTTAGGATTTCTTGCAGTGGTGATCAACCGGAGGCAAATTATCTCAGCTTCCGTTTGTTCAAAATGTCTATTCTACCTACATTTCTGAAGAATACTTTTCTAGGTTTTTTTTTAATATCAGCACTTCAAAGATGTCATTCTATTGTGCGTTACTGCGCATAGTTTCTATTCAAAAGTAGTTGTCAGTCTTATTATCGGTACTTTGAAAGTTATGTCTTTTTTTTCCCGATGGCTGCTTTGACAATTTTTTCTTTGTTGGGGTTTTTGCAGTTTGAGATGTGCTAGCTGTTTCTTTATAGTCATCTTTATTTCTCTTACATGCTTCATCCAATATTTCAACAAGTGTTGTTGACTCTACAGTAGAAATATTAATAGATTCAAAATCTGACCACTTCTCGTCTCACCTCCATTATCGACCAAGAGTAAAAGCCGAAGTCCTTAAAGGGGTCTCCAAGGTTGCAATGATCAGGCCCTTATTATCTCTGTGACCTTTTGTCCCCCATTCTCCTCTTGCTGACTCTGCTCCAGCCACCCTGGCCTTCTTCCATTCCTCGAACACACTGGTCATGCTCTCCCTGAGGCCTTTGTACTGGATATTTCTTCTGCATGGGATAATCTTCCCCCACATGTCTGCTTGGCTAACTCACCCTGTTCCTTGACATCTTTCCTCAAAAGTCACCTTCTTGATTAGGTCTTCCATGGCTGTGCTATTTAAACTACATTGTCCTCATCCCGAACACTCTCAGTCCTCACCCCTGACCCAGGTTGATTTTCTTCATAGCACTTCTCAGCTTTTAACTTGCTATGTGAATTCTTTTTTTTTTTTTTTTTTTGAGACAGAGTCTCACTGTGTTGCCTAGGCTAGAGTGCCGTGGCGTCAGCCTAGCTCACAGCAACCTCAGACTCCTGGGCTCAAGCGATCCTCCTGCCTCAGCCTCCCGAGTAGCTGGGACTACAGGCATGCGCCACCATGCCCGGCTAGTTTTTTCTATATATTTTTAGTTGTCCAATTAATTTCTTTCTATTTTTAGTAGAGACGGGGTCTCGCTCTTGCTCAGGCTGGTCTCGAACTCCTGAGCTCAAACAATCTGCCCGCCTCAGCCTCCCAAAGTGCTGGAATTACAGGCGTGAGCCGCCGCGCCTGGCCTATGTGAATTCTTTATATGCTTGTTTGCTGTCTGCCTCTCCCACTTCACTGGAGGTGGAGCTCTACAAGGGCAAGGATTTTTTAGATTTTTATCTGTTTTGTTCAATAATGTATGTATCTCAAGTGCCTAGAAGCCTGGCACCCAGAGGAGACTTGATAAAAATTTGCTCACGAATGCCCAATTTAAGGGTAGCAGATGTTTGCACTCGCTGTTAGAGACCAGGACCAGGACTTCGCTCCTGCCTGTGGACGTCCAGTGATCCAGGTTGGGGAGGCTGGCGCACAAGTCCCCACCGACCAACTCAGCACACCCCCAACACGCACATATCAAAATCCCTTCAGCGTGGCTCATCTCAGTCCAGTTTGAGCAGGGACAGCAATCTGATTAAACCAACGCACTGTAAGATGCAAATGACTGACAGTCCTTAACGCTTTTAAGGGCATTTTAAAGGAGCAACCTGTTCACTTAACTGGGTTTACAACTGAAAAAAGCAACGTGCCATGGCAGACAGCATTAGGACTTGCAGCACTTAGTTCTGGGTTTCAACTCTTAGTTCTGCCATTTACAGATGCTTTTGCCTTAGACAACCTTCCCCACCTACCTCTGTTTTCCTCAGTTTTTTTTTTTTTTTTTTTTTTTT
>NW_012140858.1:3761950-3778683 GCF_000956105.1 Propithecus coquereli | reverse complement strand
CTCAGGCTGGTTTCGAACTCCTGAGCTCAAACAATCCGCCCGCCTCGGCCTCCCAGAGAGCTAGGATTACAGGCGTGAGCCACTGCGCCCGGCCCCCCTCAGTTTTTTAATTTGAAAAGCAGGGATGGTAACTGGTGTCCTATCCACTTCAAGGGTTCAAAAAATATAACAGATTAAGGAACTTAAGAGTTGAAAAGGATCTTAGAGATCATCTAGGAATTTTTAGTTTTGCTTTTAGGTAGTTCTTTATGACTTACGAATCACTTTCAGTTACACTGTCTCATTGAAGTCTCAGAACAACCATGGAAAATAGGAGAGGGACCACTAATCCCTTTTTACAGCAAGGAACCAGGTTAAGAAAGGCCAAGGCTCTGTGGCAAGATAGTGGCAGCGCTGGGGCCAGTGGTTCTTTGCTCTGCAGAACTCTCCCTGTAGATCTAGCTAGAAAGTTCTGTAACCAAAAGGTCAATAGGCTCTTTCTTGCATACCTCCAGTGCCTAGGGAGCTCACTGCCACCCAAGATAGCCCATTCCCCAGTAGGGTGGCTTTGATAGTTGGCTGTCATTTGTGGTGGTATAGAGTGTGTTACATTGAGAAGGGGTGATTTTTAGGGCTTTTGCCCTGATGCGTGTTTGGGGGAGAGTTTGCAAAAATATTCAGAGAACATATAGAGATAGCCAGAATAGCAACAATAATGACAATGCCAATCTGGCGATGTTACGTCCCTGTTTGTAACTCTTCAGCGGCTTCCCGGCTCTCTGAGGAGTCCAGACTTTTTCATATGCCCTCTGTGAGCTGGGTCCAGCCTCAAACCACCTCTCCATGCCACACACATCTCCCCCTCTCCCCCAGCCTTCCTGAAGCATGTTTCCTCTGCCTGGTACACCCTTACCTACCACCTTCGCTTCCCTGCCCCCCGGCTCCTACAGCACTCTGAACTCTCCCCAAAGACCCTACACATTGGACTGTACTTCTCCAACTCTCCAGACAGACTGTGAGCTGCTAAGGGGCAGGTCTGCATGTGATTCCTCTGCCCTGGTGCCCAGCAAGGAGACTGGCAAAGAATGAGTGATTGCTCCATCCCAGTGCATGCACAGCCATCTCTGCTGCTCTCAGACACCAGACCAGGAGAGGGTTAAACAACCCCGCCGGCCTTCTATTAACCTTGGCATTGGAGAGGCAGGTGCCCAATGTTTAACCAGATGCTTGGAAACCGGTTCTCAGCTCAGACACTCAATCCAGCCAGGTCCTCCCCAGAGCTGACTGAGACCTGGCCCCTCCCTGGTGTCGAGGCCCCTCCTCTCCCTGGGCCCTGAGCTGAGAAGACACCCCAGCTGTTGGGGTGGGGGGGTGACTATGAAACTGGAGGGGGTTGGGGGGCATGTGGAGAGAGTAGGAAGAGCCCAGTCCATGCTCTGCATAGGCTACCTCTGTGGTCTCGGCTGAGTCCTTCCCATCCCTGCTTAGGTATCCTCATCAGTGCACAAAGGAGGCTGGCCTGGGTGGTCCGTGGGTCCCTCCTGATGGGACTGGCCAAGAACAAGGGACCCTCAGACTGCAGAACCCCCCTAGCTACGGGTCCCCTAGCTTGGGAGAGACTTTCTCCACCGCCGCAGTGGGGGTGGGTAAATCTTTAACTAGCTGGCCCTGGGTAGGCCAGCGCCTTTCCGGATGGATGGCTGCTTGGGACGGGGGATGGGGGTGGGAGTGGAAGATGTGTCTAGACAGTCCCAGTGTTGTGGAGAAGAGGAGGGTACTGGGGAGGGACAGAAAGGAGACTGGGGCGGAGCTAACTGCGTGTGCAGAGCAGGACATGGAGGAACGAGGTGCACCCGACGGGTAAGCAGAGCTTCAGAGAGGTTCGGGGTCCTGAACGCCCCGCACAGCGGACAGTGCTGCGGGCAGGGAAGGTAACTCACGCTGCTGCCACAGGGACCCCGCGCGGAGCCTGGAGCAGGGACCAGAGAGGCCGGAAACGCCCATCCAAGTAGTGCTCAGGTGGGTACAGACTAGGTAGGAGGCACCCGGGCAAGGCAGGGACAAATGAACACATAAGGATGTACCCATCTGCCCTCCTGTCGGACCCCAGGGTGCGGCCCATGAGTGCGGCCGAGCTGCGTCGAGGGGAGCAGAGCGTGCTGCACTGCTCAGGGAGCCGGACTCTGCAGGTGAGGAGCCCCTCTCTTCCTCCCAACCCCGGGCGAAAAACTACCCTGGGGACGCTGGGTCCCTTACCCCAGATAACTTTGCCCCAGGCCCCGCCCTCCCCCCAGAGTGCCCGCCCCATCCAGGGTGCCCCGCCCTGCCCCAGAGTGCCCGCCCCATCCAGGGTGCCCCGCCCTCCCCCCAGAGTGCCCGCCCCATCCAGGGTGCCCCGCCCTGCCCCAGAGTGCCCGCCCCTCCGTCGCGCCTTCCGCAGGTGAGCCCGCCGGGCGGGGGCCCCGAGGTGGCGTTCCGCTTCGGGGCGGTGCTGGACGGGGCGCGCACTCAGGAGGACGTGTTCCGGGCGTGCGGCGTGCGGCGCCTGGGCGAGCTGGCGCTGCGAGGGTAAGAGGCGCCGCCGGGCTCTCCCGGCCCTGCCCCGAACCACGTCCCGTCCCGCTAGTCCCACGTCCCCGCAGCCCTCCAGCTCCCTAACCCCCCAGCCCAGCCCAACCCGCGGCGCCGCCTGGGTCCAGCCACGCCCCTGCCGCCCGCAGCTTCTCCTGCACCGTCTTCACCTTCGGCCAGACCGGCTCCGGCAAGACCTACACCCTGACGGGACCTCCGCCCCAGGTGGGCCCAGCGCCGGCGAAGCCCCCGCGGGTCGGGGCTCGGCGGGCTGGAAGCGCCGGCTCCCAGAGGGAAGGGTCTGGGACCAGGCAGCCCGCTCCACTGATTTGCAGACAAGGAAACTGAGGACCGGAGAGGAGAAGATGCTCCCCATTTGGAGCATTTGGGTTGAAGTGTTGGTGCCTTTACTTACCAGCTCTCAGTTTCTTCATCTGTAAAATGGAGGTGATGGTACCTGCTTGAGAATTATTAATAAATGAGCTGTTATATGAGAACATGGTTCGGTTCCGGCTCTACGAAGGGTAGTCATTACTGTGGTGCTGATGGAGATGACCCAGTCTCAGGCTCAGCTGGCTTTGCCCCCAGGGGGAGGGGGCGCCCGTACCCCCCGGCCTGGCTGGCATCATGCAGAGGACGTTCGCCTGGCTGTTCGACCGCGTGCAGCACCTGGGTGCCCCTGTCACCCTGCGCGCCTCCTATCTGGAGATCTACAATGAGCAGGTAAGGGAATGAGAAGAATCGAAGGACAGAGGCAGGGCAACAGAGCAGTTTCTTTCCAAGCAGTTGGGGACTGTTGTCAGGAAGGGCTGCGAGTGGGTGGGACATAGACACAGAGTCCCTTCCCTCACCCTCCTCCCTCACCTCCCAGGTTCGCGACTTGCTGAGCCTGGGGTCTCCCCGGCCCCTCGCTGTTCGCTGGAACAAGACCCGGGGCTTCCATGTGGCGCAGCTGCGGGTGGTGGAGCTCGGGAGCCTGGAGGCCCTGCTGGAACTCCTGCAGCTGGGTGCGTGCTGCTCCGCCGAGCCTGGGCGCGGGCGGCCGCAGCTGTGGCTTCAGAAGTGACTCTTGTTGGGGGAAAGGACCAGCAAACCGGCAATTCAGAGACACAGCCCAAGGATGTCCCCTGCCCCCACCTCTGCCCAGTGCCTGTTGACTCTGCCTGGCAGACTCCTCTCCAGCCTAGGCCTCTGCCTCAGCTGGGCCTCATTCTGGCTCCTTAGAGAGGTCTCTGCACCTCACAGCTCTCCCTTGCCAACCCCTCCTCCTCCACGCCGCCCAACACATCCCTCTGCGCCTCCAGACCCTCCACCCTTGCAGAGCCCCAGGGATGAAGGTGGGACCTCTTAGCCTAGCCTGTAAGACCCTTCCTTTCCAGTCTCATTCATTTTTTCATCAAATATTTATTGGGCACCCCTCCTCTGGCAGGCACCTGGGATGCTGTGCCACACCTCTCAGCTGATCTCTCTGCCTCAGTTTCTCCCCCTCCCTGCACACAGCAGTAGCAATAGGAGACTGCTTACAAAATGCCAATCTGTCATTCTTCTGCTCGATTGTCTCTATCCCCCTTCACCTATCTGTGCTAGAGCCAGCGCCAACATTCCATCATTCCCTGACCCAGCGCGCGCTGTCCTGTCCCTCTGCCTTTGCACAGGCTGTCCCCTCTGCCGTCCGGATTCCTTTGCTCCTTTTTCTTCCCTGGTAATAACCTGTTCTCCAACCGGGTCCCGCTCCTGATGTTTTCCCCTTCCAGGGCTTAGCCGTCGAAGGAGCTCGGCTCACACCCTGAACCAGGCCTCCAGCCGGAGCCATGCCCTGCTCACCCTCTACATCGGCTGCCAAAGTGTGAGTGCCCCGGCCTGGAGAAGGAGCTGGCCCTGGGCCACCCAGCAAGGGTAGCCGCACAGCAAGGGTCTGCGTCTGGACGTATAAACCGACTTGAGCGTACATGGGGAGTAATGGTGGAAACCCTTAGCCTTGTGACCTTGTGACTTTGATGGGGACCGTCCCTCCCAAGTCCCCATGAAGCGCTGATCCCCCAGGCCCAGCAGATGCCCCCTGTGGGCCCCGGGGAGCCCCCCATCGGTGGGAAGCTGTGCTTTGTAGACCTGGCCGGCAGTGAAAAGGTGGCAGCCACAGGATCCCGTGGAGAGCTGATGCTTGAGGCCAACAGCATCAACCGCAGCCTGCTGGCCCTGGGTGAGACCTGGGGGCCAGGTGCTCTGATTCTTGAGTCCCTCCCCAGCGCTGGGCCCACAGCTGTCCACAGCGGGGGATACCAGAGGAGTCGTAGGGCGTAGACGCGGTGAAAGAGCTGTGATCCCAGAGCCAGAGGCCCCAGCTCTGTTGTTGACTCTGCCTTCTCAGAACATGGACTATGAATCTGTAAACTCTAAGGGTCTGTAAAGTTACATTCTAATTTGGGAGGTAGTAACACTCAACTCAGAAACATTCGACCCGTCCCTTGTGCTGTTGGGAAGACTGATACCCATTTAGGGGACCTGTCTCCTCTCCCCCACCCCAGGTTATTGGACTTTGAGATCCTTGAGGGCTGGGGCCTCACGTTCCCTGGCAGCGTGCTTGGGAGATGCTCACAAAACTCCTTTTCATTCAGTCCATTCGTTGGAAATTTCCTGAGCCCGTGCTGCACGCCAGGCCCTTTTGGGGATCAGGGGTGGCAGGGCCATCTCTGCCCTTAGGGAGCCCCAGTGTGTGGTGGAGACCAATCTGAGTAATGAGATCACGTGGAAAGATGGGTTTTTAGAGTCACACAGGCCTGGATGGAGATCCCAGCTGTGCAGTGTCCCAGCTGGGTGGTCTTGGGCAAGCGATGTAACCTTTCTGGGCCTTGCTCTCCCTATCCAGGTCACTGCATCTCCCTGCTGCTGGACCCACAGCGGAAGCAGAGCCACATCCCTTTCAGGGACAGCAAGCTGACCAAGTTGCTGGCAGACTCCCTGGGGGGGCGTGGGGTCACTCTCATGGTACCCAACGGGGGTGTGGTGGGAAGGCTGGGTC
This sequence comes from Propithecus coquereli, assembly GCF_000956105.1. Classification (NCBI taxonomy): domain Eukaryota; kingdom Metazoa; phylum Chordata; class Mammalia; order Primates; family Indriidae; genus Propithecus; species Propithecus coquereli. The sequence continues at coordinate 3,773,114 of NW_012140858.1, read as the reverse complement.
CTAAAGAGGGGCCCCTAGAGAGCAGCACTCAGGGGGAGTCCTCCCCAGGTGGCCTGCGTGTCCCCCTCAGCCCAGTGTCTTCCTGAGACTCTCAGCACCCTGCGATACGCAAGCCGAGCTCAGCGAGTCACCACCCGGCCGCAGGCCCCCAAGGTGACAGGAGGGAGACTCAGGAGAGGGACAGGCAGGGGAGATAGTGGGGGATCAGGCAATGGCTGGAACCCAAGTCGACATCATGATCAAAGTCTGGGACTGGGTCAGAGTTGGGATTAGGGTTGGAATCCTGGAAATGGTGTCATGGTTGGGTAGGGGGGGGTCAGGGCCCCAGCCGGAGTCCTGGTCAAGGTTAGAGCAGGAGTTGGGTTGGAGTCTAAGCTGGGATACAGTCGGGCTATAGCCAGGGTCCCAGCTGGTATCGTGGCTAAGTTGTGAGCTGAGTTGGGCATCTGATACAGGGTCTCGTTTGCATTCAGAACCTGGGCCAAGGTTTGGGCAGAACTGAGTTTGGACTTGGACTTAGAGCTGAGCCCAGCTCAGAGTGGGGCCCTTCAGGATGGTGCAGTCAGGACAAGGTGCCCCTTCCAGGTAGATGCAGCCTTGTGCCAAAAGGCAAGGCTGAGGCCGGGCACAGTGGCTCACGCCTGTAATTCTAGCTCTCTGGGAGGCCGAGGCGGGCAGATTGTTTGAGCTCAGGAGTTCAAGACCAGCCTAAGCAAGAGCGAGACCCCGTCTCTACTAAAAATAGAAAGAAATTAATTGGACAACTAAAAATACATAGAAAAAATTAGCTGGGCATAGTGGCGCATGCCTGTAGTCCCAGCTACTCGGGAGGCTGAGGCAGGAGGATCGCTTGAGCCCAGGAGTTTGAGGTTGCTGTGAGCTAGGATGATGCCACGGCACTCTAGCCTGGGCAACACAGTGAGACTCTGTCTCAAAAAAAAATAAAAATAAAAAAAAAAAAAGGCAAGGCTGACAAGTGAAGCTTGATTTTAGGCTTCACTCACTTTCCACACCTGGAAGCCCTGTGCAGTGCACAACTACAACCATAATGGGCAGTTCTGGGTCTCTTTCTCTGCAGTCCCCTGTGGCAAAGCAGCCCCAGCATTTGGAGACTGACATGCTGCAGCTCCAGGAGGAGAACCATCGCCTGCAGTTCCAGCTGGACCAAATGGAACGCAAAGGTATGAGCTCTTTGGGGGAGGAGCAGGATGGGGATAGGGCCTGGGGCTTCTGTGGATCCAGCCACCTCCTGCTTCCCGGCAGCCTCAGGGCTCGGTGGCACCCAGCTGGCCTGGGCCCAGCGGAACCTCTACGGAATGCTACAGGAGTTCATGCTGGAGAATGAGAGGCTCAGGTAGGTCCCAGCCCACAGCCAGGGGGACTCTGTCCCCCACCCCTCCCTGCTAGGCTGCTTCTGCCAAGCTGCCTCCCAGCTCTGGTCCTTGGCTCCACTCTGTCCCCACCTGCCTCCTGGGGCTGGTGCTATGCTGCAATGAGGACAGGCTGACGGAGATCCCCACCAGCCCCACCTCCTGTCCCCTCCCTGCCACCTGCTCTCCCCCAGGAAAGAAAAGAGCCAGCTGCAGAGTAGCCGAGACCTGGCCCGGAACGAGCAGCGTGTCCTGGCCCAGCAGGTCCATGAGCTAGAGAGGTGAGCATGGCCACCAGCCTGGAGCCAGGCCTGGGGACAGGGGTCTGACCTCTGGGTCCAGACCACCTGGGTTCCATTTCCAGCTCTGCCACCTACTAGCCGCGTCACCTTGGGCAAGTCATTGAACCTCTCCTGCCTGGGTTTTCTCTTCTGTAAAATGGGGATCATAGCTGTGCCTACCCTACAGGCTTGTGTTGAAGATTGGGAAGAATGGGTTGGTATGGAAAGCCTCGAGCACAGGGCCTGGCACCGGTGAGGGCTCCAGGAGGCTTTGTTGAGAAGGGGGACCCGGAGGCCAGCCTGGTGGTAGGGTTGGGGGCTGCAGGCACAGACCCCGCTGTTCCTTCCAGGCGCCTCTCTGCCTGCCACCGCCATCAGCCGGGCCCTGGGCCAGCCCCACCGTGTCCCTGCTTGATGGTACCAGCTCCCTCCTGCCATGTGAGTCTCACTGCCCAACCTGGAGGAGTGACAGGCGGGGACATCATGGAGCCTCTGACTTGCCCTCTTGCAGGCACTGCCACCCCTCTGCTCCTGCCCCTGGCGCCACCTCTGCCCGCTGTGCCGAGCGCCCCTGGCCCACTGGGCCTGCCCATGGAGGGAGCGCCACCTGCAGCAGGTAGCAAAGGCCCAGCTGGGGGTGCGGGAAGGCGGGAGAACTGGAGACCTCGGTCTAGGAGTCAGTAATCCAGGGGGCTCCCGGGCCGGGGGATTCCAGGGCTCCAGGCTGGATCCTGGGGAGTGAATGGCCGGCTGAGGGCTCCTCTGCCTGGGGTTTGGAATAGCTACTTGCCTCGCCCTCCCTCCTCCCCACGCTGCCTTCTTTCAGGAACTTACTCTGTCATTCGCTTATTCATTCATTCATTTACATATTTACCCCTTTATATATTCCCTCACTCCCCCAGTAACTCTCCCCTGAGCTCCGTGCTCTGTGCCCGCCTCTGGTCTGGGCTCCGAGGACTCAGAACTGGGCCAGACATGGTTCCTGCCCTCAGGGCTCGCCTAGTCTCAGGAGAGGACATTACGAGAACCACCTGCTGCCCACAGAAGAAAGCGACCACGACCGCACTCCTTTATGCCCACCTGACATCCTTGGCACCCTGTGGGGCAGGCACGGCCGGGCTTACGGCCAGCACCAGGGAAGTGGGACACAGAGAGGCAGGGCTGGGGTTACCAGTGTGGGCTCTGGTTTTTCCTGCAGGTGTTAGGCCCTGAGGCCCTGGGCAGCAGGCCCCTGTCTGCCCGGCCCCCAGCCTGGGCACCCCCGTGCAGCCCTGGCTCTGCCAAGTGCCCAAGAGAGAGGTGGGCCGAGCCCTGGGGCACTGGGCTGGGGGAGGAGAAGACCTGGGAACTCAAAGACTGACTTCCCACCGCCAACTCACCCTGGCCCAGGAGCCACAGCGACTGGACTCAGATCCGAGTCCTGGCAGAGATGCTGACCGAGGAGGAGGTGGTACCCTCCGCACCCCCGCTGCCCACGGGGCCTCCGAACACGTCACCAGTGCTGACAGGTGAAGAAGGGAGAGAGGGAAGGGCCCCCTGGTGTTCTCTGTGATCTTGAGCCAGAACCCATCTTCTCCAGGCCTTAGTCTTCCCACCTCTGAAATGGGGCAGGTGTTGAGAGGTGATTTCTAAAATCTTCCTAGTTCCCAAACTTGGACTTCTTTTTTTAGGACCACCAGCATGCCCAGATGTGTGGTGGGGCCCATGGTGGCGGTGGGGCAAGGGTGGAGGGTACCTACCCCCCAAGGCTTCTCCAGAGGATGTTGGGACCCAGATAGACCTGGGTGGGGAAGATCCAAGGAAAGGCAGGCCTCAAGTCTCACTGCTCTTAGGTAGGGCTGGGGTCCAAAACCTGGCCCAAAGGCTGGAGGCCCTCAGAGAGCAGATTGGCAGTTCCCTGCGACGTGGCCGGAGCCAGCCGCCCCACAGCGAGGGTGCACGGAGCCCCGGCCGGGCCCTCCCTCCCCGCTGAAGGCAGAGTGGAGACCCAGAAGACTGCCGCGTGACCTCAGACTGGGCTCTGCGCCTTGCGCGCTGTCTCCCCATCTACTGCGTGGGGTAGCAGCTTTGGGGGGAGCAAGGGGAGGGTGCCGCCCCAGACCACGAGACGCGAGACTGCATTCAGGAGAAACCCAGCAGTGGTGATGAAATACCTGAATAAACAGAGGCTCCAGCTCTAGGTCTGATTGGTTCTGTCCTCTGGGGTAGTCAGTCGCTTCCCCCTGGGGGAATCCAACAGAGGAGGGGCTAGGATGGCACAGGTGTGTGTCCCACTGGTCTGTAATGTCCCAGACTCCCATCTCCTTTCATGGGTTGCACAAGTTTTTTTTGATTGAGCAACTGCTATGTTCCCCTGGGGGGACGTAGGGAAGTCGAGTGGTCAGTGTCTCCATGAAGGAGGGTGAAGAAAACCCACCTGGCCTCGGGCTGGGCAGATGGGAGGTCGAGGGCTCACTCACTCTGTGTCACGTGTGTCCTGGTGCTGGTGGGGCTCCGGAGGCCTGGCTTCTCATGGACCATTTTCTGGGCTTCAGTCAGTTAAATAGTGGACATGGCTCCCTGTCCTGTTACATTCTAGTGAAGGTCAAGGTGTGAGGAACATTGTGATTCCCGGCATAAGTGCCCGTAGGATGCAGCGGGTCTACGACGATGGAGAAGTCCAGGCGTGACGTGAGGAACTGGGGGTGGGAGAAGGAGCCATGAGGCTAACCTAACCCTCCCACTCATAGTTAGGGAAAATGAGACCCACTTCTTTCCTACCTTCCTTCATTCATTCAACAAACACCACTGGCATCAACTGCACATCAAGCTGTAAGGTGGCAAATAAGGGGCCAAGGTGGCTTTGCCCGGGGTGCACACAATCTGGTGGGGGACAGACGTTTATGACCTCACACGGGCCTTGCTGGGGAAGCTCAGAGGCACAGAGGAGGGTCATCCATTCAGTGATCATGGAGGGGGTCAGAGAACTTTGCCAGGGAAGCTGTGATTAAGCCTTGGAGGGTGGGTAGCATTCGGTCCAGGGAAAGGGGGTGGGGGGTGGTGGAGACAAAGGCTTGGAGACCCCTGAGTTTCCAGAGCTGTCCGGGCCAGGAAGTACAGGGCCTTTTAGCTACATCCAGAGTTTGTGCTTCTGCCAAAGGCAAAAGGCAGCCACAGAAGGTTCTTAAGGTGTCGCCAGCCTAGATTGGTACATAGATCACAGGGCCGCTTGCGGGAGGTAGCCTGACTGGCAGGGGTGAGCTGGAGGCAGGGACAGAGAGCACAGAGAGGGGATGAGATGGCTCAGCCAGCAATACCTGAGCCAGGCCTCAGGCTGGGCGTGCCCCAAGGCCTGAACCCTGGGCCCAGGCAAGGCCCACGCAGGCCGGCCTCAGCCACAGGCTTGGGGAGCCCCGAGGGAGGAGCAGGCTGAGGCCAGAGGCCCCGCCAGGGAGAAGCTGGGGAACGCCAAGGACCCTGGGGAATGCTGGGAGGGAGGCCATAGCCATCATCTGGAACAGTGCCCAGAGGACCATTGTGCTCAGAGGACCTGGCCTGAGGAAATCGGGACCTCTGTCCCCCGTCACACTCCCCAGTGCAAGACCAAGCAAAGAAAGACTTGGTGCTCTCCTACCCATCATTCTGGAACGTAGCTATGGGAATGTGTCCCCTTTTCCCCAGGGCAGTGAGGACCCCAAAATAAAAGCGAGGTGCCTCCAGGCTACTTGAGTGTGCTGTGTGGCTTGGGACAGACTGCTGGGCCTCTCTGGGCCTCCTCCACTGCAAGCCCCTGACTCCTGAGTCTGAGCGGGGCTGGTCCCTGAAGCTGGGACTGGCAGGGTCAGACCAGGTTAGTGCCCCCCATGGACAGGAATCAAGAGGTAAGACTTGTGACTGGGCGTGAGGGTGTTGGACAGTGGCAGCTTCCTGGAAGGCCAGGGTCTGTGGAGGCAGAGCCAGGGGACATAGGGTGACAGCCAGACACCACAGGCCGCTGGGCCAGGCAGAGCGGGCTGTGGTTTAGCCCACAGACTGAGCTCCCCAGGTCAAATCCTGGCATCCTCACTTATCCATGAGTGATCCTGGCAAAGTGACTTAACTGCTCTGGGCCCAACTCATCTCACGTCCAGAGTGGGCACAGTAATAGTGCCCCTTACAAAACTGTTGTGTGGATTAAATTCCCCGACACACGGAAAGAGTACAGCATGTGGCTTTCCCGGTTGCAGTCAATTTAGCCAAAAGCAACTTTTAGGCAATGTGACGCTTTGATGCAATTGACAATACGGGTTCAAAAAATAATTATGCAGCAAATATTTACTGAGAACCTACTTTGCACTTGCACTGAACGAAGCATAAGAATCTTCACCTTCGGGCAACATGTGTCGCATGTCAGGTGGTGATAAATGTTGTGGATTAAGACCGAGCAGGAGGGTGGCGCTCTGCCAGGGCGGGGGTGCAGTCCTCCACAGGGGGTTCTGGAAAGGCCTCCTGGAGGTGACGTTTGTGCAGAGACCTGAAGGGAGAGGGGGAGCCTCCTTAATGCCATAAAGGCCTTTTTTCCAAGATTGGTGATTTTGATGCCACGTCAGCTTGGGTGGCTCTGCAGGTTCGTGCTTGGGCTCCTCCGCACCCCCCAGAAGCCTTATCTCACTGGCCCTGCTTGCTGGGAGGTCTTCAGCCTGGGGCGGGGAGGCCCCTGGCACTGAGCGTGAGAGCTTTCCGTAGCCTCCTTGGGAGCATGGATGGGGACCACCCAGGGGGACCCTGGCCGGTGCTGGTTCACTTGTGTTTGGACGACTCCCGCTGGAGCCAGCCACGATTTTCCAAGTTTCCTAGTTCCAGCTCATGCTGCAGCTCAGCAAAAACCCCATATCTTTTTCCAGACGTAGACACAGGATTCAAGGGGGTTGGCCTCCGCTACCCGCACCCGCCATGTGTCCATCTCTCAATCAGCATCCTCACTCTAGAACTACCACTTTTAGGATCCCTCAACCCTGGGGGAATTCCATAGCGCCCCAGTAATGTAGCGAGACTCTTGAAATCCATCTGGTTCTTACCAAGAACTGCAGTCTCAGGAGGGCACTTCTGGGACCCTGGAAGCTACAGGCCCAAATGCAGGTTGCTGGAACTCGGGGACAGTTCTCTGGCCCACTGAAACATAGTAGTAGTTCTTAAGAGCTACCAAATGTAAAAGAAGGTCTCTGCTACCTTAAAACATTAGAATTGGGGGGTGCTCTTGGAAATCCTGAAGCACTGTAAGGATTTCGCAGAATTCCAAACCCCTAGAAGATCTCTCTGAAAATTTAAAACACTATGAGAAGTTGGGGGGGAGGGAGTCTCTGGAATCTTTGGCTGGGCGGACCTGCAGTGGGGAGGGAACAGTCACCTGATCTTTGATGGCCGCCTATGAGTTTCTAGAATGCTGGTGTGTCTCGAGTGACCTGGATGTCCAGGCGCCTGGTTGAGCTCTCCAGATCCTTGGGGACCCCAGCTCTCAGCCCATTCTAAATGCAGATGGGGGAGCGGGGCAGGGTGCATTGCTGCAGGATGGCATGAGCTTCAGGAAGAGAACTCTGTGTATCCTGGTGTTTAAAAGGCTGTGAGGTCCCATCTGGGGGAGGCCGACCCCTGGAAAGACCTCAAGAGTTGGAGTCATCATGAGAGTTTGTGTAGCTCCTGTTGCCAAGAACATCTCGCTGCTTCGCCACGCCAGCCTTCTCTCAGCATCCCAGATGGGCGCTGTGTCTCTCCCTCAGGGTCTTTCTTCTCTTTGCCCAATGACACATTCGCCCCCATTAATATTTAATTTCAGTCCCTTTATAGTTGGTCTCAGCCCCTTTGTGGGATATTTTGTGTCCTCTTAAATGACTTTTGCTATTTCTACATTCTTACATTCTTGCAGAGCTCCCAAGGACTCACCTTCCTTTATCTGAAGCGAGCAGACATGGCGGGGCAGGGTTGGGCAGGCAGGCACGGTCTTGCTGTGAGCCCAGGAGCTGCTACTGGAATTGCAGACAGGTTAGTGCTGTGATGGGGACCAGGACTGAAGTCAGGAGACCTGGATTCAAAGCCTGCTCTGCCACAGCTCGACTGTGTGTGCCGGGCGGGTCCCGGCCATCGCTGACATCCACCCTGGCCGGCTGCCAAGGAAGTCCTTTGAAAGTCAGGCAGAGGTGTCTTCCTCCAGAAGCTTCACGCAGCGTACGGCTCTGGTCACGTGATCTCCCACTTAGCACACGTTTACTGAGTCCCCACTCCAAGACCAGGGTTCCTCTCCTGGGTACGAGTGACACTAGCCTGACCCTGGGTCGGTCACTGCCCTGCTCTCAAGGAGCTTCCAGTCAGGTAGGGGGGAAAGACAAGCAAAGGACAATCACTATGCGATGGAATAAACAATCACGATTAGCAAATTTGTCTGGTGCCAAGCACTGCTCCCAGCCATGTATTAACTCACTCATTTCCCACAACAATTCTGAGATACTATTCATGTTCTTATTTTATGGGGAGGAAACCAAGGCAGGAAGAGGTTCGGGAACTTGCCCAAGGTCACGCTGCCAGCAGGTGTCAGAAGTAGGATTTGTACCTGGGTGATTTGGTTCCAGAATAAGTGCTCTCAACCACAATGCCAGGTGCCACCTAGTGGGACCACAGAGGAAGGACAGATAGAGGAGTGCTTTCTCTCCTACTCAGTAACCCCTGAGAGCAGTTGGGGTGCCTTCCTGGAGAAGTTGGTCTCCACCAAAGTCTGGCACATTCAGCAAGGCCCGACCATGCAGAGGCACTTTGATGAAGCTCTTTCTTCCCCATGGAGGAAACTTCACCACCCTAAAAAACAAAGGAATTCTTTGCAAACTACCCAATGACGCAGAACTCTGTGTTGGAATCTACAGAATTGGAATCTACAGAATTAGGCGTGGAGTCCTGAAGTCTTGCCTGTGTCTGGTGGGCAGGGACCTGGTTGGGGAGGCAGGAAATCTAGGGGGTCACTAGGCTGCGGAACCCTGAGCCAACCCTTCCTTTTCTCAGCCTCCATCTGCCCAACTTACCAGCTGCTGGAGCTTGGGCAAGGCGGTGAACCTCTCTGAACCTCGGTTTCCTCCTCTGTAAGGTAAGGATACAATTGATTTATTCTGTGAGTGGTTCATAAGTGCCCATAGGGCGTGACATGAGGATTAAAATTGAATTCATATAAACTGTTTAGAACAGAGCCTAGCACACAGTTAGTGCTAAATAAATGTTAGTTGTTATTACTGTTATTATTACTAATGGATGTCCTCAGCACATGCTATCATTCCTATGCTATAGACTCATGAACTTGTTGACATCCAGCCCTGCTGGCTCCATCCTACACGGTGACCCTTCTAACGAGAATTCTTCCAGGGAGAGAAGCGGCCAGTCAGGACTCTGCTGCCCAGGAGGAAAAGCCAGGGAAGAGTTCCCAGTGCCTTTCAAGGCAACTGATTGAGATAAATTCATTTGTCTTCATTGAAGAAAGGCCAGTGGGACTTTCCAAAGAGCTCACTCGGCGCGGCTCGTGGTTTCAGGAACTAGCAATTTTAGTCTTTCCAAGGATGTTGGTTCCCCTCCACTCGGTCAGCCAGGAGTTGGGGCAGGCCCCTGGAGGTCCTGCTTCAACGGGCAGATGAGACCGGCCTGCAAAGAGCAGGACTCTGTCCGCACCCCCTTCCTGGCACAGGCGAGGGCTTTGGGAGCCCTTTCCTCAGGAAAGGAAGGAAGCCAGACCCCGGGCCACAAGCTCTGTCCCTGGGGCAGCCAGATCCTAAGGACACTCTAAGCTACAACGTGTCTCACATCCTGAGCTGCTTCTCCAGGCTAAGCCACTTGCTTCTACAACTGGGAACCTGGACTGACATTATCTAAGGGCAACTTTGACCCTCAGATAACATTGACTCTTTGCTAAGCTCTCTCCAAGGAGCAAGAGTATGATGTACTTCTCATCATTTAATTCTCATACATCCCTGTGAGCTCTTATTAACCCCAATTAACAGAGGAAAATCTCAGAAAGGTGAAGTCACTTAGCTAAGATCAAGTAGGCAGGACGGGGTTGCAGCCATGACTGGACCCCAGGTCTGTCTGGGTGTGAAGTTCGGCTGCGTAACCATCACGCCGTGCTGGGTGCTCCCAGCCACAGTGCACAGACAAACCCAATTTGGCGGCTCAAGGAAAAGCCACCACAGAGTCTGGGCTCTTTGCTTATTACGCCATCGAGCAGCCCAGTCATTCATTTGTTTGCTGACTCATTCAGTGATGGTTATTAAAGGACTTTGGACGTGGTAATTTCAATTTCCCAGTCTCCCTCGGCTGTCTTCTACTTGGATGGCCCTTCCTTTTTTTTTTTTTTTTCCTTTATTTCAGCCTATTATGGGGGTACAGACGTTTAGGTTACGTATGTTGCCCTTGCCCCCCCTCCCCCGCTAAGTCCGAGTTTCAAATATGTCCATCCTTCGGGTGGTGCGCATTGCACTCTTTGTGTATGCATATACCCGTCCCTTCCTCCCTCCTCTCTGCCCAACATCCAATAGATGTTATTCTTATATATGCACTTATGTGTTGATCGGTTAATACCAATTTGATGGTGAATACCTCTGGTGCTTGTCTTTCCATTCTTGGGATACCTCACTTAGTAGAATGCATTCCAGCTCTATCCAGGAGAATACAAGAGGTGCTATATCACCATTGTTTCTTAAAGCTGAATAGTACTCCATGGTATATATATACCACATTTTATTAATCCACTCATATATTGATGGACACTTGGGTTGTTTCCACATCTTTGCAATTGTGAATTGTGCTGCTATAAACATTTGGGTGCAGGTGTCTTTCTTATACAGTATCATTTGTTCTTTTGGGTAGATGCCCAGTAATGGGATTGCTGGATCGAATGGTACTGGGTGGTCCTTCTTGGGGTCTGCCCTAAATGCTCCCCCCATAGTCTAAGTCAGTCGGCACTATGTAATGAGCACCTACTACGTGCCTAGCACAGTGCTGGGCCCCAAGAAAGAAGAAAGGGTCTGGACTTAGCGCAGCAGACACCAAGCGTGCTCTTGGCCGAGGAAGGGAGAAATAGGCTCATACAAGCCTGACTCCCAGAATGAAGAGTCCAGTGAAGGGAGACCGGTCAGCTCCAGGTGTCTGAAAGTACATGCCCAAAGGTCCGACTGTTTATCAGGGGACAAGGTCTTGGAGGTCCCAAAGTGCCTTGGGTATAAGAGAGACATCTTGGTTTAATTCGCTATTCACTGGCTGGGTGACCTTCAACACCTGATCACCTGATATCTCAGCCTCAGTTTCCCTCTCTGCAAAATAGGGCTCCCAGCATAGTAAGGTCCTTAACAGAAGATTCAGTATGACATGCTAGTAGCGTGTCAGAATAGGACTTGGCAGAAAGTAGGAACTTAATAAAGTGATTATTCAGGTCACAGTAGCCTTTGTGGTCTACAGCAAGTGGACCCAGTTCTGATTCCCCAGCAGAATCCCCCAGGGAACTACTTTTTTAAAAGGGCCCCAACGAAG
>NW_012140858.1:3750896-3761900 GCF_000956105.1 Propithecus coquereli | reverse complement strand
ATTTTATTAATCCACTCATGTATTGATGGACACTTGGGTTGTTTCCACATCTTTGCAATTGTGAATTGTGCTGCTATAAACATTTGGGTGCAGGTGTCTTTTTTATACAGTATCATTTGCTCTTTTGGGTAGATGCCCAAGAATGGGATTGCTGGATCGAATGGTACTGGGTGGTCCTTCTTGGGGTCTGCCCTAAATGTTCCCCCATAGTCTAAGTCAGTCGGCACTATGTAATGAGCACCTACTATGTGCCTAGCACAGTGCTGGGCCCCAAGAAAGAAGAGAGGGTCTGGACTTGGCGCAGCAGACACCAAGCGTGCTCTTGGCCGAGGAAGGGAGAAATAGGCCCACACAAGCCTGACTTCCGGAATGAAGAGTCCAGTGAAGGGAGACCGGTCAGCTCCAGGTGTCTGAAAGTACGTGCCCAAAGGTCTGGCTGTTTATCAGGGGACAAGGTCTGGGAGGTCCCCTTGGGTATAAGAGAGACATCTTGGTTTAATTCGCTATTCACTGGCTGGGTGACCTTCAACACCTGATCACCTGGTATCTCAGCCTCAGTTTCCCTCTCTGCAAAATAGGGCTCCCAGCATAGTAAGGTCCTTAATAGAAGATTCAGTATGACATGCTAGTAGCGTGTCAGAATAGGACTTGGCAGAAAGTAGGAACTTAATAAAGTGATTATTCAGGTTACAGTAGCCTTTGTGGTCTACAGCAAGTGGACCCAGTTCTGATTCCCCAGCAGAATCCCCCAGGGAACTACTTTTTTAAAAGGGCCCCAACGAAGCATCAAGCTCCCCAGCAGGGTAGGGACGGGCAAGGCAGAGGCTGAATGTTTCACACTCACCACGGGATTTTAAGCAGGCTTGGGGTTAAGAAAGGCTGGCTTCTAGCCCTGACTGTACCATTCAGGCTCCATCTGTACCGAGCAAGCTGCGCTAACCCCATGGCGTTTCTGGAAGTTCTCTGCTGCTCCCTGCTGGAGACTCTGGAAGCTCACGCCTTCTCAGCGCACTTGCAGCCGTGCATGGAGCCCTCAGCCGGGACACGTGCGATGCCAAGTGCCTGTAACAGCGGTCCCTTGCGTGTATGCACTTGGGGAGCATTTGCACAAGTGTCCCTCATTCAGTTCTTATTTCGGTCCTGTCCAGTGAGTGAATATTATCCCCATTTGGAGATCTGGGCATAGAAGCTGAGGCCAGGGAGGGAAAGGACAGCCCCTCAGTGGCCCAGCAAGTCACAAGGACTGGTCAAGTCTCTGGTGGCCTCGCTCTTTGGGACAGGGGTAGAGGAATGAGTAACAAAACCTAGAAACAGCTGGTCATGGAGTCCTGGGCGCTGTCCACCTCCAGCTTTGCCGGGGGGATGCTGAGCAGCCAGGCTGTGGCTCGGGGCACTGAGGTGAGGCCTCCCGTGGGGGAGGAAGGTCACCTGCCTTTCCACCCTTAGCAGAGGAAGACCAACCTTGACTGTGCCCTCTGGTCTGAGTTCTGGCCCTTGCCCTTGTCTCCCTGCTGGTCCTGTCCCCGGGTCCTAGTCCCGGCCTCTTCCTTCTTCCTGGAAAACCTCCTAGGGAGTGGCTTTCCCAGCTCTCCTGCTTCCTGCTCCTGATTGATCTCTCCGTGTCACAAATCAGTGGAGCACTGGGCCCTGGTGTCAGGCCTGCCTAGCCCCCAACTCAGCCACGAGCTGGGCGATCTTGAACAAGTCCCATCTTCTCCGTGAGCCCCAGTGTGTGCATCTGAAAGTTGAGGCCTCTGTTCCCTGCTGCACGGGCCACCTGAGGCCCTGCGGCCTCCTGCATGGGGCAGGACGTCTCCCTCCCCGTGCAATGGCTCCAGAACCTGCCCAATTCCTGGGGACTCTTAGGGCCCAGGGCCCCCTAGGAGGCAGAGGCCTCAGAGCCTCCTCTTCCTACCTGTCAGCCAGAGGGGATGAAGGGTGAGCACCCCTCTGACCGCTGCTGGCCTTGCATCCTTGCGGCCCGGGGTTAATGTTTACAAAGCAGCCAGAAGTCCAGGTGGCCTTCGGTAGCATTTGCTGTTTGCTCTGGTTAATAATCTCAGGAGCACAAACATTCCTGGGGGCAGTAGAAGAGATCAACACCCTGGACCCCTCCTCTGGGCCTCTCCCCACCCCCAGGAGGGGCCGTGCGACTGAATGCACAGCCCTGTCCAAGGGGAACTGGGATGGGAGCTTCCTCCCCGCTGTGTGCCGCAGGCCATGCACCTGGACCACAGCATTGGTGACCCTAATCATGCACACCTGCAGTGAAGGTCAGATGCGCTGTCTTGGTACACTGCAAGCAATCTTAGTAGGATGACTTTATTTCTATTAATGGTTTGTTATTATTTATTTATTCCTATTTTTTTTTTTTTTAATTCTTATACCAGGCCTGGCTTCTCCAAAGACAGACAGCCTGAGTCATCACACAGGTAAGGCCGCGGACAGTTTACACAGTACTTCCGCACACGTCTCCCTTGACCTCTTGGCAGACAGAACAGGGACTGTTATCTTCAGTTTACAGATTAGGAAAGTGAGCTTCAGAGAGCCAAAGCCATCCCAGGGTCACGCAGAACAGGAGAGGTCAGGGGTTTTGGCTTTCGGTTCTACGCATTCCCTCTTAATTCAGACCACCTCCTTGCTACCACCATTAACCGAACCATAAAACGTTGAGAAGCTTTGTGAATACAAGGGACAATAGCTGTCCCAGAAAGCTAAACCAAGACAGGTGTACCACGGCTTTGAGCTTCCTGGCAGCCAAAGCAAGAAAAAAATACAATTGGTGGCCAAGCTGTCAATAAGGGGGTGAAGGAAACACGCTCACTTGTGAATAGAGGCTCACTTGTTCTGAGTGCCAGTGAAAGAGGCCTGTGCTGCCCGGACCTTAGAGAAGGGACGCGACACACCCTTTGTCCCTGTGCTGGCTATGCGGGGGGTGGGCGGGCACCCGGTTCTCACGTGAGCAGGGGCCTTGTTAGAACCACCTGCCTAAAGGGGTCCTTCCCAGCTCTAGCGGGGAGGCTGGTGTGCTGGAGTGTTCCATACCAAGAGCAGGAAGCAAGGACAGCAGCCTTGACCACGGGAGAATGGAACTCCACAGAGATGGCCCTGTGGTGTCTCTGGCGAGAGTTTGAGCTTTGGAGACAAACAGAACTGGGTTCCATTCTCCTTTAAAATTTCACATTTAAGGACCACCGTATTAGTTTCCCAGGGCGGCCGTAACAAAGTACCGCAGACTAAGTGGCTTAAAAACAATAGAGATGTGTTCTCTCACGGTGCTGGAGGGCAGACGTCTGAGACGAAGCCGTCAGCAGAGCCATGTTTCCTCTGAAGGCTCCGGGGAGACATCCTTTCCTGCCTCTTGCTACTCCTGGGGGCTGCTGTTCATCCTCGGCGGTCCCTGACGTGTGGCCTCCTCCCTCCAATCTCTGCCTCGGCCCACACGGCATCTTCCCTGTGCAGCTCTCGGGTCTCCGGGTCTGTGTCCCCCTCTCTGTTCTCTCACGAAGATACCAGTCACTGGATGTAGGACCCCTGTCACCTAGTACAACCCCATCTTAACTAACCACATCTGCAAACAGGGTCACAGTCGGTGGCTCTGGGTGGATGTGAATTTTGGAGAAAACACTGTTCCACTCACTCCGGACACACTCAGCTCTTAGCGCTTTACACGTGTTAACTCCTTTAACCCTCGTCACAATGCAACGGACCAGGAACTGTCGTTATCCGCATTTACAGCTGAGGAAACTGAGGCACCAGGAGGTAGAGTGACCTGCCCGAGGTCACATAGCGATGAGCTCCACAGCTGGCTGTCTGGCTCCCCAGTCCGTGCCCTCGACCATTGCCAAATGCCACCTTTCCCGGCAACTCCACTTCCCAGCGGAGGGACCCGGGCAAGTCACTTCCCTCCTTGGAGACTCCAATCGTCTGTCTATAAAGGGGACAAATAGCACCGACTCCATGAGGTTGCCGTGGGGATTCAGTTCAATCCTGTGGCGTGTGTGACATGCCTGGCGCCCAGCCAGCAGGTAACCAGTGCTCCGTGGAAGCTGTGATTGTAATTCTCATCATTATTTCTCTACTACTTGCAAAGGCCAGGGGAGGCTGGAGGGTCAGAGAAGGATCTCGGGGGACAGGATGCCTGGGTTCTAGTGTTGGCTCTGCCATAGACTTCCCTGTGGTCTTTGGTATGTCACTTCCTCTTTCTGGGCCTCAGTCTACCCATGTGAGAAGTGGGCCCAGCCAGGCTCAACCTGCTGGGCACAGGGGAGTGAGGTCCAGGTGGAATAAGCCAGTGGCAAAGGACAGGTGCTGCCCGTCTCCTCCCTCCCTGTGACAGGCGGGGAGCCCGTGGAGAAGCCTTTCTGGGGGCTGAGCCCAGCCCTGGCGCACCCGGGCTCTACTGTGTTTGGTCAATGCTTCTCCTGAAACGGCCACCCTGGCCTCTTGGTCCCGCTGACTCTGGCAGGCTACAGAGGTCGATCAGAGCTGGCCTTTGGGCCCTGATTGGTCCCAGCTGAAAGGGCAAACACCAAGGTCACCTACAAGCCACAGGCCCCCTGTCCCAGTCTCAGTTCACAGCTGCCCTGGGCGAGGAGGTGGTGGCCCCTCTGTTGTCAGGCTGAGCCCTGAGAGACACCTGAGGCGGAAGAGCCCAGAGCCATGTGGAGCCCTAGGGCCCTGCTCCTGCTGCTGGGCGCCTGCCTGGCCGTGAGCGCTGACCCCGTACCGCCGCCCGACGACATCCAAGTGCAGGAAAACTTCAATGTCTCTCGGGTAAGGCTGGCCTCGCTGCTGGCTCTGTGGCGGCAGGGTGCCCCAAGAGCTGGGCCTTGCTGGGCAAGTCCGGCCTGTCTCGGGGTCTCAGGCCCCCCATGTGGAACTCTGGTGGTCAATCCCCAAAGGCCCTTCCTGCTCAGACCGTCTGGGATTCTGAGGTTCTTTGAAGCTACAGCTATCCATCTGCCATTCTATGGGACTCTCTCGGCTGCCATTCTATGAGTAAAACGTCACATTCTATGGTCCTCGTGGGCCAAGGGGAGTCCTTGCTTTGATGGGAACCCACCCCAGAGAAAGCTTTGTCCCGCTGGCCACCACCCTGCAGCCCCCACACAGGCACCCGGCTTCCCGCGAATGTCCCTGCTCCCCCCTCTCCCACCCTGCATTCTTTAACTGCCCACCGCTCCCTGCAGCCTCTCTCCGGTAGCCCATCCTGGGTCCTCTGCTCGGGTCCAGGCCTGGCTGTGGACGGAGACCGGGAGTGGCACAGGGCGGGCATGTGCCCAGTGGCTTTGGGGCTGGGATGTGGGCTTATGGGAGGAAGGAGAGCGGAACAGAGATCGGGGTGGGGGCTGCACAACGGGCACAGGGCGAGCCCGGGGCAGGGCTTGGTGCTGTGGGTGTGGGGTCCCAGAGCTTTCCCAGCCCCAGCTCTGCCCTGAATCACAGGGTGGCCCGGAGCAGGACCTTCCTAGCCGGGCTCATGTTCCACATCTGTGTGAGGAGCCCTCAGACCCTTCTAGCTGTGGCATCATGTGGATTCTGTTTACTTGTAGGGGTGGGGAAGTGTTGTGGGCAGGGGGGCAGTGAGGAGCAGGGCCTTGTGGTGGTCTGGGATGGCACGCTGGCCAGGGCGTGTTGGCCCATCCTGCAGGAACGTGAGGGCTCTTTTAGCTCTCTGGTGCGCTGTCGAAAGGAAGAGGCAGCGGGCCTGTCCTGAGTGGCTCCACCATGTTCATTAAACTTTTGAGACACTTCCAAACGCGGGGCTGCGGGCTGCCTTGTGAGGTCGTGAGCAGCCCATCACCGGAGGAGTACAAGACAGGACTCCAGCACTTGGGGAGCAGGGGTTGCTGGGGATTTGGACAGATCCCACATATCAGTGGAGCGAGGCCTTCTGTGGGCCATCTTCCTTCTTAAGCTCGCTGTGATGCCTGTAACTCCACCCTTGGGGCTCCGTCCTCCCTCGAGGGTATACAGCCCCCAGTTAGCCAGGAGACATTATCACTTACAAGGATCCGTCATGGGGGCGGGGGTGGGCGGACCAGACGTCAGCCAAGTCTCCTTTGAGGGCTGAGGCAAACACAGACCCCCAGACCCCGTGGCTGCCTCCTAGATCTACGGGAAGTGGTACAACCTGGCCATCGGCTCCACCTGCCCGTGGCTGAAGAAGATCAAGGACCAGCTGGCCGTGAGCACACTGGTGCTGGGAGAGGGGGCGACGGAGGCGGAGGTCAGCATGACCAGCACTCGGTGGCGGTGAGCGGAACCGGCCCCCAACCCTCCCCACCCGTCCTGGAAAGTGACAGATCTCTGCTTCCAGCAGGGACCTTGCCCCCAAGCTGCAGTCTCCTCTACTGTCTTCCGCAAGGATGGCCTTTTCCAGAGTCCTGTCTACACCTCAAGGGCAACGCCACAGCATTGAGCCTGTTTTGCAAGCTGCTCCTCAGCCGTGGGCGATCCTTAGCTCAGATGGGCGTTTCTACCCCCAGGGACCCAACTTAGGAAATGGGCTCCTCTCTAACCTTTCCCCACTTCTAATCTTGAACCTTCGCCCAGTCCATTCTTCACCCAGAAACCAGAAAGAGCTTTTGAAAACTCAAACCTGCTCAAGACCCTTCCATGGCTCCCCATGGCCCTGGGAGTAAGATTCCAACCCTTTGACATGGCCTTTCCGGCCACTCCCTGCCCCACACTCTCCCATGTGCTCTGAGACACCCCCAAGCGGATCTTCTTTTGGTTGCTGAAACCCTCCAGCCTGTCGCACCTCTGGGCCTTTGTACCTGGATGTTCCTTCTGCTTGGAACACCTCTCCCTGCTGCTCTGGGCTAGTTCCTGTGAACTCAGGTTCCATGTCACCTCCTCCAGGAAGCCCTCCCGGGCCCCCGGGTTCAGGTTACGTGCCCTTCCTTGTGCTCTAAAAGCACCTTGTGCTTCCCTTCCTGTGTCACTTGTCACACTGTTTGCATCTGCCTCTGGCTGGCCTGAGCCCCATGCCATTGTGAGCTCCGTGAGGGCATGAGGTCTGTCTTGCTCTCCTATGTGTGCCAGGCATGTAGCACAGGGCTTGGCACAATACATGTTCTTTGGATGAATAGTAATCATTATAACAATGATAGCGAATAGGCGGATAGTGCTTGCTCTCAGCTCTTTTCATACAGTATCTCCTGTGATCCTCACAACAACCATGTGAGGTAGAAATTATCATTATCCCCATTGCACAGATGAGGAAACTGGGACAAGAGAGACACCGAATAAGAGATGAATCAGTGCATTAATTCCTCATTCCGACTGCCCATGCATCGGTATAATGTGCCGATTTGATTAAGGAAGGTGGTTTCAGCGCTGGCGTTGCTAAGAGGATGGCATAGATTAGTGCCTTTCTCTCTGTCCCTCTGTTCCCTCATATGTAGAGTGCAAGTCTCTCGGGACTACTGTGAGTATTAAACAAGATATTTAGAAACGTTAATTTCCAAATTAATAAACAAATAAAACCAAAAAACAACCAAGGCATTTAGAAAAAGCCCTGCAGAAGGGTAGGGTCTCAGGACCATGGTCTCCACCGGAAGTTACTTTCCTTTTGGTTTGTTCGTTTCCAGGAAAGGCGTCTGTGAGGAGATCTCTGGGGCTTATGAGAAAACAAGCACCGAAGGGAAGTTCCTCTATCACAAGCCCCGTAAGTAGGGTGGAAAGAGGAGTCCGTGTTCTCGCCTTTGCTCAAAAATACCTTGATGCCCCCAGCTCTCTGCTTCTATAACCTTTCCTCCCACTTGGCTGAGATGTCATCTGGCCTTCCCCTGAACAACAACTCCTCCTCTTCCTCCTCCCTCTCCTCCCCTTCTTCCTCCTCCCTCCTCCTCTTCTTCCCTCTCCTCCTCCTCTCCCTCCTCCCTCCTCCTCTTCTTCCCTCTCCTCCTCCTCTCCCTCCTCCCTCCTCCTCTTCCTCTTCTTGCTCCACCTCCTCCCTCTCCCTTTCTCCCTTCTCCACACCGCCCCCACCCCCGACTCCAGCACACACACCCAGAATACGGTGATGATGGTCACCTCACCAGTCTTCATGTCTTGTTAGGCATCTGCAATCAGCTGATAAAAATGAACATCTACCATGTACCGTGTGCGTGGTGCTAAGTGAGAGAGGCATTTGGACATATTAATTTGAATAAATTCATTAAGTCAGCACATGTTTATTGTATGTGCTCTATGTGTCAAATAATTGTGTTAGAGCTGAATATATGAATGCTTGGCTAGATGGATGGATGGATGGATGGATGGACCAAAAAAATGAGTGAATGAACAAAAATGATTGGTAAATGGATATAGGGGTGGATAAACAAGTTAATCAGTTACCTAACAGATAAATTGGTGGAGTGACAGGGGAAAGAAGGGAGGGAGGGAGACGGATTGATGTATAGAGAGGATGGGTGGATACAGTCACGGTGGATCAATTAATGATGAATATATGGAGGAGACAGATGGGTGGGTAGAGAGAGAGAGACTGAAGATGGACAAATTGATAAACGGTTATGTGGGAGGGCTGGGCGGAGAGATGATGGGTGAAGGAATGGTGATGGGTGAGTAGGTGATGGCTCTCCAGTTGGAAGGGCCTTCAGGCCACCGATGCCTTTGGTCTGCCTGCATGCCCCGTGCAGAATGGAGTGTAACCATGGAGTCCTACGTGGTCCACACCAACTATGATGAGTACGCCATTTTTCTGACCAAGAAATTCAGCCGCCGCCACGGGCCCTCCATCACTGCCAAGCTCTATGGTAACGTCCTGTAACGAGATGCCCGTTGGAACTGGGGTGGGAGAGGATCGCTGATCTACGTACAGTGGAGTGGATAGGAGCAGGGAGTTTTGCTTTTTCCTTCTGACAAAACTCCAATCAGGAGAAAGGTGCAAGCATTGACTCTCCCTGGAGAAGGTAGAGCCCAGTCTCCCATTTGAGGTAGAATCCTCTTTTTTGATCTTTAAAATTCCAGACCCAGATAATTCCAGAGCCTCCAGGCCCTTACAAGAAGCAGTGAGAAGAGCTCTGTGTGAGGACGCAGGAGGCCTGGGTGGGAGCCTGGGAGGGACCCCTCTTCATCACTGGGAGCCTGTCTTTCTGGAAGTATGTCAAGGAGATTGAACTGGGTCGACAGTTTTCAAATTTCCCTAAATGCACATCACTGGGCAGAGCCATCTCAGGCCCTGCCAGCCTAGGTACCTGGTGTTCTAGGCATCTCCTCTGCCTCCCACTTGCAGGGCGGGAGCCGCAGCTGAGGGACAGCCTCCTGCAGGACTTCAGAGTGGTCGCCCGGGGTGTGGGCATCCCTGACAACTCCATCTTCATCATGGCCGACAGAGGTACTTGGCACCCACTCCACCTCAAATTTCTGTCCCCTCCTCGCCCTTCATGGCCCCCAGAGACTATCCCAGCCCCCTGGGGCTTTACTGTAACCCTCTGAGATGAACAGGGACCACAGCCCCCTCCCCTCTTTACAGAGAATGAGGAAGCCACTGGAGTTGCCCCGAGTCTCACGGCTCGTGCCTGGCAGAGCTGGGACTAGAACCAAGTCAGTGTTCAATACTGCCACGTGTCTCAGGGAGGTTGTGTCCGAATCCATAGGTGTCTCCTAGGGAGCAGCAGAGTAATGGGGTTGAGAGCATGTGCTCTAAAATCAGAGCTCCTGGGTTCAAACTTAGCTGTGTGGCTGCTGGCTAGTCAACTTCTGAGAGCCTCATCTCCCTCATCTGTAAATGGGGATGATGATGTCTCCCTTATGAGTTGCTGTGAGGACTCAGTGAGACAAAGGCAACCATTAAGTACAACAGCACGGTGCATAGTAAGTGCTCAATAAAAGTTAGCCGTTGCTGTTCTTGTTCTGATGCTGAAGAAATGATGCTTGTGGGGTGGGACGGAGTGGACAGATGGTGGTGATGGTGCACCCACCAGTCTGTTGCTTTTCCAGTGAATGTCCCTGAGCAAGTGATGTGGGCAGGGCCATTCATGAAGTAGCTAATGGACAAGACAGTTCCCTGGCACTGTAAAAGAAACAAATCCAGGACCACGATTGCCCCAGAGCCTGATCTTCTTCACTCCTCTCTCCTGTCCTCTGACCTAGGTGAATGTGTGCCCGGAGAGCGGGAACCAGAGCCCACCCCACGCTCGGTGAGTACCCCAGCCCCAGCCCCGGCACTCTGCGCGCTGGGTTTCGGCTGGCCCTGCTCACTGAGAGGGCTTGAGCAAAGGTAGTGCTGGGCATGAGTCGTGAAGTCACACCCATCTGCACCCAGTCTTGATTCTGCCATTTGGGCTAGTTGCTGCCCTGCCGGGACCTCACTTTTTTCATCTGCGAAATGGGATAATTCAATGACATGCAGAAAAGCTCTTAGCATAGTGTCTAAAAATGCCTAAAATAAATAAAACACTTGATAATGAAATAACAATACTCAATACATGAAAATAAAGTCAGTTGATTTCCCTAAAAAACAGCAAACTTGAGAACAAGCAGCTTTTCAAACCATCTCCTCTCCTATGCTGCCTGCTGATTTTTTGGGCTTCCTTACTCTTTTATTTTCCTGCCTTTAGCCATATTGTTAAAACCTTCTTCATTCTTTTTTCTCTGATTATTTGGAAGTTATATATCTTAATTTATTGTACTGATGTGTGTATGCATGCATGTATATATCTGTGTGTCTGTGTATGTATAAACATGTGTAATATTTAGAAACATAGTCTCAAAAGTTGAAAAAAATACAAAAAAGCAGAAAAAAAAAAGACAAAATGTTCTTATTCCTACATGGAACTAACACTGTTAATATAGTATATATTTGCTCCCATATTTTTAAAGAAAAATGACCATTGATTTTATAAAACTAATATATACTTATTGTAAAGAACTAAAACAATACAGAAAAGTATAAAGACAAATAAATTTTTAAAAAAAATCCCTCAAAGCTACCAGCCTTCACATCATTCCAGGAATCTTAGCATATATATGTGTGCATAAAAGGACAGATCA
>NW_012140858.1:3616198-3750846 GCF_000956105.1 Propithecus coquereli | reverse complement strand
TTAAAGAAAAATGACCATTGATTTTATAAAACTAATATATACTTATTGTAAAGAACTAAAACAATACAGAAAAGTATAAAGACAAATAAATTTTTTAAAAAAATCCCTCAAAGCTACCAGCCTTCACATCATTCCAGGGAATCTTAGCATATATATGTGTGCATAAAAGGACAGATCAAAAAAAATAATAAATGGATGAACATATTTGGAGATATACTGTTATTAAATGGGCTTATATTGCAGATGCTTATCTTTAATTTTTAAAAGCATTAATTGTAGTTTTACTTGAATTTTTGCAAAAAAAAAAAAAGAAAGAAACTAGACTTCTTGAACTTCAAATATTTTTTTCACCATGAGGGATTTATGTCCCAAAGATTCTTCTAAAGTCAAGGTTATGAAGAGACATGTAAGAGACTGGTATCACTATATATAATTTTAAAGACTATATTTATTGTCTCCATGATTTGAAAGATAGACATGAGCATTCTCGAACTTTGTTCCATCTCCCCTTCCCTTTGTCATTTACATCATCCCGATTGGTACAATTCCCATCTAGTGTCACCATAATCCATAGTGTATAGTAGTAGCTCTATATTTTAGTGGATTTTACATTCACCTTTACTGAATACAGCTGCTCCATTTCAGAGTTATTTACTTTTATTAATCTCTTACTTAGTGCCATTTCTTCGCCAAGTGGTGTTTCTGTGGAAGGTTCATGGGTGTTTCAATCCATGAATTCTTCTGTGTTTGAGAATGTCGATCCTTGAACACCATTTTGCTTGGGGGTAGTAGTTTCAGGTCGTGTTTTCTTTCCCTCAGAACTTTGTATATGTTGCTTCATTGCTCTCAAGCACTGATCACTGCTGTGAAAAAGCCTGAGGCCAGTGTGATATTTCTTCTCCTAGTAGGCAACTTATTTCTTCCGCCCAGGTGCCTGGGAAAACGTTTTCTATCATTGGTTAAGATGTCAACATCTTAACCAGGACATGTCTTGGTGTTGAAAATTCTATATAAAAATGTCCTGAAAGACAACGTGTTCTTTCCATATACAGATGACGTTTCTTCGGTATTTCAGGGAAATCTCTTGCTCTATGTCATTGACTTCATCTTCCCTTCCCTCTGTTGGGTTTTGCCACCTTAGGAACATTTATTCTCTCATCCGGGTGCATCTTTGTCTTCCACATCTACTGGTTTCTCCCCACCTGCTTTCATCTCTTTGTCTGTTTCATCTGCATTCGTTGAAATTATCTCCAGCCTTTCCCCTATGCCTGTCATTCCATTTTTAGCAGTCATTCCGATCTGTTCCTTACGATTTCTATTTCCAGTTTATTCATTAGCTCTGAGTTTATGTTATTTTGGTTCTCAATTTGTTTTTGTAGGCCTGGATTCTCTCTTTTCATCTTACTCTTTGTTTTAGCATTTCGTCTTTGTGCCTTCTCCTAGCATGAATTTCTAATGAAGTGATTCATAGCTTGGAGCCATTGAAGCATTTCCTTCTGTTCCTTGAGTTCTATTTTGTTCCAGTATCCCAGGTCGGGTTTCCCAGGATAAACACCTGTGGAAGGGCGGGCAGGCAGGAAGGCAGCATTGGGCAGAGGGAGAAGTGGAGCTGTGATGAAGTCACCATGCCTCAGCCAACCCTACAGGGCCCTCTGAAGTTAGGACAACCCTTCAAAATTGTCCCAAGATGGTGCAAAGGGGCAGGGCCTTAATACCCCCATGGTGATCAGTCTGGGAAGGGAGTGTGACCTGGGTAAGATGGCGCCCTTTAGCGGAGGCAGTCTCCAAAAGGGACTGACCTCCGAGGGCTGACCTATGACAGCAGCACTTCCGGCAGCTGAAGTCCATTGCTGAGGGGAAATCTCGGCAGTTTATGACAGTGTCCACCACAGTTGGGCTCTTCCTTTGTTCAGGTTATTTATTTTTGTATTCGTTTCTGAGGTGGTTTGGGTAGTTTCTGTACCAGTTCTCTTTAGCTTGCCCCTGCTTAGTCAGCTTTATCTAGACTGTTCTGATATGATGGGGAGGGGGCATCATTTACTCCTTGGCCCTCTTCCCACCAAATTTGAGCCTAATCCCACCTCTTCCCCCAACCCCATCCTCCTTTAGTATAAGGTCTAGGTATTTGCTGTTCATCCACCTTTCTGAAGTCCAAGAGGATGGTGGAGGGGGACGGGTGAAAAGAAACCCTATGTATTAATTTCCTAGGGCTGCCGTAACAAAGTTCCACAAACTGGGGGTTTAAACCACATAAATTTATTGTCTCATAGTTCTGGAGGCCAGAAGTCCAAGATCAAGGTGTTGGAAGGGTTGGTTCCTTTTGAGGGCTATGAGAAAGACTCCATTCCATACTTCTCACCTAGTGGTTTTCTGGTAGTCTTTGGTGTTGTTCCTTGGCTTGTAGAATCATCACCCCAACTGCTACCTTCATCTCCACATGGTGTTCTCAATGTGTGCGTGTCTCTGTGTGCAAATTTCCCCTTTTTGTAAGGACACCACTCATATTGGATTAGGGACCACCCTAATGACCTCATCTTAATTACGTTTGCAACAACCGTATTTCAAAATAAGGTCACATTCTGAAGTATCGGGGGTTATGACTCCAGTATATGAATTTTGGGGGGAAACAATTCAATTCATAACACCCTTCCTCTGCTTCTCTTTTGAAGGACTGTTAAGTATTCTATATAAGGCTCATAATCTGGTTGGGGATGTTGTGATATACATCTGTCCATTGGCAACACATCCTTTGTTAGATTATGTGGCATTAGATTGTGCAGCCCTAGAACCTTCACTTCTATTAGACTTGAACTCTAATCTATTTTCCTTTTTTATTCTTTCTCCCCAGAAGCCAATTTTACTACTCCTCTGTCAGAAAAGGAAAAGATGGGGCCCTTAACTTTCTTCTCTCTGGATTTGGAAGTACTAGGAAGAATTATAAATCTGATGACATTACCAGTCCTGGAGGTTGGAAAGTACAGTTAAATGTTAAGGGCTACACCCTGCCGAACCATTCTGTTAGGTCCAGAATGTTTTGTTTCTTTTCTTAATTGCCAGTTTTAAAGTTTTTGGCTTTAAATTATGCCCCTTTCTTTGTATAAGTGATATTGATGACAATTTGGGAGCTGCGTTTTTAAAATAATTTTTTGCTATGTTAGGTGTTGGGGAGAGAATTTTTTGTTTTTGTTTTCTAGAGAAAGGGTCTTGCTCTGTCACCCAGGCTGAAGTGCAGTGGCATGATCATAGCTCACTGCAGCCTCAGACTCCTGGGCTCAAGCGATCCTCCCGCCTCAGCTTCCCAAATAGCTGGGATTATAGGCATGAGCTTGGGGAGAGAAATTTTGAGAAGAGTTTCAATCTGCCATCTTAATCTAGATGTCAACAAAATCTATATTTCTTTATTAATGTCAAGAATGAAACAACTGACTCCTCTTGCATAAGCCAGAAACATAGCACACCTAAATTTCTGTTTCTTAGTGTTTATTTTAATCCTTTCAAGTTTGTTGATATGATCTGACATTGTTTACATTTTTTACATTTTCAAAAAGAATTTGAAAATATTTACATTAAATTGCATAACTATTTTAACAATTATTTATTATTCAACTATATATTTTACTGGCTTTATAGCTTTCTTTGCTTTAAGATCTTCAATGTCTGGCATTTAGATTCACTTCTCAATTGGTGGGAATGTGTCTACAAGTAATTTTTTCAGGAAAGATACATGAGTGGCAAACTTCTAGACCCTTGCATGACTGAGAATGTCTTTCTGTGGTTATATCATATGGTCAACAGCTTGGATGAGCGAAGGATCCCTTTTCCCTCATAACCCTCAGAATCTTGCTCTGGGGCTTCTGTATTACATGCTGTCATTTACTCTGAGGGCCATCAGGCTCTTTGTCCTTTGTCCCTAGGAAGGTCCAAGAAGGAGCTCTTCATTAATTTTTTTGATTTCCCTTTTTCTTACAATTGGGCAACTCAGGTCTTTCTTCAACTCAGAAAAGTTTTTTTCTATTATTTCTGTATCGATTGCCTCTCCTTCTGGAATCCCCATTATGTGGATTATTTCCCATAGTATCTAAGCTGCAGTTTATTATCTCTACTATGTGGTTAAACTGACCATCTTTTCTATGTCCAATCATTTTCTTCTTCCACATATTCATTTCCATCACTGTTGGCTTCTGTTCTATTGGCGCCTATCATCTTGAATTTCACTGATGGTTTAAATTTTTTCCTGTTTCTTTCTGTCATCCTGTGTTTAGTGGGGATATTTCTTCAGCTCAGTCTAATTCTTCTGAGCAGCAGCATCATTTAACTTGTCCCACAACTTTTCTCTGTTCCTCCACCCTCACCAAGGAAGACATATATGTCATCAGCTTGAGATGGGTCTGGCAGAGAGTGGGAGTCCCTGGCAGTTTTCACAGTTTTAAGTTGCACTTCAAAAGCAGAAAGGAAAGTTTGAGGTTACTTTAGTTCTATCATTTCAAGTTCCAGGTCTTACCTGTGGACAGGACGGCTACCTGGTGGCTAGCAGTTCCTTACTAATCCCTTCTTTAATTGCCCTGGGATCCTGTCTCAGGGCACTCTACACCCAGAGATCCTCTTGACAGCTTTGGCAGCCTGCCCTGTGCTGCAGTCCCCACTACCACAGCCAGGAGTTAAGGTCAGTCTTGAGGTCCCTTCTTTCTCTCTGGATGGATTTTTTTCCTTTGCAAGCAGCTAATGATGGTCTGGTCAATCCTTCCTGCAAACCAGTTGCACCCACACTCTGTCATGCAAAAATGCCTTCACATTTCTAGCATGGGGGGAATGCTGTTTTCCCTTGATTTCCAACTCTAGGGGAGATTCTTCTCCATTATTGTATTTCTTTAGGCACTTCAACTGGAAGTTGGATATGGGGGTATTATTATACCTCATGGTTCTGATTTTCATTTCAGACCAGAAATCTATCTTTTGATGCCCATTTTGGAATTCAGGTTGATGATTTTGGGAACAGTCCATTAGCCAGTCCAGTAGCTGTGCTTCTATCTATGCCCTGATCCCCAAAGCAAATGGTTTATTTATATATTCCAGGGGTACAGGTGAGCAATAGTAGCAAGGTGTCTGTAACAGCTTCTTCTTTTCTCCCCCCAGAGGGCTCGGCGGGCTGTGCTACCTAAAGAAGATGAAGGATCAGGGGCTGGGCAACAACTATCTAATGTCATCAAGAAAGAAGGTAGCGAGCATCTACCTTTTCATCCTTTCTGCCATGCTCTAGAGGACCGGCCCATGGTTGGCTCACCCTAGATGTTCCCATCACTGTGAAGTCACTTTAGAGACTCAAGGGCTGGGCTGAGAAAAGGCAAATCAAGTAGTCTGCACTGTGCTAGGGGTTTTGCTGGGAGAGAGGGGCATAAGGCATGGTCCTGAGCTGATGGACTGTCAGCTCCATGATAAGAAGCTAGTCCTTGCCTGCCTGGGTGACTGTGTGGCCTCCTGCCCTTGGTTTCCTCATCTGGTCTATGGGGTAACAGCCTGCTGGGCTGATTGTCAGTGCTCTTGCAGGAGCAAGTGGGGAAGGGTGTGAGGGTGCTCTGTGTAGTTGACACTGTCTATGAACAGCTCCCTCTCCAACACCCTCAGCAAATACTGAACCCTGCTCTGCCCCAGGCCCGGTGCTAGGCACTGGGGCCACGGAGATAGGCCACCTATGTTGTCTTGGACCTTCTGGTCTGGTGGGAGAGGAACCCAAGGAAGAACATGATGGGCCCTAACGGGAGGGTCAGCTAAGGGGCTGGGGAGCTCAGAGGATGGAGGGGTCAGGGGGAGTCCATGCTGTGTCCAGGCATCCAGGTAGTTTTACAGAGGGAGGCATTCCAGGGGCAAGGAACAACGGGAGCAAAGGCATGGGAGTGGGACTCAGTGAAGGGGTCAGGCTGGCGGCACGGGGACTAGTGAAGACATCAACCACTATTACAGAGTTTGGGGGCAGACATGACCGACATGGTGAATGGTGGGTCTGTGGGTCACTCCCCACATGACGGAATGGAATGAGCATTGGTGCTGGAGTCCAACAGACATGGTTTTGAATTTTAGCTCTGTGTGACTCTGGGCAGGTCACTTCACCTCTCTGAGGGTCAGTTTCCTCATCTAGAAATGAATTGATAATCCTTTCTTTAAGTGTCGAGGTGCAAACTGAATGAGATGATGCATATTAAATGTCCAGCTCATTATGGGTGCTCAGTACACATGGGGAAGTGCTGCTGTCTGCCTCTCCCCAGATTCCTGCCAGCTGGGCTACTCGGCAGGACCCTGCATGGGAATGACCAAAAGGTATTTCTACAACGGCACGTCCATGGCCTGTGAGCCCTTCCAGTATGGCGGCTGCATGGGCAATGCCAACAACTTCGTCTCAGAGAAGGAGTGTTTGCAGACCTGCCGAACCGTGGGTGAGTACGGGCCCCGCCTCTGTGTACTCTGCACCCAGTGAGCCTGTACTCCCAATAAACCACCTGCCAACTGAAAAGGTACCTGAGAGAGGGTTCCCATGGGGGAACTCCAGAGCAAGCTTGCTGAAATCATAGGAATTCCACATTTGGATAGAGAGGGCCCCAGGCAAGTTGCTTTTTTTCTTGTGAACCTCAGTTTCCCCATCTGCCAAAGAGGGACGAGGTGTTCTAGATGAGCAGGGTCCCCAGGCTGAGCAGTCCCGTGTATGCTCAGTCTACGGTTGCAAGGATGACTGACACACCATGCCTCTCTCTACCCCGCAGCGGCCTGCAATCTTCCCATAGTCCGTGGCCTCTGCCGCGGTTTCTACCAGCTCTGGGCATTTGATGCTGTCCAGGGGAAGTGCGTCCAGTTCATCTATGGGGGCTGCGGTGGCAACGGCAACCAGTTCTACTCAGACAAGGAGTGCAAGGAGTACTGCGGCATCCCCGGTGATGGTAGGAGGCCCTGCGGGGTGCCAGGCGGGGTCAAGGGGCTGTCAGGGTCTAGGTGGGAGAGCCCTGGTAGGGGCCGGGGGTCTGCAGAGCTGAGTTCTGGACTCCGTACCTGGTGAGCAGCCCATCCATGCTCTGGGCCTCAGCTTCTCCTCTGTGAAATGGGGCCAAACCTGGGGCCCGACCTCAGCTGGCACTGGGCACTCAGGGAGGTGTTTTGCCAGGCACAGGTAGAGGGTGTGCAGGGCTGGCTGTGGAGCTGGGCAGAGCCGGGCTCATTCTGGTGCTGCCACATTTAGGTTGGCCACATTGAGCAAGTGCCAGTTTCAGCCTCAATTTTTTTCTTGTAAAATGGGACAAAGTACCCCACTACCTCCCCACTGCACAGGACCTGGCATGGAGTTAGTGCTCAACTAACGGCAACTGCTACTAATAGTGACCGTACTGATACAATGATAGCGCGATAGCGTTCCAGGGAACGGCAGCCATTCAAGATTCCTGTACCTTGATTTTCCCACTGGAGAATGGCACCTATGGTAAAAGACAAAAGGCAAAATATCAGATCCTCCTGTGGAATGCCCTTCGCAGATAAGCCACTCGGCAAGCAGGAGTTTCTGGCCCCCGGCTCCAGCTGCCTTCCCTCCCCTGGGAGGCCTCCCCACTCCCCCCATCCCGAGGGTTCCCCCTGAGCCTGTCTGTGTCCACAGGGGACGAGGAGCTGCTGCGTATCTCCAGCTGATGTCTGGCCCATCTGTAAGCCGGAGGGCGGCCAGGGTCCGTCCCAGGGCCCTGTGGAAGGCTGGGGCCAAGCAACCTGAGTCCAAATAAAAAGCAAATTGTAAACTCCTGAAAGTCAGTGTCCTGAGTGTTCATTGTCACCAAAGCATAACGAGGTGGGAGAAGGGGAGGGGGGACAAAGCCGAGGCGGGTGCATGGGTACCCCAGCTTTCCCCAGCAGTGAGAAAGGCACGTGCTGGGATGTAATAGCGCTGCCTTCAGTACGCGAAATTGCTATGCAAATTATGAAACATAAATCACAGTTCTATTTACTCCACAGTAGTGCGAAATGGGATTGTTCTGCTTTGTTTTAATAAAGCTAGAAAAGAAAGGAAGAAGAAACTGTGGGCACTTGTTTCTGGGAGAGGCTTGGCGGGGGTCATCAGTGACTCAGGGTCAGAAGAAATAATTATGCTTAGTGTGCCCAGGGAGCTCAGGGCACACAGCCCACAGATGCCTGAAATAGTGTCCCTGTCCTTCGCCGCACCAAATGCCTCTCCAGCGTTTTATTTCAACTGTAGCCCAGTCCCCAGAACCAGCTATCAGGAGCTGGAAAGCCTTCTGCTGTGTCTCTGCATGGCCCCGGGATGCTCTCCCCTGGACCCCCACTCTGGCCCTTTGTCCTGGAAGGAGAATGCTCACCAGCCTTCCTTTGCATTTGTCTGGGGCAACCAGCTGGGCCCTGGCCCAGAGCCAGAAGCCCTCGGTCTGACCTGGCTTCGGCTCCCTCGGGAAAGAGAGCAGGTGAGCTGTCTGTCCCGGGCAGCTCCAGGACCACGCTGCTCCAAGAACACAACTCTCAACCTCCAGTTGGTAAATTCACACTGGACTTAAAACGTCTGATTTAGAAATCTTTTTTTTTTTTTTTTTTTTTTTTGAGACAGGGTCTCACTCTGTTGCCCAGGCTAGAGTATAGTGGCCTGATCATAGCTCACTGCAGCCTCAAACTCCTGGGCTCAAGCGATTCCCCCTGCCTCAGCCTCTCAGGTAGCTGGGACTACAAGTGTGTGCCACCATGCTCGGCTAATTTTTAAATTTTTTATAGAGACAAGTCTTGCTATGTTGCCCAGGCTGGTCTCGAACTCCTGGGCACAAGGGATCCTCCCGCCTTGGCCTCTCAAAGTGCTGGGATTACAGGTGTGAGCCGCTATGGCCCGGCCAATTTATAAACATCTCTCGCTGACTGCATCCACCCGGAGGCCTGATAGATGCTGTCCGGCTTCATGTGCTGTGAAGTGGAGAGCTGACCCCGGCAGCGGATGCCCAGGCAGGACCCACGTTCCTCCGGGGGGTGACCTGTGTCCTAAGGGCCGGTGGCTAGTTCAGTCCAGGGTTTGCCTCTCATAACCCTTGGCCCATTTGTTAAGAGAGCCGTCAAGAGGAACGAGAGGATCCCACGCCTCTTGTCGAGAAGATGAGCTCGGAGGCAAGGATCTGGGTGTAGAAAGCTTTGCAGCTCCCTGGGTCAGATGCACCAAGACCCTCCCTTTGTCTCCCCCAAGGTCCTGATATTGGGGCTTCCAGGTTCCAACAGAGAGGACGGTCCTGAGGAACAGTGTTTGTGGTCGTGGCCAGGACGATGGGGACAGGAGCAGGGAGGCGGCAACTGTTCAGAGGGACGTGGCAGAAGCTCTTGACCAGCAAATGTCCCCCTGGCCCTGTCTGCACCCTGCCCTTCCATGTGTGCCTCCCACCAGGGCCAGCCGTCGATGAGTGTGAAGGGGCCACTCTGAAGAGCGGTATTTGGAGGTGACCTGAACTGAAAGACAGATGCTTACACCAGAGGGTGCGGGCTACAGGTGTGCGGGCCAGCTCAGCCAGCGGGCGGATGTTTGGCGCTCGGGCTGTGTTTTGACAGCTCTGAATTCACCATTTAAAAACTCAGCTTCCACATAAACATCTGGGTTTCTCGACTCTCTTGAAAACGGACGTCCTGGCAGCCCTGGGTCTGCATCCTGATGCCAACAGCGGGCCAGAGCTTAGTAGAGACAGATGTCTGCGCCCCAGCCCCAGGAAGGGCCTTACCTGGTGGTTCACTAGCCCTGCTCGCCAACCTGCCTGGTCCCCGAAGCATTTGTCTCTGTGACACTTGCTACCATTTGTCACTAAACAACAACAACAAAAATCAATGTATCCTGACTTTATCCCTTGGGGGTGGGATGGGGTGACCCTGAGTCACAGGAATTCACACTGCTCATCTCAGAAGGCGCCGGGAGTCCTCAGCACAGCGGATGTCCCTTCCCTGGAGTCACTCGATTCTTAAATAGTCTCACCTCAAGTTTTTCTCTCGAAGTTACTGGTCCCACTCAACTTATTCGTTACAAAATAAATGTGGCTGCTTAACAAAGAAACATACTTTTTGTTTTTCCTTTTTAAAACATTTTTTTAAAAATCCAGAGGCTGGTCCTTCAGCTGTGAGGGCTTCCGGGCCTCATTTGATTGTGATGTTCAAGGCGTGGGGGAGGATTCCTTAGGCCACAGCAGGACTCGTGACTTTTAGCGTGGGTGGCACAGCCAGCCTGGGTTAAACTTCAACCGCTCGCTCAGGAATGCCACACAGCTCACTTGGCAGGAACCCCCCGCGCAGGATGGTGTGAGGGCAGCGCCGCCCTTTGGGAGGCTGGCCCTGGCTAACCAGCCTCTTCACGCTGTGACACGAGCGATTTGATGGAAGTTTTTCAGGTGATGGGAGTTAAGACATCCTCTACTTTTGAGTACTTACCCACACCTGGTAAAGACGGGGCTTGGGGTGTCTGTCATTCACTCACCTTGAGGGCAGGATGGCAGCTTCGCCTCCTAACGGGCTGTTCTGGCAGCAGGAGACCTGGCGGTGGTGGTCTTCTCTCCTCAGCTTGCCTTTGGCTTGGCTCCATTCAAGAAGAGCATCGGCGCCCTCGTGTCTGCACGGCGTCCGGCTCTGGGCGAGCCCACTGGGGCTGGCCTCCCACAGCTCACCATGGAGTCCCTCATGCCATCAGGAATTTGGCAAAAGCCACACACTCTTCCCCAGGACATGGACGATACGTATGACAGCTGTAATGTCACAGTTTGGGAGGCCAAAGCCGTTGGGAATTGGGGCACGAGAGCCTCACGGGTGACCGTGGGGCAGGGCGACCCTGGACGTGTACCTTAGGCATTGGGTCTGGAGGACTCGGACTAAATCCTTCCCTTCCTCCATGCAGCGGTGCTCCACATCCCACCAGGGTCACACTTCCTTGGCTGTGTCCCTCCCTCCTGTATCAAACGTGGCTGAGCTGGGCCTGGTGCCGGAGAGGAGCCAGGAGCTCCCACATGAGAAGCCGACAACCCCA
The DNA here is from genome assembly GCF_000956105.1 of Propithecus coquereli. Taxonomy (NCBI): domain Eukaryota; kingdom Metazoa; phylum Chordata; class Mammalia; order Primates; family Indriidae; genus Propithecus; species Propithecus coquereli. The sequence goes on along the minus strand of NW_012140858.1, from coordinate 3,739,835 downwards.
GCCCCACGCAGCCCCGGGATGGAGTGAGCTGTTCCCCCCCAGCACCCTGCAGGGGCTCTGCTCCCAACTGGACAGCACGGCCCGTTCCCAAACCCAAGAAAAAACACCACACACTGCATCTTCCTAAAGGTCGTTTTATTGTAAAACCATAAATACAACACTGACATGAAATCATTTATGCAACTGATCCTCTCTAACCGTTAAAAGGACATCTTTTTGCCTTGGCATCAACCAACTGGGAAATAATGTTGCAAGAATTCAGGGGGTGGGGGAGGTACTGAATCCTGGGCTGGGGCTTTTGGCGATTTAAGGAACCCAGTGGAACCTTCCTCTTCTCCCTGGGAATGTTCCACTTTTGGACAAAAACAGACAGGTAAAAAACAGCAACATTTCAACAGCTCAGTTTCAAATTTTATTACTTTGTAAAAAAAAAATTTTTTTTCTCTATTCCTTTCCTCCATTTGACATCAGTAAAAGGTTTAAACATCATGAAACTGATTTGGCTGTAAATGGAGAAATGGTACCAAAACAAAGTAAAACAGAAACCCAAACGACAAACAGAAAACCCTAAATGAACCCTCAGGTTTGGTCTCGGGGGTTTACATATCACAACAAGAACCGTCAACTCAACCCCCATGCAGTTTGACTCCTTGGAGAGCTGTTGGATCCACACCAACGATACAGGAGACCGCACATAACGTCTTTTTTTTTAATTAACACAGCAAGTGTGACACTAGGTAACTTTTTTTTTTTTTTAAATACAGTACATGGTACACAGGGTCCCCAAGATGGCCCTGCATAAACCCCTCGTGAAGACTTGAGCCAAGCACTGGCTGTTTATAAAAATATTGTGTTGCTACAAAAGTATAAATTAATGCTACCGGTATTAAGAAATATTAAACACATAAAACTTATAAGGATTAAGAAAAATATTCATTAATACCTGTAGAAAACTCTGGCCTAAAAAAGATATTTTTTTTGTGTTTGTTTTTTTGTAAATTTTTTTTTTTTTGTATTTTTTTAAGATGACTTGAGTTTCTTGCACTCGAAGAGAGAGACACAGATGTGTCTATGGTATTGCCTAGAACGTCTTAACTACTGAGAAAGGGGGGGTGTGCACGCGCGTGGTTTCTGAGTCGGGGGGAGGAGGGCACCAAGGCTTTCTCAAGATTTACCTGATGTGAACGCATCACTGACGTGAAAAGAAAAAGGTAGGATCAGAAAACTGAAAATAATTTACGCTTTTTAAAAAATATCTCTGCTTCAGGTGGTTTTACAAAATGATTTCCTGATGCTTGGGATCTGAATGGCCCTGGATGAGCTGCCTGGGGTCTGGGGGCCCCAGCCCTGCGGTGTGGCCACTGCTCGCTCCCGGCGGGCGAGGCCCAGCCCCCTGTCAGTCCACGTGCTCGCTCGCCGCTGGGGAAGCCTGGCCAGGCCGGAGGGAGGGTCCCAGGCAGAGACCGGTTGGCACCTGGGTTGTGGGAGGAGTGCCTCCTTCCGGCTGGCCTCAGAGCCCGTCTGTGCCAACCTGGACTTGAGGAAGCGCCACGGGAATGCCAGGCCCCTGAGGTTGAGGACAAGGCTGGGCTGTGCCCCGTTAAGGAATTTGGTTTGAAGAGTCAAGGTGCCCAGTGGACGCATGGGTGGGTGGGGCCCAACTGCAAACCGAGCAAATCCTTCTCCATACAGGAATCGAATCTTTAAAGCGACACCCGTGGTGGCGGGTCGGGGCGTGAACGTGTCCAACAGTGACCTGACGATCTTCACCCTCGGCAGGTGCCTCTTCCACAGAAATCACAGGGCTCCTTCCGCAAAGGCCAGGGTGCCCCCGACCACGATCCTCGAACCCAAATGAGAGAGAAAGAAAAACAACAACTACGACAATGAAATCCCCCAGAAAACCCTGAAAAGGGGAAACCAGGAGGGAAACATAAGAGGGAAAACACTGTATCATTGGTTCACCATAACTGGCCTAGCAAACATTAGCCACAGTGAAGGGAGGGGCAGCCTCCTTCCCAGTTCTCCCGCTGGCCCAGCTGGCCGGGACAGGAGCTCCCGTCCACTGGCTCCAGGGGACAGCTGGGCCTTACTTAGTCTCTCAGTTCTGTCTAAACCATCCGCCTTCCCAGGAGCCCTCCGCCAGATGCATCGCAGAGACAGAGGCGCTGCCGCTGTTCCCCAGGCAAGGGCGAAGCTCTGAACTTGGTGCCGTTCGCCGGGCGGCAGGTGGCTGCGTGTCATGCCCTGTGCACCTCCTCTTTGAGCACATCCATCATGATGACAAGATCTGGGCAGTGTCCCCTGCTGGGCCATCTTGTAGGCCCCCTCTTCTCCCTCCACGTCCCATCTTCACTTCAAATCTTCTGATGACTCTGTGGCCCCCCCAGAGAGCACGTGCCACATCCCTGACATCTCTCCAGGTGCCCACTCTTCAAGGAGTCCAGCCCGAGCCCAGGGGAAGCAGGTGGCACTGCTCAAGAACAGCGGACTCCTAAAGACAGAGGTTCAGCTTCACAGTGGAAAACACGCCCTGTAGAATTTTTCTCTGGTGTTTCTTGAAAGTGCAGGAAATAAAAAGGTCAAACAGAGAGAGGACTCTGGCCAGCCTACGCACCTGGTGTCTTCCTAGAGTCCTGGAGACCCATAGCTTCTCATCCGTTGTCACCGGACTGCCCTTTTGTCCTTGCCCGGAAATCTTGGTACCCCTTTCCCAGCCAAGAGCCAATCCCCAAATGCCAAGTGTGAAGCTCCAAGTGGGATGGTGGTAGAGCTTCCTCACTCGTGATGCGGCAGGTGACCTCTATGCTATGAAACCCCAGAGATGAAGCACAGGCCGTTTCGCTCAGGTGGCATCCGTTTCCTGGTTTCTAAATGCCATCGGAAGGAGGCCTGGCTGGCTGGCCTGGGCATCAGGAGAGGGAGAACAGTGCTGAGACAAGGGCATCCACCCGTGACCAGGTTGGCACCTTTGCTCTTGGTGGACCTGAGACTCCTTGGGCTACTGCAAATCCAGGGGACCATCCATGATGCTGCGGTCCTTGGCTTGGGCTTTGCTGGTGAAGCAAGCTGACCTCAGGTAACGGGGGGAAGGACTGCTTAGTGGAGATGTGTTTTCGTCACCTCCCCTCTTGGGTCTGTATATGTCAAAATAAAGGCCATTTCTGTCCTGGGAGTCACGTGTCTCGAGGTGAGCTAACCAGAGTCAGCAGGCAACCACCTTGATCTGCTGAGGACATGGGAGAAATGGCCCAACTTCTTGGTCCCCAATCCCCCAGTGGCCTGTGATGGACGGACCTATAGTGGCCTCAGAACTGGGCGGGCAGATGACAAAATCCTCCCAAGAGAAGGCCAGGTTGGGCGCTGGGAGGTGAGCTGGAAGAGCCAGTCTCAATCCTTTGGCTGAACTAGAATTTGGTAAGGTGGATATTGCTGGAGACGAGGGGGCCAGTCTGGACCTGTGAGATCTTTGGGTTTTATTAAGCTGTTCACTGCAGCAGGACCTGCATGACAGTGGCCTGCGTGAGAAGCAGACTGAGAGGGCACCTTGGTACAGCCTTTCCTGTTGGCAACATCCGTTTCTGGGGAACCAGAGGTTGCAAGAGAAATGACCACTGCCACTTTGTTCTCTGTCTGCACAAGGCGGCCCCAGAAGACAGCTTTCTGAGTACCTACTGGCATTCACGTGCAACCTGCAGAGGCAAGCCCAACCCTAAGCACTGAATTGAGGTGGAAAGGAAGAACGGGACAGGAGGTGACAACCTATGACTAGATACGACTGACTCTTTCTGGAGGGCAGACATCCCATGTTCCACAGAGAGTGGTGAGTGCTCTAAATGCATACCTGGGCTTGGTTGCTGACGGCCTTGCAAGAAAGTGAAATGCCTATTTTCTCATTAACTGGCCAACAACAGGGCACCCCCAGCACAGCTCTGCTCCAAGTAGGGGGAGGATGGGCGCCAAGGCTCTGCTCCCACAGAGTGGACAGGTCCCATCCTCCTTGTGTGGTTGAAAGTTTCCAGGCCATGGCCCCTTCCCTGGCAGTCAAGCAAGACTGGTGGGCCCTCCTGTTGTAGGCATCTGTCAATCATCAGCAACTCCGAGGCCACCTGGTGGAATGTCCCCGAAGATCCAATCGAAAAGTCTGTTAATGTTTCCGTACTCTCTAGGAAGCGACATTAGGTTCCTGTTCAGATTTTGCCCTGTTCCTGCTAGAGGGGATGGAGGCTCCTTTGAGGGTGGGCCCCCAGGAGGAAACACCTAGAATTCTCCAGGAGAGGAAATGGCATGGTGGTTCCTGAGACCACGGCTTGCTGGAGCGAATGTGGAGATGGTCCAGGTGGATCCATCTCATCATGTCCAAGACTCTGGAGGAGAGAGCTGGGTCAGTTCTCATGAGGCGAAGTGTGTAGGCTTGGCCCCCAGGACAGTGTTCTGGGTCCACAATCCTCAGCCTTCTTGAGTTTTTAAAACCACTTTACTCCTCCTCCTGCCACGGACCCGGGGAGAGGGCTGCAGTACAGTGCTTTTGGTAGTCGAGGTATCTCGCAGTTGAGTAATGCTTTATTGTTGGGAAGGGGTGGAGTGGACTCAGCCGAGCCCCAGCATGGTAGACGGTGCCTTTGCAAACAGCCCCCCACAATGGTGGTCATTCTCAGTCTGAAGCCCTGAGTGTAACCATCCCTGTCCCACGGCCATGGTCACTGGGGCACGTGGGACCACCAGGGCACAGGACACCACCGAACTTTATCCACTGGGAGGAGTGATGGGGGTTGAGCGTGGATCCTGATGGAACCACCTCTCCTGATGGGAGTGGGGTGCCACCCTTTCAGCACCGGACTGTGTGTGCAGAACCTGGATTGTAATGGCTAGGGCACAGGACAGATTGCAATGGCTGGGGCACAGCCTAAAGACACCTTTCACAGCATCGAGTTGACTGCGGCCAAATGCCTCGCCACCCTTGGAACATCAGCTGTTTGGCCCACAAGGCCCCACGCTCAACCGCTGTCCTGGAGGGAGGTCTGAGGCGCACGTGGGGGCCCCAGAACCCTTGGGGTCCTGGGAAGGGAGCAGAGGCCGTGGCGGGTCTGAGGTGTGGCGGATGTGATTACAGATCAACTCAGGGGTCCCTGTGGAACTGGAAGGGTCAGAGAGGTGGGAGTAGTGTAATGCACTCTGGGTACGGAAATCAGACATTTGTGGCACCAGACACAGCGGACCAGGGGGGCGGCTGTTGCACCTACATTCAGGACTCCTAAGCCACCTGCCTCCCCTATGGCTTCTGCCAAACCCCACACCTGTGGAATCTGCGACTCCTCCCCCACCCCGGTCTCCAAACAGCAAGATCTCGGTCTTGGCTGCCCAAATACACGAAAACTGAACTGTACAGGGAAGGCTAAGCAAAACCTTAGGATACTGAGTATACCACTGAGATGAGCTAGTTTACAGTGTGACTTGAGGAACAAAAGGGGCAAGTAAAAAACAAAACTCCAAAAAACATAAGTTATAGACATTCAGTGCCTCCTAGCAGAGTCTAAGCAAATTTGAAGAAATAAAACGAATCCCCAAAACAAGGTAAAAATTGCTCAAATGTTAGGAAAAAATATTAAGGAGTGGAGACAGTGTCTATACTTTTCTGAAAAATGTCTTTTGTTTTTTTTCTCTCTTATATTATAAAGCAAAATGTCAGCTTCGTATTTGTAAAGTCTCCTTTCCTGATTTGGGGAGATAGATAGGTGTGTTTCTAAGGCGGCTGCCCCGGGACACCCGGGGGGTGTCACAGAGGCAGCAGCTCAATGCCCTGAAGATGAACGAGAAACAAAGTCCAGTGCAGCAACTGACGTCTGATGCAGTTTGGAGAATCCACGGCAGAGCAGCTGGGGGTGTGGGGTGGGGAGGGCTGGGACGGGGGCAGGGAGGGAGACGGGGGACCAGGGGGTGGAGGGCAGAGAGCGTCAAGTCACTTCAGATCTCAGCTGCCTGAACATTTCACAACAACAGCTTTCTACCAACCTGCACACCTGAAAACAGAGTCTTTAAAGCCCCGTCACTGAGAAAAGGAGGTGGAACATCTCCCTCTTTCCCAATCGCTCAGCTTTCCTGACACACCCAGTTTAATGCGCACGCGCCCGCGGACAGGCGTGTGTGCACGCACCAGGGCTGTGTGTGCGCGCACGTGTGTGCGAAGCTTCTCTGGCCGTGCAGATGAGCACAGAGCCCCCCACACCCCCACAACCACAGCATGTGTGTTCAGACACATGCACACATGTGGGTGTGTACACACATGCACGCACACACGGAAAAAAAGCACTTATGTTTCCAGGGGGCATTTATAATGAGGTCCACAGTGTTTAGAACTTAAATTCCTTTTCTTTGTTTGTGACAGTGTTGTGTGTTTTTTTTTTTTTTCTAATGTTCTCTTCTCTTTTTGTTTTCTTTCTTTTTTTTTTTTTCCCCCGAAGCCTTAAAGCATGTTGGATTTCAGAAACATGAGTTTGTTCATATCTTCTGGACTGAGCAGTCGCCTCCTTTTGATTAGAAGTGCTTGTTCACACATATTTACACACCCGCTTCTGGCCCCCACGGCTGGGACCGCCAGGAGCCAGAAGGCGAGCTTGGCGAGTTTTGTGTGCTTCTGGGTGACGCACGACCAGTACTGGAAGAGATCGGGGGTGGCCTGGAAGAGGGGTTCCTGCAGGTAATCGTACACTTCGTTTTTCCCCAGCCGGTCGTCTTCCTGAGCTGCGGGGTTGTCGCCGGTGGCGGAGCGGGGCTTCTTGGCGCTGGGCTCGAAGTCGGCCTCCTCGGTCCAGGACTCCTTCACCTCGTTGATGAGCTCGCACACCTTGCCGATGATCTCCTCGTGCTGGTAGGGCGGCACGGGCCGCAGCTTCTGCTGTGGGTCCAAGATCATGGCCACCTTGTGGGCCGGGTGCACTTTGAAGTTCTCCTTGAGCGCCTCCAGGAAGAGGTGGCACAGCTTGCTGACGGTGCCCGCGTCGTTGGCCTTGGCCGTGAACAGCTTCTCCAGCCTGACGTAGGTGGGCAGCACGAGCTGCAGGGTGGGCTGGCTCTCGTTGCTCAGCTCGATGACGGCCTGCTTCACCGGCGTCAGGATGGCCGCCAGGTTGCTCAGCAGGTGTTTGTTGAGGCTCTGAATGAGGTTCATCTTCTTGGCCCGGCTGTAGAACTCGCAGATCTGCTCGTAGCGCTCGTGCACCAGCAGCAGCGAGTCCGTCACTGAGTTCCAGCAGGGCGGCGGCGACGTCTCCTCTAGCGACCCAAAGGTCTCCTTGGCGAGGCCTGTGGAGCCCGCCAGGTCCTCGCACACGTTGAGCAGCTCGATGACCTCGTGCATGCTGCGGGCCTGCAGCGTCCGCTTGCTCAGCACGCTCTGCACCACCGAGTTCAAGGCACAGGCTGAGCAGCGAAGGCACATGCCGGCCTTGGAGAAGGCGGACGCGCTCACGCGGCAATCCGTCACGTACACTGTCCTGATCTCCGACATCACGAACTCCGACAGCACGTTCTGCACCCAGTGGTGCACCAGGTCGCCGCTGTCACGAATGTCCGCGCCCTTCACGCCCAGCACGTAGCTCTTGATGTGGTTGCCCTCGGCCTGGTAGGCCGTGAGGATGTAGCAGGAGTCGGGGCCGACACTCTGCGAATGGCAGGTGACGCCAATGCCCAGGCAGGCGTTGCTGCCCAAGGCACAGGTCACCTTTACCTTCACCTGGTTGTACATGCGCGGCAGGTGCTTCAGCGCCAGCGTGTTGAAGTTGCCCAGGATCTCGGTGACCGAGAAGGCCCCATAGCGGGCGCCACTGTCTACCAAGGTCTGGGCCAACTTTAGGAACTCCTTCCCGCTGACCACGCTCAGCGCACCCAGGTCGGCGCACATGACCCGCAGCAGCCGCTCTGCGATGTTCTGCCGCTCCTTCTCGGGGATCATGCTGTTGGGTGTTAAACCACTGGTAGTGGCTGGCAGGGGACACAAAGAGAGATGGGATTAATTCTGGCATTTGGGGCTGTTTGGTTTGACAGCAGCCTAATACCCTAAGCATCGAGCGAACAGAGTTCTCTTTACACACAAATTGGTGGTGCTGGCTGCTTTTAACATGTGCTGACCTCAAAGGGATAATGTTCTATGATTTGATTAGTAATGCCTGCCATGAGCATAGGAATAGAGTATGTGGTATGTGTGCAACATACCTGCGGTATGTATCATTAACCTAGACCTTTGAAGTCAACTAGTTTAACCTTTTTTCTTTTAAATTGCCTCTAACACAGGAATCTTCAGGAAATAAAATACCTAGGACCATAGGGTCAGGAAGAGGTAACCAAGAGAAATTGGCAGACATGGGTTCTATTTCTGATTCTGGCACTAATAGGTGCTCTCTGATCACAAAATTAAAAAATCACCTCCTCTCCCTTGGCCTCCTTCAGCTCATCCTGTGAGTTGAGAATTCCCGCAAATGAGGTCTCACGTGTAAAAGTGCTTTGGAAGCTGTTACGCACCATCCTGCATTATCACAGAAGGCACAAGTGGCGGGAATAGGGGCAGAGCAGAAAAACCATAGCAGGGGCTGCAAGGACCTCCACAAGCCCCCAGGGCCGGCCCTGGTTGCGGGAACCTACTGTTATTGGCACTGTTCCTCTGGGCCTGCGGTTTCCACTTCTCTTCCACAACAGCGGGTGGCGATCGGGACTGGTTGGAGGCGATGTTGTTTTCATTGTCAGCTATAGGCACAAAGGGGACAGTGCGTTACCTTGAGTGTGAGAACTAGAGTGTGGCGGGTGACAGCGAAACGTGGCCTTTGGGACCCACGCCTAGGTTAAAACCCCGGCTCCTCCGTACACAGCTATGTGTGCTTACAAAGCCTCGTTTTTATCATTTGGAAAAATGAAGATGACGACATGACACTGCATGACCGCTGGCAGGACTAACAAGAGATAACGCCAGAAAGAGCTGCGTACAGCGCCGGGTAGAGGGTGAACTCTCCGTGATGGGAAGCCTGGCTGGGAACCCCACGCCTTCCCCCTGAGCAGCCACAGAGTTCCGGCTCTGCTACAGAGGAAGGGGAACCAGTCATGCTTCAAGTGGCCAAAAGCACCTCACACAAGCCCACTTCTTTAAAACATGCTATTTTTGTCTTTTTAGTATATTTACTAGAGATTTCATTAAATGAACAAAACCAAACCAAAGCCCTTTACAAGACACAAAGTACTAAATTATCAAACCCTTCACTGTAAGACGTGGAAACTGAAGTTCAGATGTAGGAAAGGATTTACCCAAGATCACACAGAAAACGGCAGCAGGGCTAGGACATGATCCCAGGTCCCCAGTTCCTGGGTGTCTCCTCCATATATTTCTCTAGTTTTTTGTTAACTCGTACGTATATGGTTGTATCCAGTTGTAAGTATTTGGTATATGTCTATTCTCCTCTGTGCATGGCCACTCCTGGACATGGATAGGATAGTTTCTGAATAGGAATGTCTGAGTCACATTCTTGTCATTACAGATGGCTACGCAGGTCTTCTATCTCATGACACAACACAGTTTTCTGAACCACACGCCAGTCCTAGGTTTCTGGGCTCTGCTGTTTCTAATATTGCTGTTCTGCCATGAACTGAGCTGCCCAACTGTGATACTATGATATGATAGGAAGATACATTTTGGTCCTGTCCCCAGTTCCTGGCACACAGCTCCTAAAACCCTAAAATTTCCCAAGTGATAGAACTTTCAGCCCCACCCACTGTCTTCCGGGTAGGGAAGCAGGGGGCTCCAGGTTGGGCTGATCACCAATGACCAATGATGTAACTGTCCATGCCTAGGTAAGACGTCTCCATACAAGCCTAAAGGGATGGGGTTTGGAGAGCTGCAGGGCTGGTGAACACAAGGAGGTGCTGGGAGGGTGCTGTGCCCAGACAGGGCAGGGAAGGCCCATGCCCTTCCCACATGTCGTGCCCTATTCATCTCTTCCTGCATCTTCCAGGCTGTTTCAGAGTTGTATCCCTTTATAATAAACTGGAAATCTAGTAAGAAAACCTTTCTTCTGAGTTCTGTAAGCCATTCTAGCAAATCATCAAACCTGAAAAGGGGGGCATGAGAACTTCTAATTTATAACTTGGTTGGCCAGAAGAACAGGCGACAACCACCTGGACTTTGGGTTGGCATCCGGCAGTAGTAGTCTTGTGGAACTGAGCCCTTAACTTGTAAGATCTGATGCTACCTCCAGGAAGACAGTGTCAGAACTGAGTTAAACCGCAGCACACCCAATGCCATGGTTTGTGTTCCCTCTGAAACTCATGATGAACATTAATCCCTAATGTGGCAGTATTGAGAGGTGGGGCCTTTAAGAGGTAACTGAGTCACAAGGGAATTTGCCTCTCATGAATGAATTAGTCCATTAATGGATGAACGGGTTAATGGACTAATGAGTTATCATGGGAAGGGAATTGGTAGTTTTATAAGAAGAGGAAGGGAGACTTGAGCTGGCATGTTAGCAAGCTCACCCCCCCTCACTGTGTGATGCCCTGTGCCACCTCGGGACACTGCAGAGTCCCCACCAGCAAGAAGGCTTCACCAGATGCAGCCCCCTGGCCTTGGACTTCTCAGCCTTCATAACTATAAGAAATAAGTTCCTTTCCTTTATAAATTACCCAGTTTCGGGTGTTCTGTTCTAAGCAACAGAAAATGGACTAAGGCACCCAGTCAGTGTCCACAGAGAACTGGAAAACTCACATATTTGGTTATAGACATGTTCTGTGTTGAGTGAGCATACAGAGAAAGACAGTCTGTTTTTCTTATACACTCATATTTTAATATTGTTTCTCTGTACCTTTTTTTTTTTGATTGGGGGTTTATATCCTTAAGATATCATCTTAAACATAGAATTCACAACCCAAGGATATGAATGGGTTAAGGACATGAATGGGTTAAGGACATCTGTTCAGAGGTGCCTGAAATCTTCCATTCTTCTCAATTAAAGGCATTAGGCCTTAGAGGTCAGGCCATACTTTTCATACCTAGAAAAAAGATTTCCTTAACTTCTACCTGATCAACTGGCAAGACGAGTTAAGAAACTATGGAACATACACTTCAAAGAATATTTTGAAACTACTAGAAAGGTAGTTTGGTAGACTGTAATAACATGGGAAAGTAAGTCAATGCAAAGCAAGATTTGATCGCAATTTTATAGGATTGATTTATTGATTGATTTAAGGGATGGGGGTCTCGCTATGTTGCCCAGGCTGGCCTTGAACTCCTGGGCTCAAGTGATCCTCCTGCCTCCCTTCAGCGTCTGTAGGTATTGTTTATGTAGGCATTTTGATATGGTCAAATAAATCTAAGCATCCAAAATAGATGGGGAGGGGGATTTTCACTTGCTGCTCATTAGGATGACCTACTGCAGGATGTGCATTCCTGACATAAACTACTACAAAGCATGATTCATGTTTTCAGACAGGCATTCAGGGTGTGATCACAGAAAAAGAGAAACAGTAGGCAAGCTCTACGACTGCCCCAGTGTACTGTCTGCAGGCAGTTTCCAAACTGTAGCACAGAGAAGGAGAACTGCAACAGAGCACAGGGTCTCAGAGATTTGAAGAGACAGAGATCAAAGTTCAGGGAGGCCCAAGGCAGGTAGAATATACAGGGGTAAGTACCAAAGAGGAAGGAATTACACGGAGTTCTGGAGGCCTTCAGTAGGGCTCCCCCGAGTCTCTGCTGAACATTAATCTGCACACTCACAGGGCCAAATGCCACAAGACATGAGAAAGAATTACTATTAACAGAAAGCAGTAAGCTGACAAATCCCCAGGATTCACACACATGGGTGGGAACAATTTGTACTGCAATCAGTCAGGATGGAGAGACTTCAATGCATGAGGAATTGGGTAGAGTCCCCTTTACATCACTGGGGCTAAATTTGCCATCCATTGAAGGGTGCTCCACATCTGCCCTAATATCCTAAGTGCAAGCCTCAAAAATGTAGAAGTGATCATTAAGTAACTAATCTGCAAGCCAGAACAAAGTTCAACACTCTTTAAAGAAATACAACAAAATCCAGCACCCCACATTGTAAAATCCACAATATCAAGTATTCAATAAGTAGTAGGAAATACGACTTATAATCAGGAGAAAAACTAACCAACAGAAACAGATCCAGAAATTACAGAGATGATGGAATTAGCCAATAAGGACCTTAAAAACAGCTGTTGTAAATATCATAAATATGCTCAAAGACATGAAGGAAAATATGATCATGAGGAGAGAAATGAAAAAATGTAAAAAAAAAAAAACCAACAAAATCTAAAGTAACCAACTAAAGTAGAACTTCTAGAAAATGTACATAAAAAAAATATAACATATGGGATAAAAGTATATTAGGTGCCATGGAAGAAAAGATCACTGAACTGGGAGACAGGGCCAACTATTCAACATGAAAAACAGGGTAAAGGGATTAAAGTAAATGAACAGAGCATGGACAGCATCAAGCAGTTTAATACACACACACACACACACACACGCACACACACGTATAAATATAAAATGAGAGTCCCAGAAAAAGAGAGTGGGGTGGAAAAAATATTTGAGAAAATGGCCAAAATTTTCAAAACTAGATGAAAACTACAAACTAGACTGAAAACTATAAACTAGATTAAAAAACTCCAAGGAAAATAAACATGAAGAAAACATCACCAATGCACAGCACTGCATCATAATAAAATTGTTGAAAACCAATGAAAAGAGAAAATCTTAAAAGTAGCCAGAGGGGGGAAGATTATATATAGATGAACAAAAAAAAAAAAAAAATAAGAATGACAGCAGACTTCACATCAGAAATTATGCAACCCAGAAGACAATAGAAGTACTAAAAGAAAATGGCAACCTAAAATTCTAAATCCAGTGATAATATCTTTCATAAGTAAAGATGAAATGAAGACTTTAAGACAAAAAAAAAACAAACAAATAAACAAAGAACCAATCAACCAACCAAACAAACCCAACCCCAGGCTTGTCTTACAAGAAATATTAAAAGAAGTTCTTCAGGTCTAAGAAAAAATGCCATTATCACGTAAGAATCTGAATATAGAGAAAGAAATGAGTGCTGGAAACTGTATGTATGTGGATATATACAAAAAATATATCCCCTCACTTTTAATCTCTTTAAAAAACAACTGACTGCTCAATGGGAAATAATAACATATAATCACAAAGATAATAAAAAGTGTTGGCAAGAATGTGGAGAAATCGAAACCCTCATACACTGTTGGAGAAAATGTAAAAATGGCGCAACCACTTTAGGAAATGGTCTGGCAATTCCTCAGATGGGCAAACAGAGTAATCATATGAGCCAGCATTTCCACTCCTAGGTACATACCTAAGAGAGTTAAAAATATATGTCCACACGAGGACTTGGACATGAATGTTCATTGCAGCTTTATTCATAGTAGCCCCAAATTGGAGACCTAAACGTCTATCAGCTGGTGAATGGATAAACAAACTGTGGTACATCCATACTACTCAGCAATATAAAGGAATTACATTGACAACACAGAACACAGATGAATCTCAAAAGTACGCCAAGTCAAAGAAGTCAGACATAAGAGATTAAATGCCAATAACTCCATATAAAGACAAAACTATAGCAAAAGAAAACAGACAGTGGTTGCCAGTGGCTGGGGTGGGGGAAAGGGAACGGCTGCAAAGGGGTATAGGGGAACTTTCTACGTTGATGGTCACGTTACATATTTCGATCATGATGGTGGTTAAACAACTGTATGCATTTGTCAAAACCCATCAAACTGTGCTCTTCAAACTGGTAAATTTTATTTATGTAAATTATAGCTCCATAAATCCAATTTTAAAATAGATTGTAAAGAAACCCATTAAAAGTTTCTAACAGTGGTTAGCTCTGAACAGTGAGCTTACAGCTGATTCTTCATTTTCTATCCTCTCTGCATTTTCCCAATGCAGAGAATGCATTTCCTTTCGTGGACAGACCTGACATTCACGAAGGGGAAACAAGCTTTACAATGAAAACAAGGAGCCTTTCTTGTTGACTTTCTCCACTCAAGTACAGGAACACGAGAGCTGTGGGTCTGAACCCAATCCTGCCGTGGCTGTGGGTGTGACACCAAGTTAGTCCCTTTAACTCTCTGTGTCTCAGTTCCCCCCGACCCCGCCCCCGGGGCTGGGTAAATTGCAGGATAACTCTCTCATTCTCTTTCTGCAGGACTTAGCATTGAGATCATTCAAGCGAGTATTAGAGAACAATGTGCAGTATTGGTTGATTTAAAACATTTTTTTTCTCCATATCCCATAGATACCAGTCCTGGTTATAAGTGAAGTACCAGGTAAAAGATCCATGAAAAGGCTTGATTTATAGCTTGAGCTGAAAATAAAGCTTACCTGTGGCTACCCCTATGTGCCCTCCCCTCCCCTACAGCTGTGTCTGGGACAGATGCAAAGCTGGAATTAAGGGTTTCCCAGAGAGAGACCTTTGCAGGGAGGAGAAAGCAGATATTTCCCACAGGGGATGGTAAAAGAGGCACCTGCTGTTGTCAGGTCTTAGAATGTGCCACAGCCTGCAACACTTTTTATCTGGCATCTCTGGAACCCTCACCCAGCCCTGCAGAGAACACTGAACAAACCCGCTTCACAGGTAAGAAACTGAGGCCCAGAGAGGCGAAGAGACTCAAAGGGATTCAAAACCAGGTGTGGCCACCTCCAAAATCCTAAAACCGCCAAGCTGCCAACCTGCTTGCTGCTTGCGAGAGTCCCCACGTCCCTCTTAGCTGGGATGCTCCTGCCTGTACTTGAACGAGGGGGCTTCTTCCATCTCTGCTCATCTTGCGCCAGGGTCTACCCAAGGCCGCACAGGGTGGACGCTGAGAGCACAGGCTCTGGAGTTCACTGCAAGGGTTTGAATCCTGGTCCTGCCACTGTGACTGCACAGCCCTGGACAAGTCACGTAACCATTTTGTGCCTCAGTTTCCTCATCTGTATATTAGAGCTAATATGGGCATTTAACTCCGAGGGTTGTTCTGAGAATTAAATGAGCAAATATGTGTAAACCTCTTAGAACAAGGCCTGGCACCAACTAAAAGCTCCAACAATATCAGATACTTTTATGAGCTATGCAACTTTGGGTTAGCGATTATGTTCTCTGAGCCTCAGTTTCGTCATCTGTATAATGGGGATGAAAATGTCAACTACCCAATAGGTTTGTTCAGGAAAACCCGGTGAACCAGCCTATGGAAAGCTCTCAGGACAACACCTGACACACAGAAAGCACGTCACTAAATGTTCACTCTTGTTAGTATTGTTACTGCCACAGCATGCTCCTCGACTGTCACCAAGGCAAGACAAGTTCCTACAGCAGAGAAAGGAAGTTTATTAGTGGGAATTACCCTGTGCCATTCAGCAGCTTCTTAATGAGATTGGTGTTATTCGAGGCTGATCCTCCTTATCGGCGGTGCTGTGAACTGCGTGGCTCATGACGCTTAATTTCTCTCTATGGAACCAATCCTTTAATCCCAATTCAGTGTGGCTGGGATTCCGCCTGGCTTTGCACTGGCTTTGCGGGCAAGGCTTTCTCTGGCAGCGCTGGACCAGAACAAAGCAGCCCACAGCTCTGCGTGGAAAACAAGTCAAGATGCTTGGGAGAGGTGGGGCCACCTCAAGGCTCAGCCTTGATTTGCATTTTAATGGCCTTGGTCCTCCACCTGCCTGAGGGATGGGAAAGCACTGGCACCCAGACGCTCCTCCTCATCACCGATCAGCTTCCAGAAGCTGGGAGGGGGCACAGGTGGGGCGCAGGAGGCTTCAGAGGAGGAACACAGGAGGCTGGGCTATGGGACTCTCGGGACCAAGAGATATGTTCAGGCTGTGGTCCCCAAGCAGCCTGCCCACTGCTGCCACTAGCCTGGGGCTCCTGGCTCCCCATGGGGTCAAGTCCAGATGTCTTGAGCTGGCATTCAAGGCCTTCCCTGGTGAGGGATGGCTGATGACAAAGGAAAGAGGGAGGCAGGAGACATGGGAAGCCTGGTGTGAGGAGGGCAGCTCGAGATCTGGGGGTCTTGCTTGAGAGACGGAGACAGAGTTTGCTGCTTGAAGTCACACAGCACCAAGGCACCGCAGTTAGAGCAGAACTGGGGCTCAGGTGTCTTGGCTGCTACTCCAGAGCTCTGTCCTGATTTTAAAGAGTTCAATAGAAATAAATAATAAGCCCCCCCCAAAGATCATCTGAATTAGTGTCGAGTATACAGCAGATACCCAACAAATATATGCTGAATGAATGAATAAATGATACAGGTTACACTAATAGAACAGTACCTAGCCTAAAAGAGGTGCTAGTCAGGCTAGACCTGGAGGATGATATTAATTCAAAAGATCTGCAAACCTAAGATGGATACAAATAATAATAATAATGACAACAATAACAACAGAAGTAACAGTACCTACCAACTGCCAAACCACCATTATGTGCCAGGCACTTCTCGCACGTCATTTCTAATGCCTCTAGAGGATTACTCTGAAGGAGGTGGGGAGGGACAGCTAGTTTCCCTTTGCAGAGTGTCTAGCTGTCCCTGGGCAGTGGCTATGGGCAGACTTCTGTCTATGGATTCAGGCTGGCCATGTGACCGACTCTTGCCACTGGGATTTAAGCATCTATGACATGTGTCACTTGTGCTCTGAAGTGACAAAGCATTATGCCTTCCCCACAGCCTCAATCTCCACCCACCAGAGAGAGGGGACTCCCAGGAGCTGGGTGCGGGTGGAGCCACAAGAGGGAAGAAGCCTGGATCCCTGAATCACTGCGTGGAAGCCACCCAACTAGGTCGCTTGCTAGGCTATAACGTGAGTGAGAAATAAATGATTTGTATGTTAATCCACTAAGAATTGAGGATTATTTCTTTCAGCAAATAGTGTCTTCCTGACTAAAACACACATATCAGGAGGCGGGTGCCGCTGTGACAAAAACCACAATTGGAGGTGTGGTTTAGAGGCTGGGCGGTACGTAGCAAGGGAGCTGATGCCGCAAGCTGGAGAGATGGACACCCGTGTCGCGTGGTGGTGAAGCACTTGGTAAAAAGCTTTCCTGGGTAGCACATGATGGAGCCTGCAGCTCCAGAGCAGTGGTTCTCAAAGTGTGGGCCCCAGAGCGGCAGCAGCACTGCCCAAGGACTTGTAAATGCAAAACCTAGCCCCCCACCCCCTAGACCTACAGAATCAGACATTCAGAGTGGGGCCTCGAATCTGTGAGGCCCCCCTGGTGGTTCTGACGTGTGCTCAAGTTCAAGGACGACCGGTTTCCAGGCCATGGAGTGTTATGATGAACGAGGCTGTTCTGAGATGGGCCCTAGCCCAGGCTGCCTCGGGCTGCATCCCCTCTCCACTTCCACCTTCTGCCTCTGCTCACCTTGATCTCAAACCACATTCCATTTCTGCCTGGCTGTCTCTTTTCCAAGTTAGCTCCCACCTGGCCTTTAGGCCCAAGCCCAGGAGCCACCACCTCCAGGAAGCCTTCTTCAATCAAATCTGCCCCGCTCTGTGACTGTGCTCCCACAGGGACTGTGCTGCGCCCCAGGGCAAAGACCACCCTGTGACAAAGACCGACTGACTGGAGCTCCCTTGGGCACGTTCCATGTCCTGTGACCATTCTCCAGGAGGGAGCGGCCTTCCCCAGGGGCCTCAGGCCAGGCTCTGGCGTCTCTTCCACTTGCAGGAATCGAGGAAGGGCAGGGGACGGGAGCCGCATGCCCAGCGCACCGCTGGGCCCCTTACCTGCATGGGACTGCATGTGCTCCAACAGGTTGTTGTAGAACTGGAACTGGATCCCGCAGGCGCCGCAGGTGTAGGGTTCTGCGGGGAGAACCGAGGCAGCCGCGTGAGGGGCGGACCCGACGCGGATGCCTTTTTGCTGGGCTGCAGGCAGGTTGGAAGTAGGAACCCAAACACACACTGGGTCTCTGTGCCCGGGGCTCTGGGCCTAGCCTGTCTGCTTCCCTTGTCACTAGACCCGTGAGGGAGAGGCCGGGGGAGGAAGGAGCGATGGAGAGAGGAAGCCATGCAGAGAGAGACCATTTAACTCAATCGAGTGGGCATTTATTGAGTGCTTACTGCGTGCCAGCCGCTGTTCTGGGCACCTGAGATAGGGGCAGGGGACAAGAGACCAAGAGCCCATCAGGGCAGGGACCGAGTCTCATTTGCATCACAGCCCAGGTCTCTGCCTGTGGAGCCACACGGAGGTCACCGTTTGCCGAGTAAACACAAGAACGAATGAATGAATGAACGAACGAAAGCCAAGGTAACGGACACGAGGGCAGAGGAGAGAGGGAAACGAGCAGCAAGACAGGAGGGTAAGGAGTGGAGAAGGCCGCGGAAAGGAGGGAGGAGATGGGGACCAGGCGCGGAGAGGGAACAGGAGAGGAGAGATAGAGAGGGAGGCGAGGAGGAGAGAAGGCAGGTGCGGACGGAGCGAGGGTGCTCTCTGCTCCCAGCACTCACGCCAGTACCTGGCAGAGAGGAGGGCAGAGGAGAGGAAGGAAGAAGAAAAAGCCAGAGGGGCAGGAAGCAGAGTGAAGGAACAGAGGGAAGAGGACAGCTGAGATGGGGCTCGGGAGAGGTGTCCTGAGGCTGCCGGTGACCACGACTGGGAAGGCCTGGGTTCCTGCAGG
This sequence comes from Propithecus coquereli, assembly GCF_000956105.1. Lineage (NCBI taxonomy): Eukaryota > Metazoa > Chordata > Mammalia > Primates > Indriidae > Propithecus > Propithecus coquereli. The sequence continues at coordinate 3,721,148 of NW_012140858.1, read as the reverse complement.
GGTTGGGGGCGGCAGGCTTTCTGCCTGCCAGGGCTCCGCCCCATCCTTGTGCAAACTCCTCACCAGCCCAGGGTTGGGCCCTCCGCCCATCTCTAACAGCTGCCGGGTCTGCCCGGGAGGGAGGGCGGCCCAGGGCTCGTCTCACACAGCCCAGGTCAGACGCTCTGGGGAGGTTCTGGCTGCATGTGGCCGGCCAAGTTCATTCCCTGTCCTGCCTCGCCCTCTCCAGCCCCCCGATGGGACCACCACTTACTCTGCAGGAGAGGGAAAGGATTGGAAATCAGGGGACTTGCAGTTTCTGCAAAAGAGAAACAGTTTAGCTAAGTCTCTTCCGGTTCTGCTGTCCTGTGATGATCATTATAATTTTTATTCTTAATAACCAGGGAGCCAGATGGGGCTCTCAGAAGAGGGGAGCAGCTGAGAGGCAGCTCACAGTCTGGGCTGGGACCGGGGGAGGCTGGACATGGAGGCCATGTCTTTCAGAGAATCCTGGTTTCCCCCGGGTGCTGGGGATACCAGGCAGGGCCATCCTTCTAGGATACCCCAACTCTGCAGAGCAAGGCCACAGGAAAACTGGTGACAGATGCCCCCACATGGTGGCTCACTGCAGGACAGGGAGCTGGAAGCTGCTTCTGGGCTCTGGCACCAGGATGGGAGTGTTTGGTACCAAACACCAGAGCAGCCACGGAGAGGGGCTGTGCTTTTGAGGCCTCCTGCTCGCTGGCATCTTCCCTTCGGTTCCTGGCATTGCCAGAGGTTGGCAAGGCCCAAATGCAGGCAGCAGAGCAGGCCCAGATGGATTAGACGGGGAATCCTGGCTCCACCACTTACGACCTGGGGGGCCTGGGACAACAATCGACCTCTTCTGAGCCTCAGTTTCCTCATCCAAAAAGCGGGGATCACAGTAACACTGACCCCCCACGGGGCTGTGGTAAGGATGGAGACAAATAAGACACATAGAGCTCTGAACACAAGCCAGGCACATAGTAAGCGCTCAATAAATGGTGGCTGCCGGCAGCAGTACTGGCACCACTGTTTCCAATGGCGATTGTCAGCTCTGGTGGCGGGAGACGCACGGCGGGTGCAGCATGGCTTGGCTAGGGGCACAGGGCACACCCGGAGACCTCGGTTCCAGGCCCGGCACTGCTACTTATTCCTGCGTGGCCTTGGGCACGTCACTCCATCCCTCTGAGGCCCATCTCTTGGAGAGGTTATGTGGTTACATTGTTTAAAACCTCACCCCCTTCTGCAGGGCAGTCATCAAATCACTTGGTTTACTTAAAAACAAATAACATGAAAAACCCAACAATAACCACAAAAAGACACCCCTGACCTCAGAATACGGAATCTGTGTGGGCACTTGCCAGATGTTTACAACCACCGCGGGGCCATGTGTGTTCTTCAAGCCGCTTTACAGCAGCGCAGAAATGAAGACACTAGCCCAAGTCACCAGCTGGTAAGTGGTGGAGCTGGGGTTCAAACGAGGGCCAGAGCCCAAAGGGGGGCTCCTACTGTGAGGAAGACGCCTCCGCGCTGAAGTCTGTGCTCCTGGGTATCTCTCAGAAGCCCTGACAGGTGAGCTTCATCCATCATCTGTCTACACCCAGGCGTTGCCTAGCACGGCGCCTGACCACAGGCTGACAACCAACAGTGGGTGAAATCGACTTCGACTGTGCGAGAAAGCGAGTGGGCGCCTTACCCTAGTGTAACCCCAGTGTCAGAACCCCTCTCCTCGCCTGCCCTGGCTCTCACTGTACAGACTGGCTCGCTGTGCCTTTCTTGGACACGGCCACGGCCCTGCCAGGCTGATGATGTGTCTGGTGGGGAGAGTGGCCCTGGGCTGCTGTTCTAGAGCCTCTAGGGCTCGGCTGAGGTCCTGCCCGAAGCAGCCATCAGGGGGCGCCAAACACCATTGGGAATCTCCGGCAAATGCACTTGAGTGGTAGGCGCTGGAAGGGGACCTTTGTTCTAAATGGCTGCAGGTCCAAAGTAGGGCCTCTGGCTTAGAGCTCTCTCAGCTGCACCCGCTTTGCCTCTCCTTGAAAGAAACTAGCTGAGACGTTTACCTTAAAAACACACCAACGGCTCTCTTAGGCTCAGCCACCTGGGGCCGGCTGAGCTGATGTTGCAGGCGTTGGAGAGAGGGCAGTTCCTCTCGCCGGGGACATAGAGGAGCCACAGTCCCCGTGATGCCTGAGGCCCAGCGGGATGTCCCTGGAGGATAAGGCCCCTCCCTCTAATACCCTGCCCCCAGGGAACTAGGAAAAGGCCTAGTCTCCCTCTAACCCATCCCCAGCCTCCTCCCAGGAAGATCCATCATGTGCTGCAAAGACCCCAGCCCACAGAGTGCCCGTGCTGCTGCCAGGTGGGAGCGGGCGGAGGCGGCAGCTGCCACACAGGGTGGCTGTCCTGGGCACACTCACCGCTGGAGTTCTGAGAGCTGCTGTTCGTCTCCTCAAAGTGGTTCTGTGCTTTGCCTTCTACTCTCCGACTAAAAGCGCTTTCTGCTGGGTGGGGGCCGGGAGAGAGGGGAGAGAACAGTGGTGACTGGCCAGCACTCGGTCTCAGGGGAGGGGCATGCAGGAGGCTGCCCCTGGGCTGGGCAGAGTGAGGGTCCCAGGACCCCAGGCCAGACCTCCCTAGCTCGCCACGCCCACTGGAGTGGCCTGATCCCTTGCCAGGGCCCCAAGAGACCCTCCGGCCGGTGCTCAGGAGGTCCAGGCAAGGGGTGGGGGTGGGGTGGCCTGCCCAAGAGCACACAGATGAAATCACGCCAGAGAACAGATGGCAGATGGGCCTGGGTCTCCCACATTTGTGACATCAAGTCATCTGGATCTACTGTCCACCGCTCCTGTCAGGTTCTGTGGCCACAGCCCCCACAAAGGAGCAGGGACGATGACAGCCTGGCTCCTGGTGATTCCAGCTCCATCAGCTAGATGGATCCTGGTCGCAGGGGGGGCAACCTGGGACAAAAGGCATGACTGGGAGAGCCAGGGCAGCCCCGTACCCCTGGCAGCCAAAGCCCAGGTGAGGTCTGGTCAGAGTTCACTTGTGAAGGGACTACCTCCCCGCGTGACATCTGGGATGTCTCTGCTTACAGGCTGGCACCTTCCTAAGTGGCTCAGCCTCTCCCAGGTGCTCTCTGGAAACCCCCGAGATGCAGAGATAAGGTCCCACCAGGTGGGAAACCACGACCACGAGTTTAGCACCCCCCACCACCACCTGCAGAAGGTACTGAGACAGAACACCTGAGTTGGAAGACACCCGGCTTTTCCAAGGTGCTCTTGGCATGAGGGGATGCTGGATGACCCAGAAGATGAAGGCCTCAGAGACCAAGTCAGATTGGGGTGTGCAGCTGACCTGTCCCTTTCTTAAGGAGGAACAACTTGCACAAAGATATCAAAGGCTCTGGGAAGTTCAACTAGAAAGAGACCCATTTAGCATTATCTAACCTAGCCTTCCCCAAACATAACAGCGGTTCCTACAGAACCTTGTTTTTAAAAATATCAGACTCCATAATATCCCACAAAATTGGTGATCCCGGACAAGCCACTTTGGGAAATGCCACTCTTGCTGGTCCACCCTGCTCCAGAAGGGAAAGTGCTCAGATGCCGGGGCAGGGGTTCCAGATGGTCGTAGGGACGATGGGGAAGGAAGCCAGAGGCAGCTCCTCCAGGCCCTGCTCAATTCCAGTCCTCCCACCTGTAACAGGGCCTCCAATACAGCCTCCTTCTCGCAGAGGCTGTTGCTAACTTCACAAGGACGACCCTTCCTTCAAAATATGTCTGTAAAATGCCAGGGCTGAGAGCCTCAAGACAGCATCTGTAAACTGGCAAAGAAAGCTCAGTTCTCTGTCTGGGGAGGATAAGGGGGAAGGGGCTCTTGTTTACTGAGCACCTACTATGTGCCAGGTGCTGGTTCAGACACTTTACACCCATGGTCTCCCTTAACCCTCCCAAGAGCCCTGTGAGGGCTATGTTGTCATCCCCATTTCATAGAAGAAACAAAAGAGGAAAGAGTGAGATTGTCAAGTTCCTGGGGCTGGATGTGTTGCTAACCCTCTAAGATAGCAGATTAAGACTTCAACTTAGGACAGACGCTACCTTTTTAAAAAGGTCTGGGGTATGGAAGTGACTCCCTTTTCCATCCTAATCCTTGTGTACGAATGGGGCAGGTACCCATCTACAGAGGATTTCTGTTCTGATCCACACGTTGGTAGAACTTAGCACAACTGAGGATGCAAACTCTTAAATTAGTCCTCCGTTGCTCAGGTGATAATGCAAACTGTGAACGGATTTCCCCGCCACAAGCACCTTTGGCTGAAAACCAACGTGCGGTACCAGAGGTGAGGTCTCACGCATGGGCATGTTCATAAACGCATGAAGAGCCACTCATTCCAGGACAATGAGGGCAGTGACAACTTCTACCTCCAGCATGCACCATCTTACATGCCCTGCAGGTTCCTGCTCCCAACCTGGTGCCCTCTGACCTGCCCAGATGTAACCCTCACCACACGCGTCTTCCCAAGCACATGAAACAGCCCAAGGCATGCCCGTAGCTCGCTGGGTGCTCATCTCGGAGATGCTGAGGTTCCAGACCTGCCACATACCACACCAGCCCCTGTGGGCAGTTCTCTGCAGAAACTGCAGACGTAAAAACTCCTGGCCACAAAGCACAAGAGTAACAGCAAGATTCAAAAGCCATGACTCCATTATTTAGTTGAGCCAATATTTACCACCAACAAGGCCTTCATGACCAGTCTGTTTCTAGCTTATTGTTGCAAAAACACAACGGTTACTGAAGTTTCTCAACACGGTACCTAGAAAGCCATTACCTTCAAGGCTGATTAACTATTATCCTTTTGGGAGATCTAAGCACAATAAACACATCTTCGAAGAACCAGATTATTACCCAAAATTAGCCTCCTGAACTAAAGAGTAAAGGCAAGCACAGCTAGTCACTCAGCTTGGTCATTAGTCTCTGGATGAACCAAGTAGGTCCTCTACCTGAGTTCTCAGCTTGATCGTTTATATATTCAAGAAGTGGCTTTGGTCTCCTGAGGGCAACCGAAAGGCCCACAGTCCCAGAAGCACCAACCATCACTCCACCCTACAGCCCACACATCACAGGCGGGTGGCTTGAGACTTGTTCCACCCAAGTACGAATCTAAGGCTTCCTGACAGCTGCTGCTCAGCACAGTGTGTCTGATCAGGTTTCATGGAGGAAATGACTGCTGGGAACTTCTTACTGTCTGTTCACTCTTCTGTAGCCAGAGCCCTTTGCTGCATGGACTTGGAAAATGCTGAAGCTGGCAGCCACCAGTTTCCTCCTGGTTCTGTCTCTCATGGAAGGGTTTCACGGGTAGTGCTAGGTAGGGGAAGGCCAAGAACCCAAGGTTCTAGGTCCACCATAACCATCCTGTTTCGTGCAGAGCAGATCCTTGTTGAAATGAGATTTCTGTTTGAGTTTTCTGAAAGGTGGGAAATGCAAACTCATGCCAACAGTCCGGGCAGGTGACATAAATGGATGAACTGGGCTGGATGTAAGACAGACAACAGTGTGATCGCAATGAGAAATGACACCTGCCACATGGCCATTGTGTTGGGGAAGGCAGTAGGGAATGGTGGGGACTTTGGAAAACTGGAGAGCACGTGCCCTATTGAAGGACGCAGCCAATTGCTGCCCTGTAGGAAACTGGGCCCAGGACTGCCACATCTGACTTTTCAATGTCAGCTAGAAATCAAAAGTTTTACATAAAATCTCCTAATGTTCAAATGTTAATTAAAAAAATTTTTTTTAAACCTTGAAAAGGCCAAATAAAACAGGCCCGTTGGGCCGTGATTCGGGAAAAAATATTCCACTACTTGAAAAAAAAATGTTTGCAAATATCCTTGTAAACCCCCTCTGATTTAGGGGGAGAAAACCTGGCTCAGAGAGGCCAGGTGGCTGGCCATGGTCCCAGAGCCAGCCAGAGCCAGAGCTGGGACCCAGATCTGTCCCAGAGGACTACGGGACCTCCTGTCTTGCTCTTGCAAGGGAACACGGACCCCAGGCACAGCTGTGGCAGGTGGCGAGAACGGGCGTGGAGGAAGTGGGGGGTGATGGAGGCCATTGGTACCTGCAGTTGCCTTGCTTGCTGGAGATCCCGAATTTGGAGTGCGGAACGTCTGGGTTTGGGTGGCTGGAGGGGTGCGGTGTAAGAGGGTGGCGCATCGGACCACGGAGGCCGGAGCTTTTTTCCCCGACTGGTTCGTCTGGGTCTTCGCTGCCACGAAGCGTGGAGATGGGGAGACCTCTGGATGTGAACACTCAGAGCCTGTGTCTGGATCGTCCGGCGGCTCCCACCCGGGGGCAGTACCTGAGAGGGTCACGCTCTCAGTCCCCGAGGGCCCTCGGAGTGGGCGAACTGAGTGGCTAATTTGGCCACAGGCCCCCACGTCTGAGGGTTGGGACTGTCTCTGCTCAATCTCTTCTCGTGCCACAGAGAGCAAGGACTCTTGCTTCCACCCCGAGCCGGAGAAAGTCTGGGAGTCTAGAGCCTTCCCTCAGCCTCTCCAGGGAAGCCTAGCCACCAGCTCACACTCAGAGTCACCTGGAGGCCACTGGCAGCCCGCTGGGTAGGTCACCCACAACCCCTGACCAGCCCAAGAACTCAGCCTGTGACCCACGGCCAGGGCACCTGAACTAGTCATTCCAAGCCCAAGTGCATCTCCTAGAATGTTGGCTAAAGCCGCTTTTCCTCCAAAGGATGGCGGCTCAGAAGTAATGACAGAAAGCAGACAGGCAGGGGTAGGCTGGGGTTGGTCGGTGGGGTGGGGGAAGCGCAGGAGAAGGCTCTGTAGCACCTTGTGGGCCCTGACTGGGAACTGCTGCCGGCAGGGGACAGAGCTTAACCCAGCAGCTGACGCTTTCATCGACATAAGCACAGTAGTCCCCTGACGTCTGGGGAAGCTTGGGACCCCATTACTCAGGCCCCGTCTCTCTTCCCTGAGTACTATGCAGAAGCTGGGGTCACTGGGAAGTGGGGGGCTGGCTCTCGAGTGGCTTCCACCTCTGGCAGTCTCTGGTGGGCAGTGGCCAGCCCCCTTCACGCTGCCCTGAGCCACCACCAGTGGTGGCAAACCCCTGAACCTGGCCACACTCCCACGATAATAACTAAAGAGGAGGGGGCGGGGGCCTTCTCACTCAGAGATCACAGGACATCTGCGGAGCTCCCCTGGAGGCAGGAACAGGACTAGGCAGCAAGGGGAAGGGCCCCTCTGGTGCTGCCCAGGGGCTCAGAGACCCCCAGGAATTAACGACACCTGAGGTACCCTCTTGCCTCAGTACCTGGCCATAGCAGGGCCTGCCTAGGGCAGCCTGGCTGCTGCCTTCCTGTCCTTGGGGCGGAGGTGGCCCTATGAGCTCCCGGCTCTAGGATGACATCTGTCCTGGGCATCCAAGACTCCGCCCATGGCTTTCGGAGCCCAAATGAAAGACTCCACGCCCCACATCTGCCCATCCTGGCAGATGGGGAGCCGTTCGGGGGCCTTGCCCAAGGTCAAATAGGACCACTCTGCCACTCTTTGATCACTCCCCTGAGGCACTCAGGGAGGCTCCAGGGACTCAGGGTTTCCCCTTTCCCCTTTGGGAGGGTCACTCGCTCCTCCACCTACAGTGGTGGCCAGATGCCAGGAGCTGGGGAGCTCTTCAGTCGTGGCCCCTTAAACAAGCCCTTGTCGGCCCTACCCCAGCGCCAGAAGGAAATCTCCATGGCCTGAGAGTGCGGAGGACACAGGTGTCCCTCTTCCCCGAACTCCCGCCCTCTGGCCTCTCGCGTTCTGAACCAGGCGCTGAGAGGGCCCGTGGGAAGGATACTTCCCCGTGTTCCTCCCACTCTCCCTCCTCTTTCTGAGCCAGGGACCTCCGAGGCCCCGGAGGCCAACCAGAAGGACGGCTTGTCTGAGAGTTTCCAGTTTTTCTTTTTTTTTAGCCAGGGACTAAACCTACACAGTCATGGTGTGATAGGTACCCAGAGTCCCATCTCCGGTTTCTCTGCTCTCTTCCTGCGTCGGGCACAGTGTGGCGACCATAGGTAGTGGCTCACTGTTCGGAACCAGCACTGAGTCTGGAGTGAGGCAAACCCACCTCTGAATCCCAGCTCCATTCCTTTCGGCCTCCGCAATCCTGGACTCTACTTCCCCCTCTTGGCCTTGCTTTCCTGCCTCACCCCACTGATAGCCATGGATGCCCATCCCTGCACGGCCGGCCTCGCGGACGTTTGTGGGGGTCTAAGGAAGCCAGAGAAGCACCCTGAATGGCAACCTGCTCTCTCAATGTAAGCAGCTATGGCTGGGAGTTTTTAGAGATAAGGAAACCAAGGCCCAGAGGTTGATTCTGGCTACTGACATAATACGTTTGTTTACGGCCACACGGAATGTTAGCATAGGATGAGACAGGAGCTTGAGTGTGCCAGCTACTCGGGGACCTCTGCACAGGGTCATGTGCCCCCGCATCCCACTGCCACCCCGTGGCACTCACCCACACATTCTGGCAACCTGGCACAAGGAACAGAGTTTCTAACAATAGTCCCAGCAAGCTGCTTTCCCTCTGAGCCTCCATCTCCACCCCTGCAGAATGGTTTCTAGGATCCCCTCGCAATCAGACCTTGTCAATTGTCTACAATTCCTGCTGTGAGAATCCTGGAATTCTACAGGAGACCACCCCCTTTTTCCCTGGGGCAGGGAGCTCAGGGAGCGCATGACCTGGGGGTATTATTTTGTGTGCTCCCACCCCCCTGCCTGGGACTCCCCAGCCTCCTCCTGGCCATTCACCTCGCCATCTGACATCCTACAATACCTGTTTCTCTTCCAAGCTCATAGCCTTTGCACATGCTATTCCCTTGGTCTGGAACATTCTTCCCTCAAATTTTTGATTGCTGGTCCTAAGTATTACATGTAAACATCACTTCCTTGGGGAGTCGTCCCTGATACCTCCCTACCTGGCCATTTATCTCAGTCCCCTCCCTCTTCCCTTCCAAGAACTGATCACCATCAATAAGAACACACGGTGAGACATTTGATCGATGACTATGTCCCCATTAGCCTGTGCGCTCCGCGAGGCAGGAACTCTGCCAGTTTAGCCCACCACGCACTGAGTGCCTGGCAGAGGCCCTGAAACACAGTTAGGCCCAACAGATACTGTGGAATCTGCGAACTGATGCATGAATGGCCAGCAAAGTAAAACTCAGCACTGCTGAAGTACAGCACATCGAAGAAGGGATGCACGAGGGGACATAATTATGCCACAAAACTATCTGACATATTATCCTCCCACTGGCCCCAAGGGTAGAAGGTGGATGGAGCCATGGAGGCTCAGAGAGGTATGGGCACCACTTCAGGGTCACAGAGTGGGTCAGGGCTGAGCCAAGATGAATTTCCCAGGCTCCCGGCTCATTTCACTCAACAGTTTGCTCCAACCATTGACCGCACGTGGAACATTAGCACATTAGCACACTGCAATTCCTACCGGAGCTCTCACCAAGAGTCTCCAACAGACTGGCTGACTTCCCTTAAAAGAAATACATATGCGATATTTACATCCAAGAGATAGCTAAAAAATGACAAAGCACTGTGGTCTGCTCTTTCTGGAAAGCTGAAAATTTAACCAAAGCAAAAAAAAATTGAGAGAATATAAGGATTCAAGAAAGAGGGTGGAGAGACCAGCGAGACAGTCTCCCAGAAAACCCCCACAAGGTAGAGGGGGTGAAAATGTATTCAGGGCAGATGGAATCACGTGCTCACAGGCCGGAGGTGGCAATGAATGGGAGGTGTGATGCCGGAGGAGTCAAAATCCACAGCCCTTCTTGTGGATTTCCTCTTAGAAAGAGAACTGGAACACTTGCATAGCTGGTACAGGACCAGCCCTCCTGCCATATTCGACCGCAAAGCTGGACAAAGGTGGTGCAGAACTGTGACTCATGAGCGAAGACAAGATGTGAGCCCCTTGGTCACTCCAGCTCTCTGGACCAGGGTGGAGAGAGGTGGAGCCCAAAGCGTGCCATCCTGCTGAACCCACGAGGCAGTGATGAGAGTTCAGGGCTTCTGAGGTGGCTCGAATTTTCAGGGCAGAATAACAAGGGGAGAGAGAATTGTGCAGCAAAAAAGAACTTCAGAAATGTGCAGAGGGGCCCCCTTGAAGTCTTTGGCTGCATACCCAACTGCATTTGAGCAGCGTGAGTCTCTACAAATCCGCAGAAAACAGCTCCTGGAGGGCTGTGAGCTCAGTGAAGATTCAGAGGTCGCACAAGACTGGGAGATGTTTTGGAGTTCCCACCTGGCAGAGACTTGCTGAATATGAATACTTCAGGCATTCAGTTGAGACCAGAAAGGCCATGCCTTAGAAAAACTACTCTCGTCCTAGAATAAGAACTATTCTAGACTTGCCTGAACACAGTTTAAAAACCAGCTTTTGAAGTATCAAGCTCATCTGTAAGTGAAATAACTGCCTGCCAGAACAAAACTCTTTTCAAAGGAGGACGACAAAATTTCGGTCAACAACACAGTATCTGCAACATGTAGCACAGAATGAACAATTATTTTTCAGGTGAAGCAGGGAAATGTGACCAATAATTAAGAGAAAAACCAGTCAACAGAAACATACAGAAATGAGAGAGATGATGGTATTAGGGGACAAGGACCTGTTATAAACATGATCAAAGATTTAAAGGAGAACATGAACATAATAAAGAGAGAAATGAAAGCTATAAAAAGGAACCAACGTAACTTACAGAGATGAAAAATTTGATAGGTGAAATAAAAAATTTACTTAATGAATTTTTCTAATAAAACAGATTGGACACTACATAAGAAAGGATCAATAAACTTGAAGACAGGGCAATAAAATCTGTCCAAACTGAAGCACAAAGGGAAAACAGGCTGAAAAAAATGAACAGAGCTTCAGTTGATCTGTGAACATTATCAAATGTCTAACATATATGTAATTAAAATCTCGATAGGAAAGAAAAATATTTGAAAAAATATTGGCTGAAAAATTTCCAAATTCAATAAAAAATACAAACTTAGGATCCAAGAAGCTCAATGAAGCTCTCAAACAGGATAAACACACATAAAAAACTACATATCATAATCAAACTGCTAAAAACCAGTCATACAGAGGAATATTTAAAAACATCCAGAGGAAAAAGACATCTTAAATATAGGAGAATAACAATCAGAATGATCTCTGATTTTTCATCAGAAACAATGTAAGGCAGAAGATAAAGGAATGACATTTTTAAAATGCTGAAACAAAAATTTCTGTGCCCAGAACTCCATATCCAGAGAAAATATCCCTCAACAGGGAAGGTGTAATAAAAACATCTTCAGTTGAGAGAATCTTTCACCAACAAACCTACAATATAAGAAATGTTAAAGAAAGTTCTTCCGGAATAAAGGAAAATGATAATAGATGGAATTCTGATTTACATGAAGGAAAAAAAAAATCACAGGAAACAGTAAATATGTGAGTAAATATAAAAGGCATTTTCTGATTTCTTAATTGCTTTAACAAATAATTGACTGTTTTAAGCTAAATGACTAACTGTTGCGTTTATAACAGACGTAGGCACAAATGTACAAGGAAAGCACAAAGGATAGGAGGGTAGTAAATGGGAAGTGTCCTGCTGTAAGGCTTTTACATTAATAAACTCTCTGAAGAGTTTACATTTTACATTATGATGTGTCATGATATAAACTCATGGTATATTGTCATACATTAAAGATGTATATTATAAACCACAGAGTAATCACTAAAGAAAAAGAGTTATGGCTAGAAAGCTAAGAGGAAATTTTTAAAAATACTTGATTAATACTAGAAGACAAGAAAATAAGAAAAAATAATAAGAACAAAGGGGACCTATAGAAAAACATACAGGATGGTAAACTTAAATCCAACCATATCAATAAATTGTATTAAGTGTAAATGGATTAAACACTTCAATTAAAAGGCAGGGACTGCCAGACTGGATAAAGGAGTAAGAATAAACTATATGCACGTACTTCAAATATAAAGATACAGATAGATTAAAAGAAAATGATGAAAAGAGCTGTACCATGCAACTGCTAATCCTAAAAAAGCTGTAATGGCTGTAATATCAGACAAAGTAAATTTCAGGACAATAGTTACTACTAGAGATAAAAAAGTGCATTGCACAATTTCAAAAAGGGTCAATGTATCAAGACATAATAATCCTAAGTGTGTGTACCTAATAACAGAGTTTCAAATTACATGAATCAAAAACTGGCAGACCAAAGAGGGGAAACAGACAAATCCATAATTATAGTTGAGAATTTTGATGCTTCTTTCTCAGTACTTGACAGGACAAACCAATTTTTTAAAAAAAGCACAGAAGAGTATAGAGATTTGAGCAACATTATCAATGAACCTAACCTAATTGATACAACAGGATTCACTTTTTTTCTTTTTGGTCAAGTGGACATGAAACATGCAGCAAGAGAGACCATGTAGTAGGTCGTAAAACATCTCAATAAATTCCAAAGATTGGAAATTATGTAGAATATGCTGTCTGACCACAATAGAATTAAATTAGAAACCAGTAACAAAAAAATCTAGATAATTCCCAAATGGAATACATTTCTGAATAATCCTTCCTACAAAGAAAATTTCAGGCTTGATGGCTTTAGTGCTGAAGTCTATAGAGCATTTAAGTAAAATAATCCCAATTCTATACAAACTCTTCAGAGAATTGAAGAGGAGGGAACACTCTTCCCTACTCATTCTATGGGGCCAGCACTCCTCTGATAACCAATGTAGACAAGGACATTACAAGAAAAGTACAGTGCTGGGTGGAATGTAAAACAGCATAACCACTTTGGGAAACAGTTTGGCTGTCTCTTAAAAGTTAAACATACACCTACCATATGATCCAGCCATTCTACTCCTAGGATATTTACCCCAGAGAAATGAAAGCATTTGTCCTTCCAAAGATGCGTACACAAATGTTCATAGCAGCTTTATTTGCGTTGGTTCCAAACTGGAAAGAACCCAAATGTCCATCCATACGTGAATAGATAAAGGAATTGTGGCATATATATCTAGACAATGGAATACTACTTATCATCAATTAAAAGGAATGAACTACCGATACATGTAAACATAGATGAATCTCAAAACAATTATGCGTAGTGAAAGCCAGACTAAAAAAAAGTTCATCCTGTAAGATTCCATATATGTAAAATTCCAGGAAATGCAAACTAATCTACATTAACAGGAAGCGGGTCAGTGTTTGCCTGGGGATGAAGTGGTAAGTGAGGGATTCCAGAAGGGCTGGAGCAAACAGGGGTGGTGGATGTGTTCTTTAGACCATGGTGAGTTTCATGGGTGAACATGTACGTCAAAACTTACCAAATTTTATACTTTAAATTATGGGCACTTTATTGTATGACAATATACCTCAACAAAGATTAAAAAAATCACCAGATGGTCTTGATTATGACCATGATTAAAACATCACTGATTTGAGTGTGGGGCACTCTGCTAATCCTAGGACTGTAGTTCCCTGCCCTTGAGGGGGCAGTTTGGGGAGTGATATTAAAAGCCAGTTTAAAATCCTGGGGAATTTTAGATAGAAGTGGGTGGAAAACATGTTCTTGAGAACAAATGAACTATACAAACTACCCTGGCTCTTTAAGTAATTTAGATGCCTATGCAAGAACTTGATTGTGGTGATTATTTCACAATGTATATGTATAACAAATCATCCAGTTATACACCTTAAATATATCCTATTTAAAAAGAAAAGAAGCTTCGAAGAAGGAAGTCATTCTGAGGCAAAGGATAAACATCCTCATGTTGTAACTTATTTCAGTTCATTTCACTGTTTGGCTTTCTGATATTGTTAATATATTTTAATAAAGTATAGGCATGGTGACTTACTTTTTAAAAACCATGTAATTTACTACCCTAACAAAATAAAAGATAAGAATTCATAGAATCATCTCAATAGATGTAGGAAAAAACCATGTGACACCAATTTATAATAAAAACTTTCAGAAAACTATGAATAGAAGGTAACTTCCTCAACTAATAAAGGCCATCTCTGAAAACCTACTTTAGCTAACACAATACTTAATAATAAAAAACTAAACATTATGATCAGGAACAAAGTAGAGATACCCACTCATTTCTTCTACTCAACATTGTACTGGAGGGTCCTAACCAGAATAGTGAGGAAGAAAAAAATAATAAAGAGAATGCAGATTGGAAAGAAGTAAAGCTGTCTTTATTAACAGATGACATCCGCATGTACAAGGAAAATCCTCAGAAGTGTACAAAAAGTCTATTAGAGTAAGTGAATTTAGTAAATTTGCAGGATACAAATTCAATATATAAGAATTGCTTGTTTATATGTAATAGCAACAATTGAAAAATTTAATTTAAAAATCACAGCACCATTAATAAACATATGCAAGACTTCTCTGAAAAGTACAAACAACTGCTGAGAGAAATTAAATAAGCCCTAAATACTCAGAGAGATATACTATGTTCAAGGACTGGAAGACTCAATATTATTGCAATGTCTATTCTCCCTAAAGTGGTCTATAGATTTGATGTAATCTCATACAAAATCCCAGTTGGATTTTTTTGGTGGAAATTGGAGAAAACTAACATTTATATGGCAAAATAAAGTTCTTAGAATAGCTAAATATTCTCAAAAAAGAAGAACAAAGTAGAAAAACTAAGAGGAGCTGATTTAAGACTTACCACAAAGCTTCAGTAAATAAGAGCATGTGGAATTGGCATGAAGATAGACAAACAGATCAATGGGAGATATGAACTCACACTTACGCATTTAAATACCTTCAACAAAGCTACCAATGCAATGCAGAACGAAAAGATAATCTTTCCAACACATGGTACTAGAACAACCAGGTATCTGTATGGAATAAAATGAATCTCAACTCATACCTCACATTGTTCCCAAGAGTTAACTTGAAATGGACCACAGACCTAAATGCAAAAGCTAAAACTATAAAACTTCTAAAAGATAAGGAAGGAAGATATCTTTGCCATCTTGAAGTAGGCAAGGATAGCCTTGAGGTAGGAACCCAGAAAGCACTAACTATAGAAAAATATGATAAAGTGGACATCAACAAAATGAAAAACATCTGCTCATCAAATGATACTATATGAACATCAACAGGCATGCCAGAGGCCAGCTGAAAATCTTTCTAATATATACATCTGACAGAGAACCCAGACCTATTAGAATAAAGAACTCTTACAATTTAATAATAAAAAGACAAACAGCCCAATCAAAACACAGGCAAAGAGGCCTAAACAGATAATTTCCAAAGTAATATAAATGGCCAAAAAAGTAAATGCAGAGATGGTCGACATCATTAGAAAATACAGTCATTTTCATCAGGAAACTACAAATTAACACCACAATGACATACCACTACCCACTTGCTAGAATAGCCAGGATTAAATAGCCCGATGCCACCAAACATGGGCAAGAATGCAGAGCAAGTGGCATTCCCAGACATGCCTGGGGGGAGCGTAAGATGCTACAGTTATTTTGGAACATGGTTTGTCAGTTATTAAAAAGTTAAACATACATCCCCCATGGCCCAGTATTCTAATGCTTGGTATTTATTTATCCAAGAGAAATGAACACATGTGCCCGCAAAAAGCCTCTTACGAGCATTTTCATAGCAGCTTTATAATAACCTAAAGCTGGAACCAACCCAAATGAATAGGTAAATGGCCAGACAGGCAGTGGTGTTTTCATACAGTGGAATATCGCTCAACTGAAAGAGAATGTGCAACCGATGCATACAATAACATGTTACGAGTCTTAAAAACATTTTACTGAGCAAATGGAGCCAGACATAAAAGAATATGTATTCTACGACTCCATTTGTAAGAACTTCTTCTGTACTAGGCCCATGTCCTTCTAGATGCTCTCACCAGACCCAGGGTCGCAAGCCCTGGCCGTGGCTAACACCTCATGAAGCCCCAGGTCCAGCCCCAGCCTCCACACAGAACCCATCAGCCCATAAATCTCTAGATCCAGAGGCCACCACGGGGCCTGTCTCTTGGGTCAGCTTTGGAGTTAGTCCTCTGTTGGATCTATTTTAAACACAGATGCTCCTAGAATCCCCAGACTTCAGTGGGTAATAGAGAGATTCAGTTGACAAATGTGGAAGGACAAAGAGAGAGTCCACAACAGAGGGCAGAAGAAAATGAGGAACAGAGAAAGAGAAGTAGACTGACCTTCAGGAGAGAAACGCCAGGCCATTGGGAAGAAATTAGGGTACAAGCGATGCACCCCTTCCTGGACACACCCCTTCCTGCTGTACCATGTGGCATGTGATGCAGGACAGCTTCATGTCAGGTACGGGCCTGGAGCCTGCCTGGCAGATTCGAAGCCAAGCTCGCCCCTTACTAACCCTATGACCTTACTCAACTTATTCCAGAAGAGCAGAAGCAGCACTGAAGATATTCTCCGAAGGCTGACACCGAGGATGCAGCTGGCCTTGGGCCTAACACCCCAGTGGAAGCGCGTCCTGGGTAGCACGTGCCCTGGGTACCACTCACTGCGTCACTGGAGGGCACGGACACAGCTGCCCCGCCCCTGCCATGGAAAGCTGGATCCCCAGCGGGGCCCGGGCTGTGGAGTTCAAGCCCAGCTACAGCCCTGATGCCTGGGAATCAGCACCACGCATGGGTCAACTGGACGAGTCGGTACCCACCCAGTGGAACCTCCACGTCCTCGCCCCACACGGGACCTGGCTACGTGGAGGGCACTCAACGAACCATACACCCCCAGCTTGGGTGGTGGGATGGGTTCCTCTCGTTGGACACAGCAGGTGCCTGCCTGAGGGTCACCTCCCATCGGAGCTGTCTGGAATCAAGACCCGGGGCTGGAAAGACCTCGAGAGCTCTCACAGATGGGAAACTTGAGCCCAGAGAAGGGGAGAGACAGGCAAAGGTCACACAGCAGTCAGGGCCACGCTAGGATGAGAATCCTAGCCCAGTGCTTGACGCCTGCACCGGAGCCGTCAGCCACGGGGAGACCCCTCAGCCCCTGCCACTCTGCTGAGCAGGGAGGAAAGCTCTGGACACCTCTCTTCCCCACCCAAATACCCTGGGGGAAGCCACCTGCCTGTGCTGCTGTTGTCAGGTCTCCAGGAGGGTCATGGGCCTTCCCAGACTTGGCAAGCAGCTTGAACCCGCAGTGACCTTGTATAAACTCTCCCCTTGCTCTGGACCTAAGTCTTCCCCCATCCACAGAATGGGTGTGGGATACCCACAGCTCTGCTGTGAGAAACACTCCCAGACAGGCTCCTAACATCCAGCCCTGCTGTCCCGAGACTCTGCACGAGTCCACCCCTGCCAGAACTTTGGTTTCTGTACCTGTACAAGAAAGGGTAGAAGACTGAAGCCCCCCAGCTCATATACTCAGGGATCTAAGGATGGATACCCCTTTGATATCCAGAAAGGGAGCTGGGAAATCAGCAGACAGGCCCACCATCGTCAGGAGGATGGAGGGCCAGGATGTCCCCAGGGTAAGGGTCCTTAGAGCCTTTTCCCTCCCCTGCCAGGGGAAGAGTGAGAGATGGTGGCCCAGGGACAGGCTGGGGACCTGCCCAAGGTCACAAGCAGGCGTGGCGCCCTGTGGGGATTAATACTCAGGGCTTCCAGCTCCCATCTCAGTGTTCCTGCTCCCTCCTTAGCTTCCCACCAAGAAGACAAGGAGGAGCTGTTCTGTCTAGTTAACCATAACCCTGACCTGGGTTCTTCCTGCATTAGTTCAGACTGAAGATGCATCGCACGGCACTGGCTTTGGGGGTGGAGATCCAGGAACATGATTTGGGGGTGCCCGGAGGAGGTGGGGACAGGGCCACTGAAAGACTTGGGCAAGTGATGTCCACCCTCCTAACCCAAAATCCACATGGGCCCAGGCCTCTGAATCTACTAAATGAAGGCTCTGCTTCTGCTGGCTTAAGGGGAAAGTAGGGGGCCTCCCACCTCTCACGGCCACTGCAGGCAGGTGGCCCTGGCTCAGACCTGGATACCTAGAGGCTGACCCAGAACCGAGCTCACATTGCTTTCACCATGCCCTGGCCAATGGCTGGCCACCCCACTCTGCCCCCCAGCCCCCTTCCCCAGCCAGAGGAGGTACTCACTGATGGGGGCGTGCAAGGCCACGTGCTCCTGGTAGGGCGTGTAGTACTTGTACTGCTTCCCGCAGAATTCACAGGTGTAATTGCCAGTTTCTGTCCAAGGAGGAGAGGGCCGTGTAAGAACAGGCACCCGCCCCCACCCAAAAGCATCAGCATGCTCCCACCCACCGCCCACACTCCTCCTCCTTCTGGGCCCACCAAGTGGAATCGACCCTGACTCCGGAGTCAGAACGCCTCCGTTCGCATCCCAGCTCGGCCACGTCGACCTGTGTAAGTAACCTTGGGCAAGTCTCTTAACCTCTCTGTGCCTCAGTTTTCCTATCTGTAAAACGGAGGTAATAACAGGACCACCTTATAGGATTGCTGTGAGGATTAAATTTATATGGCAAGTGCTTAGAACAGTACCTGGCACATGCTGTTCTCCCTCGTCGCTCCACCCCCAGCCCCGGTGCTCGAGAAACGCGTGGTGACCTGAGCTGACCTCCAACGCCAACCATGCCAACAGCCCTTTTGCAAGCCCTGCCCTCTGCACTGGTCACACCTGGGTCCCCTCATCTGCAGGACCTTCCCTGTCCCCAAGAACACCCCCACCCACTGGCAGCAGGGATCACTTCTTCCTCTCGGGTCCCACCACGCTTTATCTTTACCTCGCTTTTGGCACTGCCTAACTTCTTTCTTCTTAAAAATGTCTGATGTAATATTGTTCACTGGGGGAAAATTATAAAATACGGATAAATACAAATATAAAATTAAAAAATAAAGAGAAATTTCAAGCATCTGTAATCCCCAAAGAGTAGTATCTACCCGCTTGGGGTAGGGCGTGCACCCTGCCATCTGCCCACCCCACCCTTCACTGCATCTCGTCTGGGGCCTGCTTCTCCAGCTGATACCACCTGTCTGGCTCCTGTGGGCCCTGAATTGGCCAGCCCTGATCAATATCCCCTTTGTAACCCGGTGTAGTCAACCGACAATAACTTTGTGGACATCTTGCCCAATCAATAAATATCGATCTCTACTGCATTTATTGGCTGCAAGGTTCCTACTGGACTTCGGAATTTGCTGAGCCAGTCCCCTATGCCAAGGGACATTTAGATTGTTTCGAGAATTTTTCTCTGTTAAAAAAATGCTGTGATCCACACCCCTGTAGAAATTTTTGCATGTTCACTCATTAGTTTTGCCCCTTATTGCAAAACAAAGATTATCTCACATCATCTTTGCACAATATTTCCTCAGGGCGAATTCCAAAAGGTGGGAAAAGGGGATGTATTTTTAAGGCTTTTGATAACCGTAGCACCATCATCCCAACCAGAAAGGTGTGAAAGTGACTGTTTCTGCACACTGCAGCCGGCATTAACTATTATGATCTTCTTAAATTTTGCCTCTCTGATGAGAGGAAATGTATGACACTACTGATTTCATCTTCCATTTCTTCGATTCCTAAGGAAATTAACTATTTTTCATGTTTAATGAACTACAGTTTTTCTTTTGGGACTTTCCTTTTGTGTTGACAAGCAGTGCTTCTATGGGTATATTTACCTTTTTAAAATCGTTAAACTCTTTGTAGATTAAGGATATCAACATTTTGTTATATATTTTACAATTAATTTTTTCTTCATTGGTTTCTCAGTCTGTTTATGGGTTTTTTCACCTCCTGATATAGAAGATTTAGAATTTTTGGTAGTTAAGTAATTTTTGTAACTGATTGCTGAACACTGGGAAAGGTGTATTATTTGCTATTTGCTATAGGTTTCACAGTTGTTAGATGGACTGTATCAATTACACTATTAAAATTCTATGTAACCTTATCTGTCTACTTGCTCTGTCAAATACTAAATGTTGTGATAAGTCCTTCCATTTCACTGTATTTCTAAATTTATTTTGTATGTTTAGATACAGTGTGTTTGGTGGGTAAAGCCCATCGGATCAAAGTCTTCACTGTGAAGTGTACTCTTCATTAACACGAAACTATTTTCCAACAAAGTGCACCTCCAAAGTCTGGTCCCTGAACCAGCAACATTATCTGGGAAGCTGTTAGAAATGCAAATTCTAGGGGGGAACCAAGGGCAACACACGTAACCTAAACATCTGTACCCCCATAATATGCTGAAATAAAAAAAAAAAAAAAAAAAAGAAATGCAAATTCTTAGGACTTACCCAAGACCAAATGAAAGAAAAGGCCTAGGGGCTGGGTCTAGCGAACTGTGTTTTAACAAGCCCTCCAGAAAATTCTGATGCATGGGAAAGCTTAAGAACCAGTGTTTCTAACAGTTAATTATTCTGCTTTATCAGGTCGTCTGGCACTAACATTAATTTGATAATTACTTTGTCAGGTCCTGCTTTCTATTGTTTGCATGTACCTAAAGATACTTTCCTAAATTTTCTTGTACTTTCATTCATTAAACAGGTACTGTGCTAAGTTCTGGCACAAAATGCTGAGCAAAAACAGGTATAGCTCAAAGAGTTTACAGTCTAAAAAAGGAGGCAAAAATCAAATAATGACCCAAACAAATTTAAAACTGCAACCATGATAGGTGCTCTCAGGAGACATATACGGTGCTATAAAAATCCATGATAGGGACTTTAATCTAGTTAAGGAAGAAAGAGAAGCTCAAGCACAGAGTGAAGATAAGGAATTAACCTTGTCTCTAATAAATGATTAATAACTGGATTATTTTAAATCAACCTGACAATCTTTGTCTTCTAATAAAGGAGATTATGCCCTTTGCTTTTATTGCTGTAATTGATTTGGTTTTATGACTCTTTTTCATGCTCCACCCTTCTGATTTGCTCCCAGTTTTCAGCTGTTTGATATATGAACTCTTTGCTTTTCCATTATTCTCCAATATTCCATTATTTTCCAATATTCTCCACTGTTGTAGACAGTAGATAAGATATATTTCTCTAATTGTTAATAGCCAGATGGGAAATGATACCTTTAAGTCTATCACTAGTGAGAAAAGTAGTTTAACCCAGTGCTTCTCAAACTATAGCATGTGTAAGAAACACCCAGAAAGATTGTTACAACATAGATTGTTGGGCTCTGCCCCAGAGATTCTGATCCCACAGGTCTGAAGTGAGGTCTACGAATTTACGTTTCTAATAAGCTTCCAGGAGACGTTTAGATGTGGTCTGGGACCACACTATGAGTAGGATTGGTTTAACCTACTTTACTGTATCCTTCACCTCTTTTCTTCTTCTCTTCTTTAAAAACTTATTTTTAATACTATAGAATAATTTTTGTCTTTTGCATTCAATTTTATAATCAGATTTGGAACATTTTAGACTTCTAGCTTACCTGGTTTTAGTATTCACAAGTCGTCTTACACTACAAATTCCTCATAATTGAGCCTTTCAATGTGCTCTACAACTCAGTTCATCAGAGTGTATCTTCAAATAATTTTGAAGATTACATAGATGAAGGTGGGTATACAGGAAAAGTAGTATGTTTTTGAGTCCTTGCTCTTTTCTTTACACACAAATCACAACTTGTCCAGATATACAATTCTTGGATTACAACCTTTTCCCTTCAAAACTTGTCCGTTATCTTCTGGGATTTAGTATTGCAGAGAAGTCTGAGGCAAGTCCACCTTGAACTTATGTATAGATAATATGCTTTTTTATACCTGGATGCCTGTATAGTTTTTTTCCTTTATATTTATAGTTTTAAAAAGTCACAGATCTATTAGGTCATTAAATATGAAATGTCTGATTTCAAATAAAAAGTGTAGTTTATCATATCTCAAACAAGAAGTAATACAATTAATCAAAGTATGCGCCTTCACTATCAACACAGTTTCGCCATCGTAACGGTAGCTTGTTTATGCCAGCAGCGAAGAAGCCTGGAGAGCGAGTGGCAATGAAATCATGAAAGGCATCTTTCACAGCTTGTTGAGAATTGAATATTTTTCCTTGCAAGAAGTGGTCCAAAGCCTGGAAGAAGTGGTAGTCAGTTGCTTCAAGGTCTGGTGAATACAGCGGACGACAGAGTTTTTCCAAGTTCAGCGTCTGTAGTTTGAGCAGCACTGTTTGTACAATATGTGGTCAAGCATTGTCTTATAAGAGGATTGGCCTGTCTCTATTGATTAATCTTGGCTGCTTAATTGCAAGCATCCTCATTATTTCATCCAACTGGTTGCATTAGACATCCGCTGTAATTGACTGACCAGGTTTCATGAAGCTGTAGTGGATAATACCAGCGCTGGACCACCAGACACCATTAAGCTTTTTTGATGAATATTCAGTTTTGGACCGTGTTTCAGCACTTCATCTTTATACAATCATTGTGCCCAATGTTTGCAACAGTCAAAAAGAATTCATTTTTCATCACACGTAACAATATGGTGTAGAAATGGTTCACCTTTATGTCATGACAGCAAAGACATGCAAGCTTCAACGATCTCTCTGCTGATGCTCGTTTAATTCATGCGAAACCCATCTATCCAGCTTATTTACCTCGCCGATTTGTTTCAAATGGTCCAATACTGTTGGAATAGTAACGTCAAACCTTGCTGCTAATTCACGCGTAGGTTGAGATGGATTCACTTCCACTACAGCTTTCAGCTCGTCATTATCCATCTAGGTTTCAGGTCGCCCACATGGCTCATTTTCAAGATTAAAATCACCAGGATGGAACTTCTCAAACTATCAACATATTGTGTGTTCATTAGCCACATCCTTCCCAAACACTTGATATTTTGAGCTATCTGTGCTGCACAGGTTCCACAACAGAACTCATATTCGAAAATAACACACATTTTTGACTTATCCATGGTTTCACAAGAATTGCTCTAAAAAAATGTGAAAGACAGTCACAAGCCAAAATGTGCATTTGAAAGACTGAGGATGTACCTTCACAATAAGCATAAAACAAGAAGTGTCAAAGTGAAATGTCAGAGATATCAACTGTCAAATTTAGTACTTAAGGAAATTGGACATTTCATACTTAATAACCTAATATTGAGGTACGGGTCTCTTTTATACTGACTCTGAAACATGATGAGATCTTTAAATCTGCATGTATAGGTTTTCCTTTAGCTGAGCAAAGTTTTCTTCTAGTAGATCTTAGGAGTACAGCTTCTGCCCACTTGTCTACAACACCAATTATCTGGAACTGGCCCCTCTGTTCTCCATATTTATCATGTCTTCCTCTGATTACCTTAATTGGTTCAAGTCTGTTCTTCAGATCGCTAATTCCATTTCTGCAGACCAATCCTGCTCTTTACTATCTATAATGTAGGTTTTAATTCTGTTCTTGTTTTCTGCTTCCCTGCAATCTTTCCTCATCTCACTCCTCTCTTTGCCTCTTTATCTTATCCTGTTGCCTTTTCGCCATAGAACTTTAGGCTCCTTTTTCACAAGGGTCATGCTGTGTACTGAATCGTGCCCCCATCCCCAAATTCATATGTTGAAACCTTGCCCCCAATGTGATGGTATTTGGAGATGGGGCCTTTGGGAAGTAGTTACGGGTAGATGAAGTCATGAAGGTGGGGCCCTCAGGATGGGGTTAGTGCCCTTGTAAGAGGAGATGCCAGAGATCATGCGCATGCTCTCTCTCTCACCATCATGTGAGGACACATGGCTGCTATCTGCAAGCCAGGAAGAGAGCCCTCACCTGAACCCAACCAGGTTGGCACCTTGATCTCAGAGAGCTGTCAGAAATGAATGTCTGTTGTTTATATCACCCACGCTACGGTATTTTGTTATGGCAGCCTAAGAGGACTAAGACAGGTCATAATTTCTTATATGCAATTGAGCTCGTCAAATAGAATTTTCTTCTAGACTTTGCGGTAGATCATTTTCAGAGGCTCTTCCTTTGAGTCTCATAAATTCTCTTTTTCTTATGTGGAATTTTCAGAGTTCTCATGTTTCTGTTTTGTTTTTTAAATTTTTTAAGTTACTCTTTCTTATCCAGGCATAAAATCAAGTAACCTATACGTGACTCCAGACTCACTCTGTTTCAACAGACAACATGAATGAATTCTCCTGGACTCTCCCTGGGCCCACGATCATGGTAGTTAATTCTCAGAGCTGCAGCTGAAGAGTGAGCTGATGCGCAGGTTCCTTAGACCAACTCCCTCCTTCTAGCAGCATCCTCCTGCTCTGTCATGACTCTGGCTTTGCCCAATTCTCTAATTTGCTCAGCTGATGACGACTTCGAATGTGTGCCTCCCGGCATGCGCTGCTGCCAGGGTGTTTCTCCTCTTCCTCTGACCTGCAGAGCTTTACTTGGGGCGACTAGTCCCTTCAAAACGCAGGGTGCCTCTGCTGGCTTCCCTTGTTCTATGTCTATGTTTTTAGGGTCTGTGGCATTGGCTTGCTGACAAGAAGTGGCAGAGGCCCAGGAATCAGCACTCTTGTCTCACAAAGCAGCTCATGAGTGGTAGCAAGGAACGAGCTCAGGCTGCTCCCGCAATCTCCACTCCATCAAGGCAGGAGGAGCACGCTGGCAGTCAGACCCAGCTGGGGGTTCTCAGTGCCATTCTGCACGCCTCATACTCGGTGATGATTCCTCCCAGGTCCTAGTGCCGGCCGGTTGTCTGTCACACTTAGTTACAGACATACAGGACAAGTTTCACCTTGTTCTGCATCTTCTGGGGTAATTAACAGGTACCACTTATTTAAGGCTTTCCAGGCACATGTCAAGGACTAAGCTAATTCCTTTACAAATATAATCTCACCTAAACCCCATGACAATCCTGAAAGGTGAGTTTTACTGTCATCACCCCATTTTAGAGTTAAAGAAACTGTGGATTAGAGACAGATTAGAAAACTTGCAGGACATCATGCAGCTCTTAAGTGTAGAGCTGGGACTCATATTTGGGCTGGCTCTAAAACGCTTGCCCGTGACCCTCTCAGTAACATCTGTCACTTATAACCTGAACATCAGCCAGG
Source organism: Propithecus coquereli (assembly GCF_000956105.1). Lineage (NCBI taxonomy): Eukaryota > Metazoa > Chordata > Mammalia > Primates > Indriidae > Propithecus > Propithecus coquereli. The sequence goes on along the minus strand of NW_012140858.1, from coordinate 3,696,066 downwards.
TGCTCGGCTAGATACTCTATGCCTGCATCCTCCAACGGCCCTGGAGAACTGATAGATGTGCTTGTCCCCAAACTTACGCACGAGCCAAGGGACACTCACAAGGGATAAGTAGTAAGCTGGTGACACATTCAAACCCAGGCCTTATTCCAAAGCCTATAATGATAACGCTACAGTCAGAAGAGTGGCGCTACACTGGGTCCGCTGGCAGATACTGGACAGATACTGAAGCAGGATATTGCAGATCCCTCTGTCCCTGTCCTGTATCTGTCTACGAATGTCTGTCTCTCCCACCAGACAATGAATTCTTTGATTGCTGCGAAACATGTCTGATTCACATCTGTGCTTCCCCGGCAGAGTCTAACTTCCAGCAGTTTGAGTGTCGAGGATTTCGTCATTTTCATCTTTAAGATTATTTTAATGCTCCTGTTTATCGAGTGTTTACTATGCATGTGACAAGCACTGTGCTAACCACTTTATAGACATTATCTCATCTTCAGTTTCCTGGATGCTTTCAGAAGAGTTAAGAAGAAAGCAAAGACTCATGCTCTGACCACAGACAAGGGAGGAGGAAGAGAAAGCATTTGGGGTGGGGGGCCCACCCAGCACCTTCCAAGGGCTGGGACAGAGCTTTACTCTCTGAGCAATGTACGCAACTTAGTGTTTCAGTGCCTCTGATTTCCCTTCATTTCCTCATCCGCTTGTCCTGTTTCTGTGTGTATTTTTGCAAGCTGCCTCAGATCCTTGTAGTGAAGCAGAGACCATAAAGGTCTCTCTCTCCTTGCTGGTAGTAATTGAGGCACAGGAAACAGAGAGATGAATAAGCATGGACATTTCTGCAGGGCTGGAAAGGACAAGTCCCCCTCACTTGTGGTCCCACCACACCAGCCCCGGGCTGGCCACAGGGTCCTCCCAGCCCATCCTTCCCGTCAGCCACACCGGTCTTCCTAAAAGGCAAATCTGATCGAGTCCCTTACCCACTTAGTAAACTCTCTGGCTCACTCCCCTCAGGATGAAGTCTAGATGCTGCCTCCTGGCATTCAAGGCTAAGACCCGAACCTGTCATCGATTCTCAGAACCAGCACTGCTCTCCTGCCTCTGTGTGACATGCGGGCTCATGCCTGACCCTCGTCCCCACTCTGAAAGCCTCCTGCAGCTCCCTGCATTCTGTGTTGTACCTCTGCTTGATTGTATACTGTCCCCACACCCAGTCCCAGTGTGAATTAACCAAGGGCAGGGCCACCCCTGTCCTGGTCACTGCTGCGTCCCCACAACACTCAATACAAGTCTGCCGGGAACAGGCCAGTCACATGTGTGGCTCCTGCCCTCAAGGGGTTTTCCTGGGACAAGGACAGAGTGTCTGCACATGGCTGCCCTGGACGGCTCCATTCGCTGGTAAACCCGTTCAGATGACTGTAACAACAGTTGTTTTCTTAGCACCTACTATGTACCAGGCACTGTGCTAACAAATGGTTTACACCCATGATCTCATTTAATCCCCCAACAAACCTGCGGGGAAATGTCACCCTCGCTCCACAGGCGGGGAGGCTGAGGTTCAGGATGGCTAACAGACCGCGAGGGCGCCCAGCGCACAGCCAGTGAGCCGGGACTCAGCCCCAGGCCCGGCTGCCTTCACCGCCCTGACCTGGCCCTGTGCTGTCCTGCAGCTCCTCGGAAGCTGAAGTCCTAAGACCGACCAGCCTAACTGACAGGTGGGTGCCGCTGCTGCGGGGTGAGTGATGCCACGTGCCCTCCCCCTCCCCCAGCAGTGGGACTCAGCCCTGCCGCCCCCACCAGCCCCCACCCAGCCCTTGGCCCCAGAGAGAGTCCCGCATACTTGGCCCGATTTTCTGGAACGGTTCCGGGGGCTCCTCCTTCACCTCGTCAGTGGCCACGACGCCTTGGTCGAAGGGGTCTGTGGGAGAACACATGGCCCTTAGCACCCGGTCCCCCAGGTCTCAGGGGCCCAGCCGGGGATGGGGGAGGTGAGCAACCACGAGGACTTACCTGCGCGATTCTCAGGGGCCCCTTCCACGCTAAACACTGCGCCCGGGCGGGAGGCGGCAGCCGCAGGAGGAAAGAAGCAAACAGGAGCCCGTTAGTCCCTGCCCAGAGCTGCCTGTCCGCCTGCTCCCTGTCTCCAAACCAGGGAGTTTGCCTCCGGGGCGGTGTGGAAGCCCCAGAGAGCCAGGGGCAATGTGAGGACACATCCCAGCCAGGACGCAGCCTGTGCCTCAGTTCCTCATCCTTGCTGCGGACAGGCTTCCACCCCCGGGACAGGCAGACACCGCAGGTTCCCAGCGTGCACTTGAGGGGCCAGGGCCGGAGGGAAAGGAAGAGATTAGGAGGAGAGAAAAAGAGGAGGTGTGACAAAGGGTGAGCCAGGGCTCAAGATGAGCTGGGGGGTGGGGCCAGAGAGGGAACCCCCAGGGTCCTTTCCAGGTCCAAGACCCTCTTTCTAGGATGTTTAAAGACTCTTAAAACGTGTTACCTCAATTTATTGTTCTAATTTCTGACTCTATAATCTAAGAGGTTAAAATACCATCATTCATTTTTAAAAATTGGTTTAATTTCACCAGAACATGTGCATACTAAAGAATCAGATGAAACTGTAAAATGACTCGATACGAAATCCCAATATTCTTCCTATTTTGACCTATAAAAATGGCGATTTCACTTGGCTAACCTAAATAGGAGTGTATGTGGGGTATGACGAGGACGTTCCCTCCCCTTGAGGTTCTGGCTGCTGCCGGACCTTCCTCTGGGTGGGAGGGAGGGAGGGCGGGCTGGGGGCTGGTGACCCCAAGGAAGAGCACCTCTTTGCACAACTCCAAGGAGCGAGGGGCCTGACTCACCATCCACTGCGTGCAGGTCTCGGTGCTCTTGGAAACAGCTGTAGTATTTGTACTTCTTCCCGCAGATGTCACACGTGTACCTGAAATTGTCTGCAAGGGATGGACAGATGCATGCGGTTACTAGGGCTTTCGGTCATTTGGGGCAGGGTTTTTCTGGCCCGATCATCTGCCTCAGGAACCAAAGATGGGACTAGCCTAGTCTGGCCCCAACTGGATGACTCCACGGAGAATTGGCCCCTGAGCCCGTCTGCGCCTTGGCGCTGCCCAGCTCTTCTGGACCAGGGAGGGCCACGGCACAGCCACTGCCTGGAACGCCCCGCTTCTCCTCCCCCTGTGCAGCCAGTGCTGCCCTGTGCTCCTTCCTGGGTCCGCAGGGTAGAGGCTGGGGTGTTCGGGGTCCTCTGCGGAGATCCAGACCGTGCAAGGTGACCAGGGAGCCTGGAAGTGACTCCCCAGCCAATCCCCAACCCTGCCCTATGTAGGCCGAGCTCCTAAGGGCCTGGTTCATAACTGGTCCCACGGACCGTCATAGAAGTCCCATGAGAACATTAACAATCACTGCCCCACCACGCACAAGGCATCACGACATGCAAGGCGCCAGGCCACGCTCTTCCCCTACGTTGCCTAAGTTACTTCTCACAACAGAGGGAGGAAGTAGTCTCTCATTTTACATGTGGGGAAACTGAGGAACAGAAGGGACCTGCCCTACATCCACAGCTTGGGAGATGGCGCCCAAGGATCCTTGCCTCCTTGTGTTTGCGCCCTGTGTGACCCCTTCCCTGTGAGCCTTGGCTGGACCTCGAGACTTGCTTCCAATGAACAGAGGCAGTAAAAGTGATGGGATGTCACTTCTGACGTTAGGTTACGAAAGATCGTGAGTTTCATCTTGAGCACACCTTCTCTCTCTGGCTCACATGCTTGCTAGCTGCCATGCTGTGAGCTGTCCCCTGAGACGCAGGTGGCCAGGAGCTGAGGGCAGCCTCTGGTGAACAGCCAGTGAGGAACAGAGGCCCTCAGTCCAAGGGCGTGGGAAGGACTGGACCCTGCTAACAACCCCGTGAGCAAGCTTAGAAGCAGCTCCTCCCTAGTCGAGCCTTGAGATGAGACCACAGCCCCGTCCGACTCCTTGACTGCAACCTGTGAGAGACCCAGTGAAGCCATACCCAAACCCTGACCCCAGCACCTGGGGAATAATCAATATTTGTTGCTTTAAGTCATTAAGTTTTAGAGACATAGCACTAGAAAACTCACACGGGGCCTGAGTTTGGGTGAACTGCCCAGGTCTACCCGAAGCCTGAGGCAGGAACCACATGGGACACCACCCTCTCCGTGCAGGCATGCCTCTCACATTTGTGCGGGCATGCACCTTGTGTGCACATCCCTTTGGCTACATTGGGAGGGCCCACTAATCCCATCTCCGTGAGACGCCCGGGCACAGAGAGGCTCGGCAGTTTGCTCGAGGCTGCGTGGAGAGGAAGCGCCAGGATTCAAACATTCCTTAACCCCAAGCTGAGACTGAGTCGGGGCATATGGTCCTTCTCTGTCCTGATAAGCCGCCTGTCGGTCCTGGGCTGGGGTACTTCCCTCTTGGCCCCTCTCCTGCCCCTCAGCACCCGAACAGAGGCTGCAATGCCCATCCCCAGGCTGTGTTTCTAGGCAATTCTGTGGGAAGATTTTTGGCCCTCTAATAGCTGAACTGAGGGACACAGATGACATTAGCTGTGTCCCCTCCCAGCTCCACCCTCACCTCCTCCATTGCACTGGCAGTCTCTGGAAATGCCTCAGCAGACGCCAGGGCCCTAGAGACAAACTGGTCCCTGAGCGGGGAGCCCACAGCCTTGGCTCTGGCAGACACTGTGAGGATGCCGGGTACCAGAAGCACCCGAGGGAGAGGTGCTGGGGGTGGGGAGAGGGCTGCAGATGAGCTGAACCCTGGGGCCTCCTCCCAGCTGGTGGTTCTAGGATCCCACCCCTGGCTCAGGCCTCCTTCCTTTCTCATGGCCAGCCATCCAGCCCAGACAACCACCTCCCCCACCAGGTCCCATGCGGAATCAATCCCAGTATGTCCTACGCTGACCAGTGCTGCTCCAGGTCCGCTGCCACCTGCCCGCTTGCTCGTCTCTGCCACACACCTCCCCAGCCAGCGGGCCACCCCTCACCTCAAGGCCACGCAAACTGCCAACCCTCTGCTGCTGAGAAGCACCCCCACACCACGACGGCTCCTTGACCCGGACGGGGACCCCATTCCTGGGCCCTCCTCAGGCAGGAGTTGAATAGGACAAGAGAGATACCCTCAGAGGAGGAGGGCAAAACACTCTTTTGTCAGTGAAACTACACTTTCAGAACCCTGTGAGAGCTCAGTGTCTCCAGAAATGCCACAGCAAATCCACTTTGGGAGGTGGGCCCTGGAGTCAGGCAGCCCGAACTCAAACCCAGCTCTACCACTTACAAGTGCGGCAGACCTCAGACATGCTCCCCATCCCCTGGGCCTCGGTTTTCTCATCTGTAAAATGGGAATAATGATAGAGTCTTCAACTCCTAAGGTTGTAATAAGGGAGCATAATGCCTGACATCCAATAAATACCTTGGAAATGTTACCCAGTATCGTTTACAAAGTGAATCAACGTGACAGTAGCAAGAGAATCACAGGTGGGGCTCATCTTTTATTTTCTTAGCTGAGAGATGGGTGAGTGGATATGTCTTAATGCTTCTATGTGTGACTGCCCTATTTTCCTAATAAATAAATGAAAGGTTTCTAGACTAGAATGTGTGAGACCTCATTTCTAGGTCTACCTCCACCGCTAACAAGCTCCCCCTCTCTCTGGGACTTAGTGTCCTCATCTGCAAAATGGGTAGGCTGGACTCAGTCCTCTCAAAGTGAACGCTTTTGGCTCCAAGACCCCACGGCCAGGCGCTCTGAGCAGGCGCTGTTGGCCTGGGTCAGGGTGGGGGTGTAGGGCTGAGAATAAAATAGAGCACACCGACCGTGGGGAGAAAACTGCACGGGGAGAAAGGGAAAAGTGATGGAAGAACTAAAAATACCTCTGGCTGCACAGCCCTCGACAACCGGCAGCCCGCGTACAGCGGAAGCAGGCGGAACACAACGGCTCGTTGAGGGGCTGCCGGAGAGGCCAGGGGCCCAGAATAGCCGAGGAAGGAAAGATAAATAGGGAAGTTCTTTAAATGTGTGGCTGACCGCAGGCAGACCATGGGAGCCAGAAAAGAATGGAGCTATTGAGGGACACGGGAGTCCAGGGCCAGGCTGGGGCAGGGCGGCAGGCCGGGGAGGGGCGGGCTTCTGCCTCCTCCCAGCTGGGGGCTGTGGCAGGTGTCTAGCCAACCTGGGCCTGCTTCCCCTCCAGATCACGGAGGAATCGAATCCTCGCAGCCCCGCCTGCCTCTCCTCTGGTGAGGAATCCAGACAGAGAGCGGACGGGAAGTGCTTACAAGGAACACCACTGGGACCGGGCCAGTTAAAAAGCCGTCTCCAGCCACAGGCACCTCTTCAAACTGCTTCGATTTGGGGTTTTGGGGGTACTATTTGTTTACCATCTTAAAAACTATCTATGGTGGTATAACAAACACATAGAACAGCACGCGATGGTCCGTGGGCCAAATCCCGCCCAGCATCTGTTTGGTCAGGGAATCATTTACATCGCGGCTCTGGCGTGTGCCTGCTACAAGGGCAGGGCCGAGTAGTTGTGACGGAGACGTCTGGACTATAAAGTCTAAAATACCTACCATCTGGCCCTCGGCAGAAAAAGTGTGCCAACCCCCGATATAGAACAATGTATAAATCATAAACGTGTCATTCATTCAATTTCTGCAAACTGAAAACACGCATGTAACTGGCACCCAGCTCAGGAAACAACACAGAAGCCCCTTCCCCAGGGCAACCACTCTTCTGACCTCTACTAGCATCAGTTTCAGCTGCTTCTGTACTTTCTATACACGGGACCTCAGAGGATGAACTTTTGCGTCCGGCTTATTTTGCTCACTGTGTTTGTGAACGTGAGTCATCCATGTGGTTGTGTGTGGCTACGAGTTCTTCTTTCTTACTACCGTACAGGAGTCCTTTGTGTGAATATACCTGTTCATCCCTTCAACAAGCACTGGAAATTTGGGCAGTTTCTGGTTTGGAGCTGTTAGGAACAGTACGCTAAGAACAATCTAACTCACACCTTTTGGTGGACGTGGGCACACGTTTCTGCTGCACACACACCTAGGGGCAGAGCCGCTGGCTTCTGGAGCTCGGTGTTGCACACCCGCCTGGCAGGTTGCTCACCAGGCCTTGGGGTCTGGAGTGGGAAGGAGGGCCTGTGTGCAGCAGAGCAGAGCACTGTCCCCAGACGGCAGGGCCCTGCGCCGCCACAGCTGGGATAAGGCACCCAGGGCAGATCACCAACAAGCAACCGGTGCCCGTGGCTGTGGGTGCGCATGAGATGACTCTGAAGCAGCATTTCCCAAAGTCAGCTACGGAGCCCCAGGGCCGTGAGTCAGAGTCAAAGAACACAGGAAACTAGACAGGCTGGCTTCCCACTGGGGACACACAGGCACATCTGCCAGTGAACGGTCCCAAGACGTCCACTGCAAAGGAACCCAGCTATCCTAGTACAACTCAGGTTGCCCACAGTTATGTGGCGAGAGAAGCCTTTCTTGCCACGGAACACACTTTGGGAAGGGTGGCCCTGAGGTACCATGCTCCGGTTTCATAAAGACTCTGGCCCAGCAACGTGTCTCTCAGAGGCCGCTCAGGGCAGTCCAGGGGGAGGGGACAAGCGTCTTCTCTTCCTCCCTCCCAGCCCTCAGCCCCCACCAGCCACAAGGGGGAAACAGTACTCACTGCTTTGGGAGGCTCCCTCCCCAGAGGTGGCTTCAGTGTCTGCAGAGAGAGAGGGGGAAGGAGGTGAGTGGATGGTGAGCTGGCGCTGAGCATGAGGGAGAACCCGGGAGGGCTCTTCCCACGGGAGCTGCAGGGGGAGAGCCTCAGAGTCCTCCCGGGGCCCTGACGTCAGCCAGGCCCCAACCCGTGCCTGCCAGGCTCAGAGAAAGGCAGCTGCCACCCCTCCTGTGCCTCAGCTTCCTCATCTTCAGAACGGGAAGCAGATGTCCAGCCCCTCACCCAAGGTTGTCATGAGTAACACATACGATGACTCGCGCACGTGCCCCATGGGAGCCGCTGGCACAGAGCAGTGCCCATGCGTCCTGGAGGACAAGGCCGCGGGGGCAGGCGGCAGCCTTCTAGGAGAGGCCGGGTGGTGAGTCCTGCTGGCTCCCCTCCGCCCCTGTGCTCTCCCACACCAGGCGGCCGCCCTTCTCCTGCCTGGCGCCCTCCTACTGAGGAAAGATGGAAGAGACCCCGGGAGACTGGAGCTCTCAGGGCCTCAGGGTCGCCCAAGAGGGGCCCAAGTGCGAAATGGGTACTTCCCTGGGCTCTGCCCTGCGGACATCCCACTCACCTCGGTGTGCCCGCACGTGGGTCTGGAAGCAGTTGTAATACTTGTACTTCTTGCCACAGATTCCACACTCATAGGACCCTAGAAAACAGGAGAGGGAAGGATTGGTCAGCTGGCACCCAACGTCTGCGACCACAAGGCCCCAGGACCCAAGTCCAAGCACAGCTGACTCTGCAACGGGGGCAGGGGCGACCCCTGGCAAGCAAATAGGCAGCACCGTGCCAGATGTCAGTCAGGACGCCCGGGTCTACGTCCAGGTTTGCCTCCTGCTCTGAGTGACCTTGGGAAAAGCCCCTCTGCCATCGCTGGGCCTCAGTTTCCAAATCTGTAAGATGGAGAAGGTGACTTTTTCAACTAACCCTCACACTTATACCTTGAGAGGAAAAAGGAGATGGACAAAAAAGTGCTCTGAAAGGAATAAATCTCATCCACATAAGAAAATCATCACTTAAATGCAGTAATTTCCAGCTATCCCTTTTTCTTGCCAGGATGAGACAGAGGTTAAGAGGACAGGCTTTGAATCAGACACACCTGGGTCCCTGTCTGCCACTTACCAGCAGCATGACCTTGGTAATTTCCTGAGACACACCAAGCCTCAGTCTGCCCATCTGCAGACTGAGGGCTAAAGGTACCTACCTTACAGGGGTGGCCCACACTTCCCCTAGCATGTGCCCAGCCCTACTACACATATGCCTGGCTAGCAGAGGAACCCCCACACCCGCTGAGGAGCTGCCCTGTTCCCTCAGACATACAGAGACCAACATGGTGAAGACACCTGACTCCAGCCCCCTGCCAGGCCCTTCTCCCAGGAGCAGGTAGACTAAAAGGGCTAAACTCCCAGTGGGCGCTGCAGACAGGCTGAAGGAGGAGCCCACCCACGCAGAGCTCGGGGCTCAGGCCCATAGCAGGAAGCCAAGCAGAGACCTTCAGAGCCAGCCTGTCAGGGACCCCAGGAGTAGAGGCTCTGCCCATCCCCCACCTACTGGTGCCCTCATGACAGTCTGATGCCACCTGGACCAGGGCCCCCGCTCTGCCTAACAGAATGGCCAGGGACAAATGCAGAGGCCCTGGCCCACTCTAGCTTAGTGCTCTAGAGCGGCTGGGGTGGAGGCCTAGGAATCTGCCTCTTCCAACAAGGTCCTCAGGGGACCCTGGCACCCGGCGTCCGGGCGTGGGAAGTGCTGGTTTACGGTCAGGTCTGCGATGGAGTCCCAGCCCTGCCACTTACTGGCGGGGCCTCAGCGTCCTCCTTGGGAAAAGGTGGATGGTGCAGGAGGGTCGGTGTGAAGGCTAAGTGTGAATGGTGTTCCCGGCACAGGAGCAGACCCTTGGTGAGGGCGGACATCTAAGCTCACGCTCTCTTTGGACCTGGCTAGAAGTAGAGGCCCGTTTGCTAGGTGTGCGCCTGCGGTATTGGATGAAGCCAAAAGCGGGCGGGATGCGGAGTCTGAAGGTTAGCTTAGCTCTGCCCCCTCTTAGCTGTTTGAGCTCAGACACCTAAGACACGCCCCTTTACCTGTCTCAGCCTCAGTTTCCCCACCTGTAAAACAGGACTATGATTCCTGCATATCATGATGAGGTCAGGAGCAACAGGACTGACTCTGTGAGTCATCTGGCACACGGCAGGTACTGAGGGACAGTAGCCGGTGCTACTGTGACTCCTTGGGTCACTCCAGGGGCTGCTGTCACCCTAACAGCAGCGTGGGATTTAGCAGTGTCATTTAGTGGTTTGTGTATGTGTTACCTTGTCACGCAGGGGAAAATACATCATGTGGACGGCAAAGATCAGGCCACGTATTTCTCTGCATTCAGCCGCCCTGCGACTGGCACACAGCGAGGGCCCGGTAAACTCGCAGTGTCTTGCTGTTCTGCTCATCGGTCACCAAGTGCTGATGCCTCCCGCCCTTCTCGCTGCCTCCTCCCACTCTTGAGCAGCTTCTGCCAGCTCCCCTTCAACCAGTTGGGAACCTATGGAGCATCTGCGCTGTGCCCAGCACTGAGGCTCCAGCCGTGAGCAAGGTGTGCTCCCTGCCCTCTATCTAATGGGAAAGGGACAGGCCACCAGGCACCAGGTGATGTTAGGACAGCAAGCGCAGGGCCTGGGGCACAGAGGCAGGACCCTGCCCAGCCACAGTGAGGGGCCAAGTCAGTGGAGTCGAAACTGTTCATCACCAACTCAAGTCCCGATGGGCTTTATGGGGTCCTCTATCAGCCCACGGAGAGAGCTGAGGGCACAGGGGACCTTGCTCGTGGGTCTCATCCCATAGAGGGAGCCCTGGGGACCACGATGGCTCCTCAGCCATCTCCTGACCTCCTGATGCAGAGTGAGGCACCTTGCCCAGCACACTGGGCCTCCAGACTGCGTACTGGGTGCTGCCAGGAGGGGCCTTCAGTGTAGTCTTCACTCACCCTAGGACCCCAGGCCCACCTGCCACTCACTCACCCTAGGACCCCAGGCCCACCTGCCGCTCACTCACCCTAGGACCCCAGGCCTGTCAGCCACTCACTCACTCTAGGACCCCGGGCCACTCCTACAACTCACTCACTCTAAGACCCTGGGCTCCAGGTTCCCTATCTGTAGATGGGTCCAGAGGGGCAGAGAGGTGGGAGGTGGAGTGTGGGGAGAGTTTACCTGAGTGGCAGCCCACAGTGCAGTGATGTCAGCAAACTGGGTTCAAATCCCAGCTCACCACATACCAGCGAGGGAGCCCACAACAAGTCATGGAACAACTACGCCTCAGGCTTCCTCTCTGTAAAACCGTCCCCACCTGGGCGGGGTGTGAGCAATACTATGCGTCCTTAGCACAGTGCTGGCCACACTGCAGGCACTCAATAAATGACAGCTGCTGTTACCGTCAGCATTTTCCGAAGTGTTTTCTTTGGAACCCAACTCCCTAAATGCCTCCCAGGGAAAAGAGGAGCATGGCCAAGTGGGTGTGAGGAAGGCCTCATGGCTGGCCCGCTGGGAAGACACAGTGCGCGGCAGAGGCCGCAGCTCGGAGGAGCCCAGCAGTGCAGGGAGCCAGCCACTGTGTAACCTGAGGCTCCCAAACACATTTGGCCCCAGAACCATTTGCCCTCTTGGCTTGTTTCACAGAGTCGCAGCCCAAAGGAAGTGCTGCCAAAATGGTCCGCACATTCTAGACTTCCAGATTCCCACTGCTCTACCATCCCTCCAAGACCCACGTGTTTCCACAGTCCCCAGGGCAGGCTCAGATTTGCTCCCATGTAGCAGGGACAGGGTGTTGGGGAGGGTGGCCCCTCTTGGCCCTGAGACACTAGTGGGGCCTGCTTACTCAGGGGCCTGCAGCTGATGGCTACGTCCAGCTGTGCCTCCCCCCGTGCTGGCCCCAGATCAGGCCCTGCCCCTCGGCCATCACGTACCAGATGCATATCTCAATGCTTGGTCAAAAATCCAGGTCCCTGAATACCGGCTTCGCACAGATCCACCGTGGGGGCTGCCTTCGGGCGCTTTTCCATCTGAATTACGTAAGAAATCAGAAAGAGCCCTTAAAGTTGGAGAATGCCAGGGATGTTAGGGGAGGAGCAAAGTCAGCTGGGGAGGGGGTCTGCGTCTAGGGCTGGCTAGCCACCTGCGCTTTCAGGGCCTCGGTCTCCCCAGCTGCACTTCAAGAAGGGTGGACAAGATCACACTATGTCTGTGTCTTCACTAAAGAACTTGTGCTGGCCGAGGGGCATCCATGTGTTCCCCAGGGAGGCTGGGGTATGGCAGAAAGAGGCAGCAAAAGGCTACAACCCCGTGAAGTTTTGTGTTTTCTCTGTATTGTGAGTTATCACTTGGCTAGAACATAGAATTTCTCCCCAAAAACCTTCCAGCAAAATTACCCTCCAAGGAGATGTGCCCCAGGCGTGCAGTGGCCTTGTGTTGGTCAAGATTGGTCAGTGGGGCTCTGGAGAGCCTTCTCAGGGACTCTTTGCTTGACCATTCTCGGTCTTGACACCTGGCTCCCAGCCCGGCATGTTTCCTCTGTTGCTGCCACACCCCCTGGCGCTCTCTTCCTCTGTGAACCACGCATGGCAGCCACCATCACCACGCCAAGTGTGGCAGGTTCATCTGCAACGCTTCTGCACGGACTGGCCTCTGACCCCACTGCCCCAGTGAGGAAGCGGAGGCTGGGGCAGGAGTGAGCCGCAACTCCCCCGGTTCACGCTGCCAAGTCGTGGGAGCAGGATCCAGACTCAGGTCACCCTCGCAACCCCAGCAGATACAGGTGATCTTTATCCCCATTTTCAGATGAAGGAAGCAAGGAGCAGAGAGGTGACACGCAGCGCCAGAGACTGCTCAGATCTGATTTGCTCCCGAGCCACACAGTCAGCCCCTTGGAAAGCACCGGAAGATACGGTGCTTGGGAACCTTTACCGCTGACCAAGCACATCGGGTCTCGTTTCCATCCTCCATCTTCCCTGAAGTCCTCATGAGGCTGGGGCAACTCAACACCCATTTCCAGGAGGAGCGTAAGGTTCCAGCAGCCACGCTGTCCAGGACTGGGGTTACTCAGCTAGTGGCTGGTGAGGAACCTTCAGGGCTCCAGAGCCATCCTATTGACACCATGCCAGGTCACCTGCTAGATGTCAGGTGAGCTGTGTGCCCCCTTCAGGGATGGGTCACTAGGGACAGCGGGCAGGGCTGGCGAGCACACGGGAGCTTAGCCTTTTCCTCTCCCACCCCTGCTGTCACTAGTGATGCAACAAGAATCCATGGTCCCCATCCTGACAAATCAGCGTTAACAGCTCCTGTCCAGCACTTTTCACAAGCACCTGGCAGAGACCTTGGCTTAGCTCCCTCCCTGGAGCGCTGGACAAACCAGGTGAGGCCAGGCGGGTCTAGTGCCCGAGGTCACAGAAGGGAGAAGTGGGCAGACACCTAGGAGAAGACAGTCCTCTGAGGAACAACGCCAGGCAGCAACCCTCAGCTCCTATCATGAGCACCCGCTGGCTCCAGAGAAGCTTGGACACCTTTCAGGATACACGCAAGGCAACAAGACAAGAGATCCAAAGGCAGGTGTGTGAGAGAAGAGCAACGCGAGGGTGGGGACAGAGAGACGGTTCCTTACTACGCACAGTCCTGTATTCAGCCTGGAGTCTTTCAGGAGCGGCTGCTCACAGAGCACACGTTTAGGAGAGCCCAGTCCTCTTGGTTCGAAGGTGTAAGAGGAGCTGCGCCCAGGGCTCGCCGGAGGACAGGGGACTTGGAGAGGGAAGTCGTGGACAAGTGGGTTTCCTGAGGCTCTCTGGGGCTTGGCCTCAGACTGAATGTCCTCTGGAGCAGGGTCTTCCCGGTAGAACGCAATGCCCTGGGGTGTGTGGAGGCTGCTCCCTGGGGTACGTGAGCACAAGCAGTCTTAGGAAAACTGTCAACTTCCAAACACGTTCTTTCCTAAAATCAACGCGCCAGAGCACACGGCAAGTGGGGAGAGTCCACTCACCAGTTCTCTTTTCCATTTGCACGGTCACCCTTCTCCCACGTTACGAACAAAAGGCAATTCTTTCACCCTCCTCCTCAATCCTGCTGTGGTGCCTTCCCCCAGGGAATAAAAACCTCGGGGCTCTGAGCAAAGAGATGACCCAAAATATCAGTGTCAGGGGTAGAAAGTGAGTGCATCTAATGACCAGGAACAACTCCTCTTTTGAATCGGGTCGTTTCCAATTCTCTGCTTTCAACAAAATTGAAGGAGGATATAATGGAGTTGTCAGTGAAGAGACCATTAAAAATACTGTCTGATGATAGACCCCCGTGTGATTTTTGGCATACAACTTGGAAGGAGTTCAAAGAATTGAGTGACACCGCTAAAACGGAACTCCATCGGCGCCAGCTCCATAAATGGGATCGGGCTTTCTGAGCACTTACACCTACAAAACCCCAAAAACAGGAATTAATGCTGAATCCTGTCTCCTTCTAGCAGTAAAAAATATTAATTCACAGATACATGAGCCAATTGAGAAGGAAAGAAAGCCCTACTCATTTCATTAAGAGGTGCGTTTTCAATAATTTTTACTTTTATGCCTACTATTTATTCAAATTTGTTTTTGATGAATTGTATGCTAATAACAACTCAATCTGGGGAAAGAAAAAGTGATTTAGAATGTAGAGCTTTATGATCCCAGGAAATTTTTTTTTTTTTTTTTTTAGAAATTTCAATTTCAATTTATGTACATCTTGTTATGGCAGATGAGTGTGAAACACTGATCAATAAAAGACTTTCAAGCATAAAAAATATATTACATCAGGATGAAATCCTGTGGGGGAAGTGGACTGGAAATACGAGTTCAAGGAGAGAAGGAACGATGTAAAATTTCTGACTGTTAAAGATGAGCTTTTTGGTATGTTTTTTAAGTGATGATGGCGGCTATCAAACAGCAGAGGTGTTTGGATCCCTCGGATACATTTAAAAGAGTGGTTCACAGTTTTATTTCCAAAATGCCACCTTTTTCTTTTTTTTTTACAGAATATTCTGCAAATGATATCCTTTGCAATTACTTAAACTTTGGCTAAAAATGTTAGCTATCAACTCAAACATGTGAAAGAGGATATACGGTTTTTCAAAATTGTTTTAGCCCACAGTGAACAAAGAGTGTCTGAAACCGCTGGTCTTTTAGATTCCTGTCCCTCCAGAGGTAACCCCAGAGGTACCAGCAGCCTGAGGCTTCAGCTAATACCCGTGGTATCTGTTTTGCATTTTTTGTCCCCATTTAAAAACACTTTCATACATATGACTTCACTCTGCCCCCAATGATTCTACTGTCAAGACGGGCAGATTTTTATCATACTCACTCACCACTCAAGACACTATGGCTCAGAGAGGTTAAGGGGTTTATCTAAGGCCCCACAGCAGGGTAGATCCTGGATCTCTTGACTTACAGCCCAGGGGCCCTTTCCAACAAGGGGCCCTCCAACCAGCACCCCTTTCCTGCCTCAGACTACCAGATGAAGAGTCAGTAGCAAAGACTGGGGTGGGAGCCTGGGAGGGTGGCCAGAATCCTTTCTTTCCAAGCGGCTGCAGCAAAGAGCTGAGTGTTGGTTCTGGCAGGCTCAGGTGCGAAGCCCTGCCAACAACCTATTGAAACAGGAAACGAACTATCAGCTGGCACTGTGAAGCAGGACCTGGCACCTACGCTGCTTGGGTTTGTCGTGGGCTGAAACCCACGTGGCCGTGTCTGAATGGCTGTCATGCTCTTCTGTTGCTCCTTCCAGGGCCACGGCCCAGCCACCAGCCTCCTCCTCTTTCCCCGGCTTCCCAGACAGCCCTGCGTGTGAGGAAACACCTCCATCCCTTGGTGCACAAAGCTCACTGCCTAGAAACATCCTTGTGGAATCCAATCTCCCGTCTATATGAACCTTGACTTCTCCCTTCCTGCACCCGTCCAGTGACCCTCCCTGACCACCTACGTCTGGGACAGGGAACTCACTCCCTCACAGGCCTGTTTCCAGTTACCAAACAGTTCCTACAATCATAAAGTCACTCCTTTCACTAAGTTGAAATCCCCCCTCCTGGTGACTTCTCTGTATTGCTCAGAGCTACCTGGAATGTGCCTGCTCTGTCTATCCCCTGCAAAATGCTACACGTTGTGACCATTTAAACTCTACCATCCCCCTCCTCATCCCCTCGCTGTCCTTAGTCTCTCCTCCCAGGACAAACAGCCCTTAGCTTTTCTGGGGGGCTCCTCCCACACTGAGCTAACTCTCTGGAAATAACCTGCTTGGTCCACAACACTTATCTGAATTGGAGCCCCGTTGAGTCTGGGCCACTCCCTCCCTCTGCAGGCTCCTGCACCGCCACTGGGGAATCTTGGGATCCCCCCCCACCGCCAGGTCTCTAGGCTCCTGTGGCTCTCCCTGGGCTCCCTCATCTGTGACCGCCTCCAGATTAAGGACCAATGGTCTCACAGCACAGGGAAGAACACCCACTGCTCGAACGTACATTTTGACCGTCATGATGAGATCCCGGCCTCCCTGTCTCTTGGAGTCAGGAAACTATCCCTGATGCTCTCATTGTAAACCCAGCTGTAAACAAGAATGACAAGTAGGTTTTCCAATTTTTCAATTCTAGCTGACTGGCTGTCAGCTAGAATATTGGGTACACAGTGCTGAGAAGGATTCTGAGGTGCGTTGTTGGGGCACTGTACAGTAATCAATTAGCAATGCCTGCCATGAACATGGAATTGGGCAGTAGCAATGGCAGTGTTTTACACTTTATCGTTCCTCACAGAGGAGGAGCTCCTGCAACCTCAAGTGTGACTCTGCCACTCCTTCTTGGGGCCGCTGTGCAGAGCTGCTCATGCGGCTTGTCAGGAGGGCAAAGGCATTTGTTAACTCACTTCCTTTCTCTTTTGATTTTATCCAACAAAGTCATCAAGTTTAGTATGACCTCTGTTCTTCTTGCTAAAAAAGGAAGCTCTGGGTCTTGCCCCTAAACCCTACACCAGCTCCAATGGCTGTGACGTTCTTTCTAAGAGTGAGAGACGCCCTTCTCAGACAAGGAATTCTCTGGGCAGCAGGGAAGTGGCAGCAGCCACTGCAGACTTGGCAGCCAGCCTCCTGGGCACTGATGCCCCTCCAGAGTCCCAGCCTGAGGAGCTGCCAAACGCCATCCACGTGCCCATGACCCGAGCTCCTCCACGGGAAGTGCCTTGGATAATGTTTGTGTCACTGGGAACATTGTTTGTCTGATGGCTATTAAAGGGCCAGTGTGGACTTGGGGAGGCTCCCTCATGGCACAGCACTGGGTGACCAAACAGGGACACCATTCTATTCAGCAACAGAGCCCTGTCTCTGAGGCCCGAGTGAGGCTGGGTGAGCGAAGTACTCAGGAGGCCCTTGGCTCTGCTAACCAGGCACTCCCCTGCCAAGTGCCTCGGGAACATGTTGACTCCCCCACGCCCGGCCACCAGGGCACAGAAAGCACACTGTGGCATGAGCTTGCTTAAAGCCAAGGCTCTAACCAGCATCCCACCCCCAGCTGCGTCCCAGGAGTGGTGTCTCTACTTACTGTACTTTTGGAAGCGGGTAGGAGGCTGGTGCTATGAGGTAGAGTGGGCCCTTCTGGACAGGAAGAAAATGTCCTCGACTTGCTGAGTGACCTTGGGCAACTCTTTTTGCCTGGCCCTCTATAAAATGAGGGGGTCAAGTATGTGAAATTGATAGCATGTGTAGCCCCACTACCCACTTCTACATTCAGGGCAGACATCAACAATCGATTACACTACCCTTTAGAATCTTTAACACAGAACAGCCAGTAGCAACTGCTTGGACTTGGACCACATGACAAATCTACTTGCCATCTTGAGATGAGTGAGTTCAAAAGGCTCAATGCTAACACTGGTTTTTTAATCCCTTTCTATCTGGGTGATGAGGCCAAGCTGGCTTCTTCTGACACCCTTGGGCAGGAAGGCCTGCCTTGACACCCTTGGGCAGGGTGTCATACCTTCACCATGCAAGATTAGCCACCATGATCAGTGGCGAGCACCTGGCCCTGCTTTGGTAGGACTCCAAACCGGTGGCTCCACTTATAACATGCCACTGGGGCTTATATATCTTTTTCACAGGGGCCTGCCATAAATAGCTTACTCCAAAGTTCCGCAAGGTGCTCCAAGTCCCTGAGTCTGAGGGAGGCAGTACTAGAAGAACGGCTGGGGCTGAGCAGGTTTCCCTGTCCAGTTAGATGAGAAAGCTGAAGCCCACTTAGAACCCGTGTCTTCTCACACCTCACCCAGCGCCAACTTTCTTCCCCGTGCCACTGTTTCTCTATATCACACTGGCTTCCTTCTTAGACTGGGAAGAAAAGCAGACACGACTACTACTCCTTCTCCTTGAAGAGGTACTTTATGCTATTAATACTGGTACTACCAGAGTAATAGCTCATCGTTTACTAAGCACGATGCTGAGCGTCTGCATGCATTATCTTCTTGCAGCCTCAGATAACCCCACAAATTTGCAATCATGGGAACTGAGGCACAGAGAGGACAAGGAACCGGCGGGAGGTAGCACACCTACTAAGTCCTAGAGCCTGATCCACTCCGAGCTTGAGGACCTCAGCTCATCCTTTGCAAGCAACACTGTTCCCTTCCACTGCTTTGCGTGTTCACCCCTGTGAGGCGGCCAGGACAGGGACCACACTTCATTTAACAGATGAGGACACTAAGGCACAGCACGGCGAGGACCCTGCTGGTAAGCGGCAGCTGAGCTGGACACCAGCAGTGGCGGCTGGCATGAGGCTGGCGGGCCCCGGGGCTCGCACCGTGCGGGCAGCTGGCTCAGGCAAGACTCCCAACATTTCCCGGGCCGCTCTCCCCGCTGAATCCAGACCGCTGGCTCCATCCCAAGATTCAGATTCAACGACCCTTCCCTGGGCACCTCCCGGTGAAGGGCAGAAACAGCTACTGGGTTAGCCCTGAGTCTTAACACACGCACCGAAGGGAGCAGGCGCACGTCCTCTCTTCCATTAGCTAACAAATCCACTAGTGATTAACACCGTCCTTGGCCTCGGGGAGTCAGCACTGACGAGGGGAGGTCGGGCGAGGGCCCCTGAAAACACTCGCTCTCTCGTTCAGCACTGCGCTGTCACTTCTGCTGCTCCCCCAACATCCCTGCTTCCCTCCCATTCTGTCACGGGGAGGATGGCATCTCCTGGCCTCTCTGAGGTTGGGCGGGGCCTGGTGACTTGTGCGGCCAGTGACTGTGAGTGGAGTTAACGTCTCTCGCTGTGGCTACGGCAGCTGATTTCCAGTGTGAGCCCTCCCAGAGCTCGCCTTCCCTGTCACTCGGCTGGCAACATTCCACAAAATGACTGCTTTTAGCCTGGGCCCAGAGCAGAGGGGAGCCCCGCGTTCATGGCGGACGTGCAGTGCAAACTAGAAATAAACCTTTGTGGTTCTGAGCTATCAAGATCTCTTGTTATTTTTAGGGTCTTTTGTTACTGTAGCATAACCTAGTCCAATCCTAACAGTGACAGCACCGACGTCAACATCGCCATTCCCAGAAACCAATACTTTACAAGGCACTGTGAGGTCGACGGGGGGGAGCGTGGAGACATAAATCAGGCAGATCCTGGAGCTCCAATCTCTAGGGGCTCCCAATCTCCAGGCACAGACAAAGCCCCTCTAAGCTAAAGAGACAGTGGGAAGTGCCCCAAATGAGGGGCAGGGTAAAAACAGATCGGTCTGACCAGAAGAGACCAAGGAAGGCTTCTGGGAAGAGATGGCGCTGGAGTTGGCCTTAAAGGATGGGTTAGATTTGGGCATGTGGTAATGGGCAAGGCCTTCCTGGGAGAGGGAACAGCATGAGCAAAGTAGAGGAAGAGCAGACTGCACTAAAATGAAAGGTCTGGGAAGATCAGAAGCAAGAAACGGGCTAGAAGGCCCAGGTTATAGAGTGTTTTGATGACACATCCCAGACTCTAGAGACAGTGGAGAGTCCCAAGGTTTAGAAGCAAGGGAGCGACATGGCCAGTGTTTCGTTTTTGCCTCCTGGCAGCCAGAGCAGAGGGCAGGTAATACCAGGTGGGGAGACACAAAAACATGGCCTTTGGGGTTAGGGGAAGTGCTGCAATGTCCCAGGTGGGGCTGATGACGGCCACCGCCAGCAGAGGAACAGCTGGGAAAGGGAGTTCCAGGCTGATCCCCAGCAGTTGGGAAGAACAGGCAACAGGACTTGAGTCTGAACTCCCAGAAACAGACACAGGGAACCTCCCCACGAGGCCTGGGGTGCCACATGCAGGAAGACAGAGACGCCTGCACGTCGGGAGGAGGTAAGCCAGAGCTGGGCGGGGAAGGGCAGCGGAGAGGAAGGCGGTGGCAACACTTCTAAGAACACGCTGGGCATGGCAAACGCAGAGGAGGGCGTAGACGGAAACGAAGTCTGGGGCCAGGACGAGGCAAGGCCTCTGGCTGAGGAACGTGGACTGTACTTCACAGACCAGGGCTTGCAACTTGTGCCCACAGTCACTCTGACCCACAGATGCGTTTTGTTTGGCAGATTTCAAAAGGTGAATTAGTTGCCAACATCTAAAGCCAAAAGAATTTACATCAAATTTTCATTCTGGTGTGTGATTTGTCCAGAGATGTGGCAGCGCTGTGCCTGTAACCCCACCTAGCCACCACCGCACGGCAGCTGGGGAGCAGCGCCCCCCGCGCATGCAGCGTGCCTTCTCCAGCTGGACGCGGTCCCGCCACCTGTCCCCTGGCTCATCTCTGTTACGCTACACGTTGGCCCCTGGGGGCATCTGAGTCTGAACCTGGCAGTCGTGCAGGGACCCCTGACGGGGAGCCCTGGCTCGTGCTGGAGACCCGAGGGGGAGAAATCGTTACTGAGATGCCAGATTCCACGGAGCACCTTGGGGCCCGGCCCTGGCCAGGAGAGGCAGGAGCAGGGGCCGTCTGTCACTGATTCGATCCTAACTGGGTATCTGCTCTGCGCAGGACCTGTGCTGGGACCTCCCTCCCGCAAGGCGGGAGAAAAGCAGACAGGCATTTAGCACACCAAGCAAGAAGGGCTGTGCTAGACCCGCCAGGGCTGTGGAGTCCCCACGCGTGGGGATTCGCTGGGTCCACAGAAGGTTCCAGGCATTTGACTTAAACAGGGTCTTGAGCAATGGGTAGGGTTTTGCCACATTAGAAATAAAGAGAAGAACTCTCCAGACTAGACCTGCACGAGCAAAGGCAAGGGCTAAGGAGCTCAGTCTCTCCTTGAGGGCAGAGGGGAGCCCTCAGCCAGGGAAGGGGCAGAGTTGCCAGGCTCCATGCTCCCACCCTGGTCCTAGCCCCGACCGTCAAGGACAGGAACTCACCAAGGGTCTGCTGGTTGCGGACACCACCGATCACCACGCAGATCTCGGCAGGCACGTCGCCGGTCCCATCCTTGCCAACCGCCTTCTTCTCCTCCTTGGCCTCGCCCTGCCAGATCACCTCCTGGATGTAGTCATCGGGCAGCTCCGTCTTCACCTTCACCTCGGTCATCGTCCCCTGCTCGGCACTCAGCGAAGCCTCAGCCGGCACCGGCTCTGGGCCCTCCACCTTGGTGCTCTTCTGGCTGCGCTTCAAGCGCTCCCTGGCAAAGAAGAGAGGCTGCTCAGGGTGGACCCCAGACCCACCCCCAGACCTACGTGGGAGCCTACCAGCCCAGGACACCACAGAGACATGCAAGGCTGTGTATATAGTGAACGGCACGGCCCCCAGCCCACTTAGCCTCCTGCACGCCCCCATGGCTGCCCTAGGCTCCTCTAGGGAACCCTGGGGCTCCAGGGAGCCCAGTTTGAAAACCACTGGCCTAGTATGGCTCCAACTCCATCCATTTTACAGCTGGGGAAGCTGAGGTCTAAAGAGGAATACAGATGTGCCCAGCTGCCTCACCTGCCGCTTCTTTGCACTAATCACAACTGGAGTTACAAGAGACCTAAAACAGCACTTCTGGGTGGTTGAAATCAGTTCTTGTCAAACCTCGACGTGCTTATAAACCGGGTGGAGATCTTGACAAGATGCAGATTCTGGCATAGCCGGTGCGGGGTGAGGCCTGAGATCCTGCATTTCTAACAAGCTCCCAGGTGGGACCAGCGCTGCCGGTGCTCAAACCGCACTTTAAGCAGCAAGGGCTTAAGTGATTTGCTGAACACCAAGTGTCTAGTGCCGGTCCCTTTGTTCCCAGGCAGGAGGGCTTGAGATTGCATCCCAGCTCTTCCCCGCTCCTGTTTTATACACAGGGAAACTACAATGCAACGGAAATCTCACTTGGCTCAAGTGTCACGGAGCCAATGCTTCAGCATGTAGGTGGCTCTTCAAACATCAGAAAATATCAAGATAATGAGGTCAGTATTGAAGTGAGCATGGCACATGTCACTGAACCTTCGTGACAGGGACGCTGGGCCTAGAGCAGAGCTGTGACTGCTCAGGCCATACACAAAATTGGAGGCAGGCCAAGGCATGACACCGGGTCCCTACCATCCACTCCTGAACCATTCTCCTTTCAACATGACCCGTGTAATCCGAAGGGCCCCACATCCTGCTGGCAAGGGGAAGTGTCTCCATGACTGCTGTTTCTGAGGTGGGGAAGCCAAGGCACACACATACAGGGAAACTGAGTCACACTCCAGTCCTGGGGAACGCTGCACTGACCACATCCAGCCCTCTCCCCTCCTCCGGAGAAGAACACGGACCATGAATTCCAAGGCTCAGCCTCCAGGCGCACTCAGGCAAGGCACACCGGCACCAACTGGAGCACAGTGGAGGTGCCGGGGCAGGAGGCAGGGACCTGGGCTCTGACCTTGGACCTACGTGGGCTTGCTGTGTGGCCTTGGGCAGCATCTGTCACACGAGAATGGGTTTTACCATGTCTGCTGTCCCTCCCAGTTTCAGCTCTCTCCAAGGGTGGAGAAAAGTTGGGAAATCGAGCGAAGAGAGAGAGGGAAGGCCTCAGCTAACAAGAGGAGAGAAAAAGGCCACAGGGAAGTATTATGGACTGAATTATGCTGCTCCCCGAAATTCATGTTGAACCTCTAACCCCCAGTGTGACTGTATCTGGAGACAGGGTCTTTAGGAAATAACTGAGGTTAAATGAGGTCATTTGGGTGGAAGCCTCATGATATGATTAGTGGCTTTGTAAGAAGAGAGAGACTGCTCTGTCTTCATCTGAGGACACAGGAAGAAGCTAAGCTGGCCCTCTACAGCCAGGAAGGGGCCCTCACCAGATCCCGACCATGCTGGCACCCTGGTCATGGACCTCCAGCCTCCCGAACTGTGAGCAAACACGTTTCTGTTGTTTAATCGAGCCACCCAGTCTACGGTATTGTCACCGCAGTCCAAGCAGAGTAACACAGGAGGCTGGGATGCAGACAGATGGAACAGGAGCAAAAAGGCATGCTGGAGAAAACCAGGCAGCCACTTCCTCACTGTGTGCCTTGAGCTAGACACCTGACCCCTGGGCCTCAGTTTCCCCATCTGCAAAATGGAGCTAACAGGGCTGTCACGCCCATTTTAGTTAACTAATATAAGGAAAGCTCTCAGCACAGTGTCTGGCCTGTAACTGCTCTCGAGACACAGTCACTGTTACCATTATTAATGACACACTTCGAAAATCTTTGGCACCCAGGGTGCCCAGGGACGCCACCTCCTCGTGGGTCTGCCTCGTCCGGGCCTCCGTACACTGTCTGAGCGTTTGCCCTTCTGTGCAGTGGGAAATAAAAAACTGTATGATTCAATCACCTCAGAATTCATTTCCTTAATTTATTTAGGAAACACTTAAATAGAGCCTCCCATGTGCCAGGCGCTGTTCTGACAAACTAACTCCTCTCATCCGCAGTAACAACCCTGGGAGGGAAGTCTTGGTGTTACCTCCACTTTACAGTCCAGGAAACTGAGGCACTGAGCGGTGAAATAACGTGTCCAAAGTCATACGTGTGGTAAGAGGTGAGCCCGGGACCTGGCGCAGCCATCCTGGCTCTTAGCTGCGACGCATCTGCACCGGGAGAGAAGCTTGCGGAGGGACGCTCCCCCCACCCACAGTCACGGCCGCCCCACGTCACCCACGCTTGACCTCCAGCATCCAGAAGAGAGTTGAAATCAAGGTGCTCGCGGGCGAGCAGGAGGATGGGGCTCCCTGGCTGTGCTGCCTCTGTGGGGGAACAGTATCTAGAGCTAGAGCCACCCCCTACCCCATCTCGGGGGACACGGCCCCGCCTGGCTGCAGGGTCACCACAGGGCAGAGAAGCCTCCGAGATCTGTGAGGCCCCAAGAGATAAGCAGAATCGGCAGGTCTGACAAGGTCACGAGAGGACAGCTGTGGCATTAGAGAGGGAGGAGATCCCCGCCGGCCAGCAAAAGGGAATGTCCTGGGGGTGGAGAGTTCCCACCGGGATAGGCATTAGAGCCTCACGTGATGTCATGAAGTGAGACGGGACGGGTACCACGTTTGGAAGTGAGATCATCCCAGGGTCAGATCTGGGAACTGCCATTCTACAGTTGCTGGTTCCTATGTAAGTGACTTCACCCCTCAGAGCCTCAGTCTTGACATCCACAAAATGGGGATAAACATGGTACGTACCCACAGCACCACGATGCGGAGACAACAAGGTAATGTCTAAATAGGACCTGGAACGCTGCTACTGGTGGCGATGTTCTCCGGGTACCTACTACCTCCATCTTGGGGGCAGGGGAGGGGAGTGTGCAGAGGACACAAGGGAAGGATCTTACATGGCACAGGTGTCAGTGCATGGGCTGTGAAGTTAGAAGGGTGGGGGCTCGAATCCCAGCTCTACCACTTTTGGTAATGGGATATGGGCCTGTGAGGACCCTGCCAAGAGCCGCTCGTGGAGCAGAGGTGGCCAGCTGATGGAAGCTGGTAGTGAACCATGTTTATCAACATTCCAGCTGGGCGGTCAAGGAAGCTGCTGACATTCCTACTCCCTAGTGGAGACCACGTGGGTGCCAATGGTCCGTCAGTCCTTGAGGCTTGCTGGGCAGAGGGACGGGAGTGGAGGAAACAGAATGGGCCCCCTACCCAGAACCCCCTCCCGGCCGACATTCTGAAGCTCAGCCTGAGGCCTTGAGGGCACCTTACCATCCCATCTGAACAGACTCGGTGTCCCTCCCCACTCTCGAGGTCCTCACCAGCACCACGGCCCCGTGCTGGGGAAGGAGGAGCTGCTGGAGCCAGAGGCTGGACAGAACTCTCATCCGCCCACCCACGCGCCCTGCGACCTTGAGCAAGAGGCTGTCCTCTCTGAGCCTCAGTTTCCTCGTCTGTTAAGGGAGGACCATGACCCTTGCCAGCTCTAGGGGTGGGAGATGATGCTACAAGGAGCCCAGGTGGGGCTGTCCCCACAGATGGCAACTGCCATTATGACAGTGACACTGGTTCACGATGATATCCTCACCTCTGGGAAGCCTTTCCGACTTGCTTGGGTCTTCTTTGAACAGGTGACTCTGACAGCCATCCTCCCCTGGTGTTCTCCTGGACTCATCTCGGCTCACTTGTTACCTCTCTGCCCTTCCAGTCTAGCTTCTACCTCATTGCCTGGTTTTATTTCCTTTGCAGCCCTGGCCGCTCTCTGAAAATACCTGGTCCGTTAATTGACTCACCAAATTGCCCTGAGATCAGGTGGGGTCCTTAGGAGTCCTGTGCACTGCTGTACTCCTGGCATCCAGTAGGTACATGGTACTCCATAAGTACTGTATTTGCTGAATGACCAAAAGAATACCTGCCTCCTGGTATGCATAACCCCGTGGGGCCCACTGAACAGCTGAGTGGATCTTGGGACGGGACTGCAGAGTGGACAATCATCCTTGCAACAGGCCCAGGCACAAATGCATCACAGGAAAAGTCCTCTCCAAAGGCACAGAGTACAGAGCAAAGCCGGAACTCGAACCCATGTCTCCTGACATCCCATCCTTTGTCCCTTCCACTGAACTACCAGCCTCAGGTCACCTGGAGTGCCTCTAACGCCTAGGATTTGGGGGTGGGCACAGGGGAATGGCTACCTCCCAACGGAAAGCAGCTTCCCCTTAGTTGCTGCACCCACATTACCCACCCCGAACGAATCAGAGGCCACAAGAACAATGCAGCTGCAGCTTATGACCAGCCAGACTCCCCACTTAGCCCACAGAAGGTGGGGGCTACGTCAGCCACCCTCTCTCGCCCACGGGCACGACAGCACATAACCATCCACTCCCTTAACCCTGAAGCCCTTAAGTCTTTGCCTCACCGAGGACTCGGGCAACTTCTCTTCCCCCGACTTCCACGCTTTAGATTTACAAGCCCAAATGTTGCTTTTCTCAGATGCTTTGCATTTAATTAGGTGTCCTAATAACAATGGCATTGCAGAAGTACTTATATCACTTTGAATTAGTGGTGCAGCTCCTTCTAACTTCTTTAAAAAATTTTTTTCATATATCATTTTTTAAAATAGAGCTCATTATTTTAATTATATCCATTTAAATGTACAGTGGAGCCCTTGGATATTCTCAGCACGAATCATTAGGTATATTAGTGAAAAAGCACTTGGAATCTATCTACATGCTGACACTCCGTAATCTATTCTATTTGTGTCGCTGTAAAATAGATTTATATATAGATAACTACAAAATAGTTGCTCAAGATATGCTACGAATTTTATATTTAACCCGAGTCACACTTCAACATAAAATCCAAAGTCGGGCATCAAAAGGGTATTTTTCAGTAAGTACGTGCTATCTGTGGTCACTGGTTACTAATTGCACCAGTCTGTCGGGAGAGAGGCCAGGCCAAGTGGGTCCCCGCCCCAGAAGTTCTCCAAGATTGCTGGCCTTTCTCTAAGGCAATGATTCTCAAAGTAAGTTCCTCGAAGGTCAGGGGCTCCGCAGCGATGGCTCTGAGAAGCCCCCATGAGGCCAGAACGGGAAGGGTGGTGTTGAAAAGGGCTCTAAGGCCTCTATCACCTCCTTCTTGAACGTGCACAGCTTGGCTTCTTGCTTTACATAGATTTGGGCTTCTTTCTTCCTGTAGTGGGGTGAATGGTTCCCCACTGAAAGACATTCCCACATTCTAATCCCCAGAAACTGTGAATGTTGACCTTATTTGGAAAAAGGACCTTTACAGCTGTAATTAAGTTAAGGATCTTGAGACTGAGCTTACCCTTGGATTATTTAGGTGGCCCCTAAATGCAATAACAAGTGTCCCTATAAGACAAAAAAAGATTTGGGACAGACAGAAGTTACAGAGAAGAGGCGGCAACGTGCCCACGGAGGTAGAGATTGGAATAACGTAGCCACGATTCGAAAAATGCCAACGGCCACCCAAGCAGAAGTGGCAAAGATCAGATTTTCCACTAGAGCTTCCAGAGGGAATTCAACCCTGCTGACACCTTGATCTTGGACTTCTGGTCCCAAGAACTGTGAGAGAATACACTTCGGCTGTTTAAACCGATCCCATTTATGGGAATTTATTTCAGCAGCCACTGGAAACCAATGCACTACGTGAGAACAAATTTGAAGAAATGGCTCCAAAGCCGTGAAGTCTGTAAACCTCTGCTGCTCCCCTCTGTTTTCTCTCGCTTTGTTCTTGCTCTTCACTGCTGTCGCGTCTGGCCAGCCCAATGTGCCTGCGGAATCTGCCTGGGAGTTTCAGAAACCAATCTCCTCCTCTGGGTCTTACGTGACAGAGCTTCAAGTGCTCAGTCCCACCCCGCCGCAAGAGCCCTGTGGCCAGATGGGGAAACCCAAGCCCAGAAGGGTCCGGGTCTGTTTTATTCACGTCCGTATCCCCTGCCCTAGCGTGATGCCTGGCACACAGGTGAAGGAAGGGCATGCCCAGGGCCACACAACCTTCAGCGATAAGCTGAGTCTGAAAACAATTCTGGCTCCTGTCCTGGTGCCATTGCCACTAAACCCTGCAGCCTGGAACAACACAACCAATAACTTACCTGTGGATCTGGGCCCCAAAGACATGCCATGGCCAGGCATGTTGGAGGAAGAGTCCCAGGTGATGCTGGGTGCCTGGGAGTCAGACAACTTTGTTTCTGGGCACAGTTTCTGTACCATTCCACAAAAGATGCTGATGCTTGAAGTTCTACCAAGTCACAGTAGATAAGACAATTCCTCAGCACCTTGGACTTCGGTGCTGTTTCTGTGGTTGACTCCCAGGGCCGCCCTCCCTGAAACTCGGTTTTTCCATCTGCACCGTGAGTGAGCTGGAACCTGAGACCAAGGCCCTTGCAGAGGCCAGACCTTTACCCAACAAGGTGTGTGTGTCTCCTTGCTCAGACGGGGAGCAGGGCGTCCAGCTAAGCCCCAAGACTCAGCCTGAGGACCACTGCACTTCCTCCAAAAGGTGCCATTGACTCTGGTCCCTCACCTACCTGAAACAATACTGAGGGTGAGGAACAAACCTCTAATCAGAGTGTGTAAATAATGACTTGGTTAATGCCCTCTAGAATAAAACATCATTAAAAGAATCCACTTGGAATGAGGGTTAACTGGTCTCCAGCTGAGCTTAAATACACTCTGTATAAATGCACGGGATGTTACATGAATTGACGCACCTCCAGGCAAGACTTCAGGGGCCATGTCTACCCTGCTGCGGAGGCTGACCACTGACCAAGTCCTCTAACTCCACCCACCGACTATCTGAGTGCAAATGATTCCTCTCCATGTGCAGACGTCAGCAGGCCTTCTCCTTGGCAATACTTCATGAGCCCAGTGAGGTTTTACTTCCACTACTCCACCAGGGTGGCTCTTTCCAAGACGTCCTGTGGCCACCATACTGTTAAATGCAGTGGTCCCTTCTCAGTCCTCATGTGATGTGTCCTCCCATCAACAGCCTTTGACAAAACCCCGTCTCTCTCCTCCATCCAGCTCATTCCTCACTAGGCTCTGTACTTGCCTGGTGGGCCTCCCGCCTTCTGGCCACTCCACTGTGTCTCGTTCTGAGTCCACTTCATCTCCCCAACCCTTATACGGTGACATGCTTCGAGGTTCAGCTCTAGAACCTCTTGTATTTTTATCCATACTCACTCCCCGGAGTGATCTAATGAAGACTCATACTAAAATATTAACTATATGATGATGAATCCTGAATTATTACCTCCCCCGGAACTCCAGATTTGCATAAACAAAGGCCTACCTGACAGCTCTGCCCAGATGCCTAACAAGTGCCTTGAAGCTAACTGGTCTGAAACTGAGCTGCCGCTACATCCCTTCCTCCAGAACAGGAAAACATTTCTTGTGCCACCTAACCCGGCACTCTTTCTGCTAAACCCTGCAACCTAAGACGACGCAATCAAATAACTACAGTCTTCTCCACTTCAGCTAATAGAAATCCCATCCTTCCAGCTCCTCCCGCCCAGACTCTGGAATTATCCTTGACTCTTCCCTCTCTCTCACGTACCACCAATGAATCTACCCGCAAATCCTGCCAATGCCATCTTCAAGCTATGTCCGGACCTGACCGCTCCTTGCCGCCCCACGGCCACCACTCTGGTTCAAGCCACCTTCCCCTTTCTCCTGTCTTGCAATCATCTCACAGCCAATCTCCCTTGCGCACCCCCCTAAATCTCCATTCTACACAACAGCCGGGGCGATCCCGTTAGAATAAGCCAGGTCATGTCATTCCTCAGCTCAAAATCATTTATGGTTCCTCAGTATTAACTCATCTGTTACCTCCCTGTCCACTTTATCATCTGTTTTCCCAACTAGAACGTGAGCTCCAAGAGGACAGGTCCTTGTCTCATTGGTTCGCTGCATCCAGAGCAAGGGCTGGCATGTGGCCGATAGTCAGTAACAGGCTGTTCACTAAGTGACCCGAGGAATGAGCCCAGGAAAGGTCAATGCCACCACGGCCTAGGAGACACCTGTGAACTGTGACCCAGGCAAGCCTTTTCTACAACCAATCCCTCAGCATCCCTATAACCATCGATGGTTTCACGGCTTCAGTTAATATTCAGAACTGACTGATGTCTCATGTATCTGGCCCTCCGTACAACATGGGTTGGAGACGTTTCACAGAAGCCACTTTTCTGAATAAGTGAAGCTGCTTTCTTCAGTGTCAAAGTCATCTCTTTATTTTTCCTGATGAAAATTTCCTAAATGTAACGAACTCTTCCCACTTTCTGAAATGCCAAGAAAGAGCAGCCTCGTGATACTCTGACATCCTCTCCTGAGGATCAGGGTCTCCATGATACACGTCGATGAGCAAAGACTTGGGTCCTCAGGGAACGCCCCGGGGCGGCTGCTCTGTCCAACGGTCCAGAAGCCTGCATTGTTCTGGAAACACTCCTCTCCACTTCTCATGGGCTCCTGCTCCAAATTCTGAATCCGCCCTCTAATTATTGTAATTCCATGTGGTCTTGGGAGACCTCCAGAGGCCAGGGCTCTACCCACTGCTTTCTGTGTCCCTGTGCCTGGCCACCTGGCAGGTGTCAGCTAAGGTCTGCTGATTGATACAAACAGAAAATGACCAGATGTAAATACACTAGCACACAGGGTGGAGGTGACACTGGTGGTGACGACAGTGATGGTGTGAATGACACAAATAACATGGAGGGCGATGCCAAGGGCAGCTATGGCATAAGTGCTTATGACGTGCCAGGCGCGGTGCTTTCCACGCCCCACACACACCGTCTCACTGTTCTGCACGATGTCTTACACGGTAGGCATTTTTTGTTTTTCAGATAAGAAAACCAAGGATCAGAGGAAAAGAGTGACTTCTTCATGGTCTCACAGCTTCCTTGGGACAGAAGCAGAATCCTACCAGGTCTGCCTGACTCCGAAGTCTGGGCTTTTAACCATCTGGATAATTTTTGTTTTTTTTTCTCAAAAGAAGAGAAAATAATAAAAACACTCATTGAACGAATGAACAAATAAATGATTAAATGCCAGAAGCTCCAAGAAATGGGAAGTGTATTCCCTTGTTTCCTGCTGTCTCTTTAGTAACCAGACAGCACTGGGCACATACTAGATGCCACAAGTAACACAGAAATGAAATTTAAAGAGAATGAAGGGTTCTGTCTTTTCCACAAAGAAGAATGCCTGGGCTTTGTGTTTGCTGTTAGAACCTCTCCCTCTCCCCCATGTGTCTCAAATGCTGCTGTGCTCAGACATAAATTTGTATTTAGCAACAAGGACAGAGCCCGTAACGGGGAAAGCTCGCTGCTTCACCACTAGCCTGGGAGAGCCAGGACAGAGAACGTGGAAGGAATAACACCCAGTGCCACGAACACTGGAACGAGGCCCGCGTCTGCACTACCGTTCTGCCCAAGCTTCCCATCCTCGTACCATCACCCACTCCTTAATAACCCTCAAAATTATCTACACTTCCATTTCTGTCATGTATCACTGATATATTTTAATAAATAGTCAAGCAGAAAAGATTAGATTAATAGATTAAAACTATTAACCTATTAAACAACTCTTAACAGTCTAGAAATTCAAAATAACCTACAATGCATAAATATATCATTAGTTTGAGATAATTCTTAGGCACTTAATTTTCATCAAGGTACGGTGTCAGTCAGCCACAGTGCCGGGTAATATTGTAGTTCAGAAAGACAGCACAGGGGTTTAAATATTAAGAGTAAATTTCCTGGTTAATTTAAACCTAAGACGGGGAAAAGCAAGAGTCTTGAGCAACCCTATTGAGTCGCAAACTCCAAAATTTAGCAAGGTGGGGCTCTCCCGTTAAAACTGGGAACTTCTTTTGTGGGTACAGTGGCACGTGGAAGGTTGGCCCAGGTCATTAAAAAGAAGAACCTTTAACAGGATTTTACACAGACACCCTGCCTTTGTTTTCCAGTGGGTCCGGCAGGGGCACAATTCTGATCCGTTAGTGATGTGCACTGCTCTCTGAAAAGCTACCTTGCCGCTTCTCCGCAGCCATGGGGACACTGCAGACCCAGAACTCACCCAGATAGAATCCCCCAAGAGGCAGGTGGGGAGTGGAGGCCAACGAGGCACCCATGTCCCTGTCCTGCAGAGACCCTCCCTCCAGGGCACACAGGGGGCCCCACAAAGACCCCAGAGGGCAGGGAGCTCAACCAGTGAGGAGTGAGGCCATCGCTAAGCCCTGACGCTGCACATGTGAACAGAGGACAAACACACTCCTGACCTCCATCATTCCCTGCCAAGGCTGTGACTTGCAACTATCCCTTTCTCTCATTCTCTGAGGCCCACCTCCTCCAGCTGTTTTCTCCTAGGAACGAAAGGACCAAGAAGCTCCCCAGTGGGAATACAACCCCTCCACCTTCCTGCCCACGTCGCCAGCTGATGCCTGCTATGCCCAGCTGCTGACAAAGCTTTGCCGTCCCTCCACGGTGCTGTCCCCATCCTGGCATTACAAGTGACCTCCTCCCTTCCACACTCTACCCTGCAGTCCTAGGACCAGCGGGTGACAGCCAGCCAGCTCCGTCCCTAACACCCTAGGGTGAAAACTCAGCCCTGGTTTACTCACTGCCTGGAGCCACGCTGTCCTTGGACACACACACGAGACTCTCCCAACTACACCGCCCAGTCCTTGAGTGGTGTCTGGGGATGACACAGTAGATGCAGGGACCGTCGCCAGGCTTCCCAACCTGCCACACCTCCCTTTCCTCACGTGTACACTGGGATGTTAATATTCCCCACCACAGGGTGGTTTAGAACATGAAAGGATACATGTATGTAAGGCCCCAGCATGGTGCCAGATACGCAGTAGGGACCCAGTAAATGGCAGTTCTTTTCTCCTGTCCCTACTGAACACTGGCCAGATGAAATGTGAGAAGTTTGGTCGAACTATGAAAAAGAGGAGCTCTCATGCCATGGGTGGAGGACTCATACATGGGAGTACAGGACGAATGTTTAGCCCCTATGAAAATAAAGGAGTGGTGGGTGAGGCCACCCTCCCTGCAGCAGCGAGGAGGAGGAGGAGGAGAGATGGGAGACACCCGCTGCAGCCAAGTTCGCTGCAGGAGGGACAGGCAGGAAGGGGCCGGAAGGTGGTGCCGGTGTCCCCACATTCTTAACCGTCACACTCCGCATGGAGTCTGGAGGCGGCTCAGAGCGCGAGGAGTTTCTCTTTCGGCAGCAGAAGCAGACAGATGGTGGGGTTGTGACCATTTCCTGAGCTGCCTTCTCAGGCCAAGGCCTTCATTTTTAAAAGCCTTAAGAAGCAACCAGGTCAGGGACCATTCTCAAGACCGTGTTTCCTTAGCACAAGGCAAGATTCTGAACGCTCTGAACTGACAGCCACAGGTTCACGAGAAGAACTTTCTTACTTTGTGCAAGAGGCCCGCGTGGGAGATGTGCTGAGTGTGCAGACCGAGCAGAGGTTCCCTGGAGACTCCAACCCAGTCCCTGTGCCGCACCACCCACAGCAAGTGCCGTTTCACAAGAGTCACTTACGGATTTTGATGTGAGCTGTGGTTTGCATTCCTCTGGCTCTCTCCAGAGGACAAACCTAAGACTAAGAATGAATTTTCAAGAACCTGCCCTGTTTACAGGTTTAACGGTAACTGATTAAGCAGAGTGAACTCTGCCCACCAAAACAGTAACTGGCCCCTTTGGAATATGCACATGAGCCCCCAGATCAACCTGCATTTTATGATTTCTGTGGACAAAAAAACTTTGCTCAAATTTTGATCGGTGGTGAGAATATCTCTAGAAATGTATTTTTGGAAATCAAATACAAACCTAGAGTCAAGATAAAGATGCCTCCTTTCTAAAACATACCCAGTTCTCAAATGATTCATTCCGCTAACACCACACTGTTCACTGGCTGGCACTGGGCTACTACAGGTTGAGTGGCCCTTATCCGAAATGCTCGGGGCCGGAAGGGTTTCAGATTTTGGAATATTTCCATTATACTTACCAGTTCGGCATCCGTAATCCAAAATCTGAAACCCTCCAGTGGGCATTTCCCTTGAGCATCACATTGGTGCTCAGAAAATTGCAGATCTGGGAGCATTTCAAAAGATTTCAGATTTCCGGATTAGGAATACTCAAGCTGTGGAATTTTGTGCAAATGAAATCAATTGGTTTAGTGCTACTTTTATTTTACTGCTGAAAAGCAAAATGTTAAATAAGAAGGTATTATTTAAAGAATAATTATATAGCCGCACACCTGTGGTGATCTGATAGAATGGTGCACCAGGGAAAACCTAGGCTTAAAGGATAAGACCCAGCTAGGTCCAAAGCCATTTTACTATACGGGTGACCCTGGACAAGTCACTTCCTCAATTCTCTCTGAGGAAGAGAAATACCAATCACCACCTCAGAGGGCTGCCGGGAGATCTAATGAGACACAGGACACACCAAGTGGGTCGTGATGGCCCTCAACAAATACGGGCTCATCCCCACTCTCCCCCCTCCCTCCAGCCCCACCTCCGATGTCCACGCTCTGCGAGGAATCAGTCACCCCACTGTTATCTCCTCCAACTGGAACCCCGCATAGTGGTGATAAAAATAAAGGTTCACTGAACACCTACTGTGCGCTAGGCGTTGTGCTAAGGATATATATGTTATCATTACACTTAACCCTCACTGGCAACACAGTGAAGGAGGTACCAATATCAACATGATCCCCAGTGTACAGATGAGGAAGCGGAAATGCAGCAAGTCAGATAAGTAGCCCAAGGTCGTACAACCAGGCAGTGGACAGTGCCAGAGTCTGAATCCAGCCGGTCTGAGCTCTTCGTCTCTGCGCTAGGAGGCTGGGCCAGTAACAGGGCTGAGGAGGGGCCAAAGAAGATGCCGACAGACCAGACAGGGAATGTGGGGGAGGGGGCCATGGAGAGTGGGGGCCATAGGAGCACAGCTGCTCCACTCTGGGGCCACCCCAGGACCAAGCAGGAGGCTGTGCGGTTTGGGATGCAGGCTTCACACCATCCTCTGCTGGACTGGAGTCCTTAAGCTTGAAAAACGTGAACCCTCAGAAAGTCACTGCTAAGCCTGCTTTCTAAGGTCCTGTCTGTCCAGAACCCTCAGAACCATCTCTTGTAACACCTAACCCCCGCCGCCCCCATTGTTCATTTTCCTCCCGGCAGCCACAACGATCCTTTTAAAAGCAAATCATATCGTGTCACTTCTCTGCTCAAACTCCCCAGTGGCTCCTGATCTCACGTGGAGTGTGGGCCAAAGTCCTGACAACGGTCTCCAAG
Source organism: Propithecus coquereli (assembly GCF_000956105.1). NCBI lineage: Eukaryota > Metazoa > Chordata > Mammalia > Primates > Indriidae > Propithecus > Propithecus coquereli. Next base: position 3,661,152 of record NW_012140858.1, on the reverse strand, counting down.
GGCCGACATGGTCACATGGGCCTCCTGGCTGCTGCTCCAGCTCCTGGGCCTTTGCACCTGCCGCGCTCTCTGCCTGGGATGTGTCTCCCCCAAATGGCCCCTCAGCTCCTTGTTCAGGAGTCGCCTTTGCAACGATGCCTTTCCTGACCACTCAAATTACCCTCTCCAGCTCTCCCTATCTCCCTCTCAGCTTCTCCCCGCCCCCAGCATTTGTTACCATCTAACAAGCAGTATTTTATCTTTTTATTACCACGGCTCTACTCCAACTGGAACATCAGCTCTATAAGGGTAGGGATTTCTGTTTTGTTTACTGTTGTATCTCCAGCACCTAGGACAGCGCCCAGCACTTAGTAGGCACTCAATAAATATTTGTGGAATGAATGAATGAAACTTGGTTTTATCATCTTCTCCCCTGCCCAACCTCCCTGTCTAAAAGAGCCCGTCGATAAGAGCCTGTCCACTTGTTAGGTAAAGGAAACATACAAAGGAATTATTATTATACAAAGTAAAGGAATTAGTCCTTTAACCTATTCTATCTCCAGTTTCCTTGTCTCCAAAACTGGAGGGTTGGACTAGATTATCTATAGAGTCCTTCCGGCTTAGAAACCCTCAGCTGACGAAAACAGCCATCACTCTTCATTACAGCAAGCCTGTAACTGCATTTACTTGATTATAAAAACTGTGTTTCCTTTAGAATGCGCAGTTAAGGCCCTATAGCCCCCATACCCCTTAGAATAAGTGAGGTTTGGCTGCAGTTGTGCTACGTGGATTTGTAACCTGCGCACCAGGTCAAGATTAACCTCGAGTGCTGGGATCACCGCTCTTATAAAATCGACCCAGGTTGGGTTACAAGGAAGTAAACCAAACCACATTTGGTTGTTTCTTAAAATCAGAAACACCACCTCTCCTTGTCCCCCTCAATTTAACACTAATTCCTTAGCAGCCCATGCTGTTGATTTTGGGGTTTAGCCAGAGGCCCTCTGGAGAAATAACAGAATTACGTGTTCCAGGCCAAGAGGAAGGAGCTGGGATGAAAGCAGACCCTGGTGTAATAACAGAGTGTCCCAGGGCAGAGCTGGGGGGCCCACGTCAGGGTTGGGGGTCCTTCAAGGTCATTCCTGCCCTGGGCTATGTAGCCTAATTCTGCCTTTGGGGAAACATTAGGACCTTCATTTTGCCACCTGAAACAGGGACTAAATAAGCAAAGCATCTACCCCTCCAAACCCCACCTGGCCAGGGGCAAATTCACCAGTGGTTACTGGTAAGGCCTCCGCTCACGTTGTCTTGACGTTTAATGCGTAATTCACTTCTCAGACTGAACATCCAGTCACTGTTCAGTAATATTATGTTGGTCTTTCAAAGGATGAGTCTGAAACACAGAATCAGTATCAATCTGCCTGTGAGCTCCACCGGAGTCCTGCCTTCTTGACAGGCTCCCAGCTGACAGCATGGTCCCCGCCCCAAACGGGCTCATGTAACATACACCAACTGATCCATTTCCACCAAGGAGCAGGAGGGCGCAGTGGCTGAGTGCACGTGTCACAGAAGTCACATGTGGTGGGCACCCTGGCTCTACTGCTCACTTCTAGCTAGGCAGCCTTAGGCTGGTGACCCTCTCTGTGCCTCGGCTTCCTTGTCTGTAAAATGGGAATAATAACAGTACCTCCTTGTGGGGTTGTTATAAAGATTGCACACAACTGATAAATTAATACACGTAAATCACTTAGCTCAGAGCCTGATAAGGAAATGTTGACTAAAGGGTGGCCATTATTATTACAAAGTTTATCTTTACACCTCAAGTCACACATGACCCTGAGGTTTGGGCCGGCCCTCCTTGGTACATATTCTGGTACCAACACGGGGGGCTCAGTCACTGAGCATGCATGCCGGAGAGCCTAGGCCAACCAGGGAGACAAATCAATGGCACACACGCCACCCTCCCCTTCCCCTGACCAGGAAGGCATCTCTAATCAACCTCAGCACTCTTCTCCCACTGACTGCAGCCTTAGGCTGATAATACTCAATTTGGAGCTTCAGGCAGCCATGACCACCATAGGGAAACCTGCCTGCTGTCCTCTGGCTACAATCACCAGGCAGAGATGCTGGTGAGGGAGAGATCCGTGCAGGGGAGAGTGAGGGCAAGGACCACATCCCCATAAGAGTGATGAAGGGTGGATGGAGCTTTGCCTCTCGCTCACTGCTGCAGACCCAGCACTTAGAACAGTGCCTGCCACGCAGAAGACCCTCAAATGGCTGCTGGATGAATAAATTAGCATCTAATCCATCTGAGCCCACAGCACTGGGCCTGCCACAGCAGGTGCTCAGTAAACATGGGAGGAAGGTGGGAGAGGCTGCTAGACCCTCACTGGGGCACAGCATCTCTGAGTGAAGAAGGAAGTGGCTTTGGCAGGTTCAAGGCCTGACACAGCCCCTCACTCATCACGTGACCCTGAGCACAGACTTTCCTCCCAAAGGCCTCGATCTCCCCACTGTACAATGAGAGGGTGAACTAGACAAACCAGCCCCTTCCAGTCCTGATGTTCTGATCCAAGAAATGCTTCCCGACACCGTCAGTCTGAGGACCACCACAGCCTCATACACAGTTCTTACACAGAATTCCACTACCAGGGGCCCAGGAGAAAAACACAAGATGCTGGGCAGCTGCTGGCCACGTGGGTCACTGCCAACATCCACAGGCCCACGGCCACTGTCTCACCTCCGTCTGGGCTCTTCCCCCTCCATCCCAGCCCACACTCCTTGCCCCTACATCACTCCCACACCCGCCCTCTCATCCAGTGCACCCACCCCATGAACATCTGCAGAGTGCCTGCTCGGGGCCGGGCCCACAGCTGCGAACCAGACAGACATGGTCCCACCCTATGGAGCTGGCACTCTAAGAGGGACAGGAAAAAAGGTACAGAAATAAATGGAATCCTTAAACAGCATGAACAGGCTAGAAAGGAGGCCACTGGCCACAGACTGGGGTGGTGGGTCCCCTGAATAGGGAGTCAGGGAAAGCTGCTCTGAGGGGATGACTGAATTGAGACCCAAAAGACGAAACGGCACTAATCACAGGAAGACCAGAGAAAGAACGTTCCAGGCACAGGGAACAGCAGCTGCAATGGCTCTGAGGCAGGAGTGTTTAGACCGGGGGGTGGCAAAGGACAGCAATTTACATACATATTTATATATCATCTATGGCTACTTCAGCAGTACACTGGCTGAGCTGAGAAACTGCCAGAGAGACCATATGGCTACAAAGCATAAAATATTTGCCAGGCCATGAGGGGTCTCAGGGACCTCTGGCCTGGTGTCATGGCCTCCAATCCACCTGACAAATGGCTGACAGGATCTTCCTGAAACACGAAGCCAAGCATGTTACACTTCTGCTCAAAGAACTTCAACACCTCTTCATAGTTTCCCAAAGTATGTTCCAAGGAACACTCGTTCAATGGAATGAATGTCAATAAAAAGGTCCCAAGGTTAAGAAGGCTGAGAAGCGTGACATTCTCCTCTCTCTCTTGGATGTTCTCAAGCACGCACATTAGTATATTAAAGGCTCTGAAAAGTCCCACAGCAAAGGAACCTGTTTGACTTTGTTTAACCCGCTGTCCTCTGAACTTGGCCACAGAAAGAACGCTTTTCTTTCCCACACACACACACAAAAAAAATGTATTAACATTTTAAAGAGCTAGTGTTCCATAAGCTAAAGGGCAAATTCTTCTGCTTGGCATTTGTAATGTGACCCTCAACTCTAATAGGTGACCCCTAGGGCCTACTCCAGATTTTATGTACATGCTCTGGGGAGCCATCTCTTGTATCTGTCCCTCGCCTTCCTCCCGCCTCCAATGCCCCACATAAGGGTCACGTGGCCACTCCAGCTCTGCTCCACCCAATGAACAGCAGCAGCAGCATCAGTGCTAACATTTACCAAGTACCCACCTGTGCCACCTGTGACGACAGCCTGTCTGGTATCTCCTTCATCTGTTTTTGGTAACAATAGCCCAGCTTGCCTGTGGGGACCTCCCCTCTCCCACCTCACACCAGCTCCAAGGGTGAGGACGGACCCCTGGTCTGGCTACTCAGAGTACCCCAGCCCCTGCTCTGCAGTGACCGTTTCCGGGAAAGGAGCACCCAACCCAAGCACATGGACCAATGAATTCCAAGCAAGGCTGGGACTGGCTCCCTCTGGAGTTCACCATGCGGCAGCCCAGCCGAAATTCAAGCCCCGATCTTTCCTGTGCTTCCCCCCAAATTCTTCCCAACTTGAGCGGCCAACAGCCAGTTCAGGAATGAGTCATCCTTGGATTCTGCTCGCAGGCACCTACAGAAGGCACATGGAAAACGCTGTACACGACTTCACATCCCCAGGGGAAGTGTGGATACTTCTCAGCAAAGAGAGCTGGCCTGGCCCATCCGTCCTTTCAGGCGGAAGGTGAGGACCAGAGAGTGGTGGCTGTTAGTCGTGAAGACCTGGGACAGGGAGGGGGACACAAGCTGGGGGTGGGAGGTGTACCTGCTTGCAGTGCTTTTCCTTCCAGCTGCACTGGCTCCGTCAGCCTGCAAAAGAAACCCAAAACACCTGCATCAGCCAAGGCAGAAGATGCCAGATTCCACCCGCTGCCACCCCACCACGCTCCTGCTGAACACCAACCTTCAGACAGAGGGGTGAGCTGGCCACAGCCCCCTGCCCCATGCCTCCAGGCTGGAAAAACCTGCCCCCAGTGGTAAGAGGGAGTCAGGACACCTCCCCCAACCCCATTTGCTCGGCCCTTTAAATCTGGCTGAACACCCACTGCCAACACAAACCCCGCAACCACAGAGCCCTGGGGACTCAGTGAAAAGTAAGTAACCAGCTAAATCTGAGATTGAATTGCACCATTTTTATTTTCAGCTGGGATTTCCAATAAAACAGTAGCTGCAGATTTATTCCTACCAACCAGAGGGGAAAAATCCTATTATGTTAAAATATTCTGTCCCCCAACCCTATGAGCAGGGGAAGGCAAGAGAGTGCGGGGTCTTAATCTCTTTTATTTGGCCATGGGGGGAGGGGGAGAGAAGGCTGACCAAATGAAATTTTCAGAAATCATAAAATTCTGGTTCAGATGTAGAGAGTGAGGTCCTGAGTGCCGGGGGGGCAGCCTGAAGTCTCACGAAAACAAACACCTGGGGTCCTGGCTCATAGGCCAGTATCGGGGGGCACCTCAATGCAGACACCAAAGGAAGCTGCAGTCACAGGAACAATGCCTAGATCCCCCACCACCACCGGCTGAAGACGCGTTCCCTAGCTTCGTCCAAACGTTTATAATAAGAATCATAGGATAATTCGGTGCAGGTGCACATGTTTCCAAATACGGAGTTCTTCCAGTTTTAGAAAGGTAATGTACTACATATGTCCTATATTTTGAAACAACCCTGGCGGAACCTCTGGTAATCAAGCACATTGATAGTTCTGCAGAGAGATGTGTGCCCAGGTAACCCTACTTGGGATAAACGACAACAGTGACAAAGGTAACTAGTCTCGTCTCCCTTCAGGTCAAGCTCTGCTGCCTCATCAGTTACAAAACATCTTTTTGTTTTCATGCTTTTCAAATTTCAGGACTTCAGATGAAGGACTGAGGATCTAAAATAAAAACAGCAGCTACCTTTTGATGAGTGCTTACGAGAAGTTGCAAACTGGCAAAATCGGACGGCAGGCTTTGATTCGAACAAATCGGCAACGTGGAAAAATAAAAGGATTGCACCACAAAAAGGCCAGATTTCCAGCTTCTCTTAAAAAACTGGATAACCCAGCAACCCCAGTCACACCTGGTGACAGGCAGCTAGAGCTGACACATCTGGTTCTCTGAAGTCCCCACCCCTCCCTCTCGCCTTTACGCCCAGCACCTGTTTTGCCCCTGTGGGTATCCACACATGCTCACCCAGAGAACGTCCCATCAGGCCCTAGTGTAGGGACATTAATGCCTTGTCTCACTGAATCCTTACCATAGGTCCCCCCCACACACAATATCCCCATTTTACAGATTAAGAACACTGAAGGTCGAAGAACTTAGGTTATTTATGGAAAGTCCCACAGTTGCCAGCTGTGGTCTGGGTCACTCCGAAGCCCACCTTCCTCGGCTCTGGAATATCTTATCTCCCACGAACATTCAGGAGAGCCGATGGGGAAACGGGGCAGCACCACACGGTCCCCACTGCCCACACGCGGGGAACGGAAAGGTTAAAGAGAAATAAGGAGGGAGAAATTAATGGGATGCTGATGTATTATTTCAACGGGAGAAAGAAGAAAGCGGAGAACAGTTTGCATATCGTCTCACTGAGAGGAAAAGAACAGACCAATTACAGCCTCTCCGACATCTCGCATTCCTGAAAACAAGGCAAAGCGAACGGGCAGAAGTTGTTCTCGTGTTCGTATCATAAGCAGAAGTGGTGGGGGTGGGAATTCTGCTGCCCCAGAGAGCTTTAAAAACTTGCAAAATCCCAAATGATCTCTCCACCTTCCAGACTTAACTCTGGGTGTGTATTTTTAGCATTTCATACATACTTTTTGAGTTGTCTTTTTTGTCCTATTCCTTCACAATTTCACACAGTTGACCAGCTCAAGTGCAGCGTACACGTGACAGAGTGGGGAAAAGATCCTCCATTTTCAGCAAACCTAATAATCTCCATCTTTGTGTCTTTTTTATTGAGTGGGTGATACTTTAGCTTTGTATCACTGGTAGCTACACTCATTTCTGTTTTCCACTCATTTTTATAAAACAAAGACAAAATGCTAAAAATATTCAAAGAGTTATAGACACAAACCCTTTTGCACAGCCTAAGGTGGTGGCTGGAGCAGTGAGTGAGGTGACGGGAGGAAGGTGCTCCACCTGGGCAGATGAGGGTGTCTCACTGGGGTATTGAGGGACGACTCGGTGGGAGATGCCCAGGACACTCATGTCAGTATCACAGTACAGGCAATCATGGCGTCTTATGACAGGGCCAAAGCCCAAAGTGCTGGGAGCACCAACTCCCAGGGCAGAGGCCCCTATGACACCAGGCCGGCTTGGTCTGTGTCCTCACAAATATATTAGGGCCATCTCCTCTGTGTGGATTAAGCCAAACCTCTGATGTTGCCACCTTCCAAGGTCAAAACGGTCTAACATCAGCCATTTTATATGATTTAACCTAAACCACAAACTCACCTTTACCTGGTGTAAGCCGACCTCATTCTCAACTTGAACTGAAGCTTAAGAGCACAGGGCTTAGAGTCAGATAGTCTGAGTTCGAGTCCTGGATTTGCCATTTTGTAGCTGCGTGAACTTCAGCAAGTCATCTGTACTCCCAAGGCCTCAGTTTCCTCATCTACAAAATGGCCAGACGCAATTCCTGGGACCTACCTCACCAGACTGGAGAGACTTAAACAAGATGACTTAAATAAGGTAACTTATGCAAAAATACTTAGTGTGGGCTCGGCTATAATAATTATAATAATCATTAACAACCCTAGATATGGTTATAGAGGCCACCATTTATTGGGTCTAGGAAACTGAGGAAGAGAAACACAGAATGACATGTATAAGATTACACAGCAGAGGAAGGAGTCACCGAGCCAGCCTAGACTGGACCTTGGATCTTCTGCCCTGGAGCCTGCCAAGAATCCCATGCTACAAGCTGGCATCTCACGTGCGTCCAACAGCGCAGCCCCAAGGCCTTCTCCAATGGTCTGGTCAGGATGATGTTGAAAATAATAATGTAAGTAAAGCACTAAACCCATGCCACGTAGCAATCACTTAAGTAATGGAAACCCCTATCGCAGGTGCTGTTGTACCACTGTCTTCTGCCACTGGAACGTGTGCTCCTAAAGGATGTAGCTTCTCGCCCTAGCTCTGTCTGGGTCTCACTGTGAACCTTAGACAAGCTCTCCTGTCTCTGGATCTGAGGTTCTCCAAAGGTAAAAATGGGGTTGGGGACAGGGGGTTAAGTCAGATCATCTGCCCCCTCCCTTCCATCTCTGTCCCTGTGTTGGGCTGACCCCAAACTTAACCAGACCCTTCTATGGCCAATGAAATAAGGAGGGCCCAAGGGAGACCCTCCTAATACTCCTACATAGCTGCGCTGAAGGTATTCAAGCCCTCCAGCCCCCCGCCCCTCTCCCACAAGGGTACCCAGCCCCCTTTTCCAGCCCCATCCCGTTCCTCATTCACCAGCTTCCCCTCAGGACCTGGGCGAGGTTATTTTTGGTTTCATTCGACCCTCCTCTTCCCTCCCAAATGAATGTGAAGTTGTTCCTTTCCATTCTCTTATTAAGGGTTTTCTTGGAAAGAAAATATTATTCCAAACCCAGAAATTTTATTTCTAAATTTGTGCAAATGTAAGTTGTAAGACATTAGCTGCATTTCACATTTTGTGCAAATGGCAGAAACAGGCAATTCGTGTGCTCCGGGATGGGGGCTGGCCAACGATTTCGATAAAATAAACCCTTTTTTAATTTAAATGCTAATGCACTGAATTAAAATTTAATAACTGAGGAAATTGAAAAGCCGAGCAGGAATATTGGAAATAAATCCAAGCAGAAACAGCTGAAATTAAAAATTCTAGAGAGTGGGAGGATAGCAGCTAAGCTGTCTTATATGATTACATTTTTTTTTTTTTCAGAATGAAGCAAAAAAAAAAAAAAAATCCTATCTCTCGCTGGCTCTAGGGCAGTAAATCCACAGTGCTGTGATTTATTGCTCAATTTTCCTGAGGGAAAAAGGCTTTCTTTCATGCTGAAATATTTCATAAATTTCAAGCCAGCATAAATTCTTAATTTAAAAGTTATGGAGGTCACATTTAGTGCACTGGTACGGTTCCAAAATCTTAAAGGAATAGCAGCGACCAAAAAAAAAAAAGGCAAAAAGGTGGGGTGGAATTTGCTCTTTTCTTTTTTTCCTTTTTTTCATTTTGGCTTTAATTCACAAGTTGAAATTTCATTATTAAAGATTCCTCCTGGATGGGTAGAAAACCCAAGCACATGGGGGAACCGGTGTGTGTTTGGAAACCTGCTGCAAAAGATGAAGAGATAAAGATTTAATTCAATTATAAAAAGGCATTTTTTTTTTTTTTTAAGCCACTTGAGGAATTTCTGGTAAACATTTCCTCCCTTCATTGCCCGGGAAGGGGTGAGGGTGGGGGAGGGTGGCCAATGTAATTGCTTCTCTTAGATCTCCAATCTTTTGTGCACACTGATATATTCATTTGTTATACAGCTGTTCAGCGGCGGAAAGAATGCTGGGGCGCCCATAATTCTAAGCAAATCAATCAAAAATTAATGATTTGTCATGCTTGCACAATGGAGGAAAAACAGCTCCTTAGGTCCTGGCTGCCTGATCTCGAAGAATGAAATGCCTTTCTTAGATAAGAGCCGAGCCAGAGACTCAGGGAGGCTGAGGTGCCACCGCAAATGTGGGGGCCTCACGGTCCCCCCAGCTCTGTGAGGACGGAGGGGGCCACCATCTTGGAGGGGGCATTTCCAAGATGGCGCCTCAGCCAGTCAAACCCAGGATGGACCCGGCACAGCACATTTCCGAGGTGGTATAATTAGGATCCTGCCTTTTCCCTCCCCCACCACAACTCAAAAATCTTTTCCTCTCTGGAGAATTGAATGGCTCCTCCCTCCCCCCACTAGATTTAATTTGTCCCTGTTCATTGTTCTACCAACCCTGCTAACACAGAGCCATCAGTGCCTCCCATCAACAATACGGGACTGGGACCACGGTTCCTGGAGTGGCTGTCACCGCCCAGGCTGTGTGCACTGTCCCTCCTGGGCAAAGACCATATCCCTATCTGGCCATGTCTCCTGTACCCAGCTCAGGGTCTGGCACGGGGCAAATATTCAGCAAATATAGTTGAATCCGTTAATTATGATTATTTCTCAGGAAATACTGATAATGAGGTTGCTTAGATGAATGATGAATGGTCTTGGCAATTATACTTGGATGAAATATATCAATCGGTCTTAAATAATCAATCACTCCTTTATTCACTCAGCAGATATTTCTTGAAAACCTACTATGTGTCAAGCACTGTGCTGGGCTCTGGGTGCACAGCCTCAAATCCACTGGGGGCAATTCCAAATCCCCAGGGATCAGTACTTCCTGGGCTTCTCTGCACCCTTATGGAGGGGAAGCATGAACGTGAACCTGGAGAGAAAAGGGAAGTTCTCTGTATGTCCAAATGCCTTTTAAAGTCTTGTTAGTTTACTAATTCATACCAATTCATTTGACTGTTATATTTACAAGTACTAAATGCACACTACACCAAAATACGTGTGTCTTTCATATACATGTATGTTAATTCAAATATAAAAATTGCTTTAAATGACCAACTGGTACAACTAACCCTGCAGGAAGATGTGCGACCTCAGCAGTGGGTACAACAAAGTGTGTTCAACCTGGAGGCCCGCAGGAGGCACTGTGCCCAAATAGGTATGAAATATGTCAGTGGGTATAAAACAACTCAAGCTTCATTTGTAGGTCTTTTTCCTTTCCGACAGCCAGTGGATCCCTAAAATTTAACATGTTTTTGTCCCACAGAATCACAAGATTCAAATAAGGAGAAGTCATTCATTCATGCAACACCAATTTATCGAGCTCCGTGTATGAACGGAGCCAGGCATGGTTCCAGGCACTTGGGATACACATTCAAGTGGGGGGAGACGGTAACATTAGCAGTGATAAAAAATAAAACATGCAGCATGCTTGAAGTAGCCAGATCTATGGGAGAGGTGGGACAGAGAAGGACAGGGGTGGTCAGGCATGCGGGGGACAAGGGAGGAGCTGCAGGTTGCAGTTTTTAAATAGGGTGGTCAGAGTAGGCACCAATGGGAGAACACTAGGAAGTGAGAGAGTTGGCCCTGTGGTGTCAGGGGAGCAGTGAATGGCCAGGGCCAAGACCTCTGAGCAAGAGCGAACAGCAAGCATGCTAGCGTATCTGGGGCGGGGTGAGTGAGGACCAGAGGAGAAGTAGTAAGAGGTCGGCTTGTGCAGGGCCCGGCAGGCTGCTGAACAGCCTTGGCTTTTCCTCTGGGGAGCCACTAGAAGCTTTTGGCAAAGTGACATAATTTGACTTTCATTTTAGAAAGATCATTCTGATTGCTGTTGAAAACAGACCGTGAGGCTGAGGTGGAAGCAGGAGGCCAGTGAGGCTACTGCAGCAGCCCAGGTGGTGGGGAAGGGTGGGGCTCTGAATATACCGGAAGGCAGAACCAACTGGACTTGCCGATAAAATCGAATGTAGGGTAGGAAAGAAAGAGTCTAGGAAGATTCCCAAAACCCTGGGCCTTAGCATCAAGAAAAACGGAACCACATCTCTCCGGTACATGAGAATATTAAATGTGGGCCCAGCACTTTATGGATGGCTCCGTGAATGGGATCCGCCTGCAGAGGAGACACAGCAGTGTAAGGATCCCCTTCAACCAAGAATTAACCAAGCACCCAAAGGGGCCAAGTGACCCGCCCAAGGTCACACAGCTGGCCAGTGGCTTGGGCAGAACTCACACGTCTTCTCCCCCAAGTCCATGGCCATTTCCTCTACACACCTGCCCTTCGTCTCAAGGACCAAAGAATCAAACCTGGCCCCAGACAATGTGCATGGACTGTTTTCCTATCTAACTGCTGGGCCCCAACTCGGGCACAGGCCGTTCCAGCATTTATTTACCAGGTGTTCCTGGAAAACACCGTTTAAGGGTGACCGGGCCAATGCCAAACAACAGCGTTGCAAGTTATAAAGAGGATCCTGTTTCCAGGAAACTAAGTATATGACAAATTCTCTAATTAGAGTGTATTCAGTGATACATTTCTAACACATGGTATTTGGTATTTAATTTTGTGTTTTCTTTCCCAACTGAATGCAGTTACTCAAAGCCACTGACTGCCCTGGCTTCCAGGCTTGAGGGGTGGGTAGAGGCTGCCAGAGAAGACCCCTGGGCTAAAAGAACTGGAGCTCACATGGGTGTGTGCCATTTTTCCATAAACAGTAATAAAGTTAATCCTTCAAGAGGACTGACACTAAGATGAACCAGACATGGTTCCTCATTCATTCACTCCAATACCACTGTTATTGTCTAAGTAAGTGCCTACTATGTGCTGGGCCCCAGGAAAGTTACTGGGGACAAAACAGCAACCACAACAGTGGATGGGACACGCGGTGACTACTTAGTGACTTCAAGCTATCAATTTATAATTACCAACTGAGATGTGTGCTCAAAGGAAAAGGTCCAGGTTCCTGAGCATCTTTGACAATGGGAACAGAATACAGGGCCCTGGAACAGGGAGCACAGAGCTCACCCTCAATGGGAGGGACATAAAATCTGGATGCAAGTGAAGCTAACACAGGCTGGGTGCCAGGGAGCAACACCCGCCTTGCACAGGGCAGCAAGGAGAAGGGCACCACCTTGCCCAGCTGGAAGGCCTGGGTCACAGAGCCTGGCTGGGCTGCAGCCTCCCGGCTTTGTCTCTAGAAGGGAGGACCAGCCCACCCAATATGCCCAGGCTCACACAGGGAGTCCCCGACTAGACCCCCAGGCCAAAGCTCACACCTCCATCTGGACTCGGCAGCTTCCAGCTCTGCAGGGGAAGGAACAGTGGTTTGATTTCCCTCCCCCGCCTTTTATTTTGCTGTGGGGTGGCCACAGTGCTCCACAGAACAGAAATGGGGGACCGTCCCCAAACCAGGTCCAGGCAGCCTCCCTGAGGGAGGCCCCAGAGGCCAAGTTTCCAACTGCAAGGAAAAGCTGGGGGAAATGACCAAGTTCGTCATCCTTCTCAGTTCCAAAGCCCTTCCACCCTCCCCAACAGCTCTTGCTCTCTGAGGTCAAGTGTCAAGAAATAAATCAGGCTTCCTCGGAATGGAATCAGCATAGGCCTAGTCCGCTTCCTGTGAGTTTCCAGGTATGGGTGGGTTCTTCTCCTCTCTCTGGTAGGCAGCCATGCAGACTGCATCCAGACCTTAGTACTCTCATCATCATCACTGTCTTTGTCACTATGGCCAACAGTCAGGAATTAGCACGTACCTGTAAGTTAGGCCAAGGGAGGCTTCTGGCAGTCCTGGAAGGCACGTGCACCCTTAAAGCAACTGCTGGCTGCAGTATGCAGACTAGCAGCAGTAGCCATCCAAGGGGCCACTGTCCTTTTCCAGGGAAGAGAGGATGGTGTTTGGGGAAGGCGGAGGAGAAGAGAAAGCTCCAGGACTGAGAGCTATGGGGAGCGGCAAGGATCAACAGGGATAACGTGAGGAAAACACCCAGTGTGACGCTCAGTGAATGGCACAGGTATTTTTGTTGTTGTTTCAAATAAACTGCTGCAGCTACTGAGAAGCCTCTGCCAGTCTTAGACTGTGTGCAGAGTGCCTGGTCTCCTCCATGCACAGACCTGGGCACCTGGGAGGGATGGAAGTAAAACAAAAATTCAGATGCAAACCTGGGGTCTGGGTCACAAACTTTAAAGAATGGGGAGTCCTAGATGCAGAGAAGTGGGGAGCAGCTTCCCCTGCATGGCCACACGGGCTCCCCAGCCATACACAGCCTGGTTCCCACTCCAGGGCACCAGTGCCACCATGGCTGGAGCCCACATGAACCCAGAGGGTGCTACGACAGCTTTTGGTTGTTTCATGTGTGTTCATTCTATTCCCCCAGCTGGGCTGGATCAGAAACAGTTCTAAATTCTGCTTCAAAAAGATGAGGTTTTTCCTGGATCAGGCCCAGTGAGGTGTTGTGTTTGGTTTTGTTTTTTTTTTTTAGCTTTTAATATTGAAGTAATTTTACATGTACAAAAGAGCTTCTCAGAGACAGTAAGGAACTCCCGTATACCCTTCACTTACCATCAGGGGCTTCAGGGAGGGGGGTAACAGTCAGAACCCTGTCTTCAAAAGGGCTGCCGGCGGGGGTGATAACAGCAGCACTGAGGCCATTTAAGCAGCTGATGTCAGAGCCCAGGGAGGGTCAGCTGAGGTCTGAGCTAAGGCAGGGTGAGGCTGGGTCTCCCTCCTGGGGACCAGCAGTCAAAAAGCCCTCAGGCTCCGCGACTACACCAGAAAGAAAGAAGCCAGCAGCAGTAACAGGGGTGGCTGTCATTGGGAGTTAGCCCAGGCACAAGCTGTGCCACTTGCTAGTGGGACCTTGGACAAGTGATGACCTCTCAGGGCCTTAGCTCTTTCTCCTGTAAAATGGGGGTGATCCTAGTTGTGAGGGTAAAGTGAGAGCTCGTCATGCTTGGAACGGGGCCTTCCCAGCTACACAGTGCCAGGTAGGATTATGAATTCAGCATAAAGGGCGTCAAATGAAGATAATATTAATATCAGCAATCCAGGAGCAGTCAGCATGTACCGAGCTCCTCCTGCATGCCAGCCCTGGCTCAGGGCGTGGCACACGCCATCTCATTTAATGTCCTCAACGACCCAAAGAGGTAGGGACCTCACCAGCTCCCATGTCCAGGGGAGGACTCAGAGGCTCACTGAGTGCAGGGACTATCTGGGAGCTACTCCCAGTCCAAGTCCACATGTTCGAACCCTCTGCAAGACCTGCCTACAAGACCAGCAGGGCGAGTGACCTCGGAGAGTGACCTTCTCTGTCTCTCAGAATGGACACGCTCCTCCGGGTACATAAATGCTGCTCTGCCTGTTTTCTTTTTAAAAAAAGAAATGCATCTCAGTTCTTTACAGTCACACAGTTAATCTCTCAATTTACAAAAGAGCAAGTCATGTGACTGGATTCCGCAAAAATTCTCTCTCCAGGTTTATGATTTTACAGAAAACTCCAGGGAAAACCGCCTGGAGCGAGTTAAAACCAGATCAGCCATAAACCACGTCCTGGTACAGCCTCACCAAGCCAAGACTCAGATTACTCATTAAATATGTGATAAATATTCACTTCAGATCAGCAGGAAGTGCTGGGGGGTTCACAAAAAAAGAAAACTTTTTTGCTTCATGGGGAAGAAAACATTATAAATACAAAGGGTCGCGAACTCCAAATGGGGTGAACTCAGAACTGGGTGATGGGGTTTTAAGTCGCCGTCTTAGGTATTTTTAAGTAAGGCAGCAGGGGAAGAGGCTCTCCTCAGATCTCCTCAAAGGAACTGAAGGCTGGAGCCTCCTTTCTGACAGCCAAGGTACTGTCTGCGCGCGTGAGAGCCTCACCCTCCTAGAGACCCACACTAGCCCCAGGCCTTCTTCTGACGTGCTGGGAGAGGCAGTTTCTGGCCCTCAGGGACTGATGGTCTCTCAGAAACCTTCCAACTCTGACATGTGGAGCCAGACAGACCCCGATTCAAATTCTGCCTGGGCCACTAAGTAGCTCTGTGACCTTGCTCAAGTCACATCACATCTTTGAGCCTCAGTTTCCTACAATGTAAAATAGAGATATTTCCCCCCACACCCCCCGTCACATGTCTGCTGGGTGGATGAAAGGATACGAAGTCTGAAACCTCAGCTAGTGCTAACAATATACTACATGAGCCACAGATCTGGATGACGTCATTACGATTACATTGATGGTGGTAAGTAAAATTAATACATTAAAAAAGAAAAGCCAAACCTATTCTGATCACAATTTATTTGGCATGGCAGTTCCCCACATAGAATCTGCAGGCAGATGGGCTGGGTTCAAATCCTGGCTCTACCACTTACAAGCTGTGTGACAGTGGGTGCGTAAGTGACTTAATCTCTGTGACTCAGTTTCCTCATCTGTCAAGTGGAGATGATAACAGTACTCACCTCACAAGATTACTGGGGTCCAAATCAGTTACTATACATAAAGCTCTCAGAACAAAGCCTGGTGCATAGTAAGTGCTACAGAAATATTTCCTATATAGTTATCTTTTACTAAAATGATTTATCAGTAATGAACCTTAGCTATATAATTATCATTTATTAAAATTCAGGCAAGTCCCTTTTTCCTCTGAGCCTCAGTTTCCCTAGCTAAAAATTAGAGAATTTTGGCTAGATGGACTCTCAGGACCCTCCTAGTTTAGAAACATGCTGCCTCGTTGCCTAGAATACAGTCTACTCTAACTACCTCCAGGACGTCTTCCCTAACCACAAGGACAACATCCTAGAGCACCAAGACATGCCTGAGCACACCTGAGAACATCACCACTCTTTGCAATCTTGCTCCCAACCAAACTGGAGATTCCATGAGGGTGGCTTGCTTTTTTGAGCTCCTCCGTGGCTACACAGTACCCAGGGCTAGGGCTTAATAAAGGTCCATTGGTTTAAAACATAAAGGAATCGTTGCGCCAATACTTAGAGAACCATGGTGGTGAATGGGGTCTAGGGAATCATCTAGTCCAAGAATGGCCTATTCTAAGCAATTAATAGTGGCTGCCTGGGACAATGTGTTAAAAAGGGATTCTGGCGCTACATCAAAGCTCAGCTAGAAAGAGTGCTGTGGTTGATTATTGATGTCTGCAGTGAGTGTGGTAAAGCTCGGTAGGGTAACACACATGCCCCCTCCAATCTAGTTCAACACCTTCCTTTTACAGACAAGAGACACTGAGGTTCCTGACCCTTAAAGCACTCTTCTTCCCAAGTTCTTCCTTGCAAAAACATTCCTGCACGAAGGAAGAGGTTGTGGCCTTTTAAAATTTGAAGTAAAAAGAGACATCAAAGAAGAGAGAAGACCAGAGACAAAAGATACATACACAGAAAAAAATATGCAGCACAGGGCTTACTTTTGTTGCAAAAGAGAAATAATTACAGAAGGGCAAAGTAGATGTTCTAATAAAGTTGTTTTTTTTTTTCTTTAAGAAAGAAAAGTCTGGAACACATGCTCAAAGTAGAAATCTTACAAATTCCTATTGCAAAATAACTCTTGGTCAGCCAACCACAATCTCTATAAATATATCACAAGATCAACAGCCCAGGCAAATAGGGGGAGGGGGAGAACAACTGCATAAATTTTTTCAAAATCAAAAGTTTCTCTCACAGTTAGATAGGAAGGAGTCACTCATTTTCCTACAAAATGAGAGGCCCGGAAAGAAATTTAACACATGCCAATGGGCGCCAGCTGAGAAATCAAGACAGCCAGACTATTTTGAAATTATTCTACAATTTTGTTTTCTTTGCAAGGGGGAAAAAAAAAGTCTGGTGCTCTGAATTCATTAGGGCAGCCACAAGCTTACAATGGCTTCCACAGGATTATTCGGGGGCGTGACAGCCAAACACTCTAAGGGGTCTGATTTGGGAAATGTCCTTCAGGGCCTGGGCCAGAAAAAACAGAAGTCACTCTAGGTCTTTTAAATAGAGACAATTTACTACAGGGATCTGAGAATACAGGTGATGAAACCTGAAAAGCCAAACATAAGACAGAGAGGCAACCGGGGATTAGCCTATGAGGAAGCTTCTGCTACCACCTATAGGCCTGCAAAGATAAAAGGGAAGAAACGGTGTGATAAGAAGTTGGGGCTGTCCACCGAGAGGTAAAATTATGGCAAGGGCTGCCCACTGGGCATGGACCACAGAGGGAGGGGCGGGAGCTACACAGAAACCACCACCAGAGGCAGAGAACAAGGGGGGCAAATACCCTAGGCTTCTCCTTCCTTCTCTCATGCCAATCTCCCTGCTGAGCATCCTACTGGCTAAACTGTCTGACGGCCAGAGAGCAAGGGGACCTACGAGATGTAGTTCCTTGCAGTGCAGAGCACAGCAGGGAAAAGGAGGAGATGTCACTGAGGTCACCAACAGATCAGCTTGGATGGGAAACTCCAGGAGGGCAGAGGTGCTTGACGACACTGTCCTGCACAGCTAACCAAGGAGTGCACCTGAGTCCCGCTCTCCCATCTGGACTCCGGCTTCCTCATGGGCAAGGGCTGTCTTGTCTTGAACTGCACCATCCTCTGCACTACCTAGCGGAATTGCAGCTCAGAGTTTAAAGGACTCTGAAAGCTCAAGAATGGAAGCCTGGCCACCTAGCCCAGTCCCCCAACATGCCAGATGCTTGGGTGGCCCCCCGGCATATCGTACTTCCAGCTTTTGCTGAGAACCTGTTATTGACAGAATACCCATCACCTAAGAAGACTCAAGCACCCAGTGGACACTCTAGAAGCATCCCTTGCCCAGACCTATGGAGACCAGGAGCAGAGGCTCTGGGTACCAAAGTCTGAGGACAGCTGGGCTGGGGGAAACCCACTCCTAGGGCCCTAGAACTTTCCACCGTCAAGACCACTCCAGATGCACACTGGAACCTTCTGTTGTTTTTTGAACAGTATTATAACAGGCAGAGGCATTCCTACCCCACACAGACTCAACCCCAAGAACCTCTTTGTCTTGGCTGTTGCCAACAGCTTGATTTAACTACACTCTGCAAAGAAAGAAAGGGCCCTTCCCCTTCCTTCAGGGCTCCATTCCCAGGCCACAGGGGGAACTGGCCTCCCCTGTTTTCTTAAAGCACTTATTGCCTGGGCCATTCAAACGATATTGATCAACCAGCTGGTATACTCAGTCATCTTTTTATGACCTGTCTTCCCAGCTGGACCATCCATCTTCCCCGGGCAGGGGCCGTGCCTCTGGACTCCCAGTGCCCACCAGACAGCCCAGCACCATGTCTACACAGCATCCTTAAAGGGGCAGACGACTCAGGTTCCCGGAAGCCTGAGTCTGGGGTGAGGTGACAGAATAACATACCATATCTATCAATGCCCCACATACATTTGTTTAGTGACTGGCAGGACTTGTACGCCCATTACTTTATTTCATTCTTCACAAGGTAGAACTCGTGGTTTCCATTCCAGAGAGGAGCAAGCAGAAGTTCAGTGACTTTGCCCAAAAGACGCATAGTTGCTGGCAGGGCTGAGATTCACACCCATGTCTTCTTCCAAGACAAATACCAAGCTCCTTCCCTACCCAAGATCTCACGTCTTGCTTTTCTTTCAACCATCACCTTCATCGTTACCATCCTTATTATTTCTCCACCACCACTGAACCTACTTCAAAAAGTCAACCCATCCCAACACCGATAGTTAGCAAACTTCACAGCCAATGCAGAAGAAGATGGAAAATGCACACGTTTAACTCAAACTGGGAAATTACAGAAAATTACATGGCTCCTGACATATGAAAACCTTGTATGATTCTCAGAAGTCTACCCAAGGCACTGACCTCCCTTGTACCAGGCAAGCACCACCACTTTCTTCAAAGCTACGCTTGAATCTCCTGTCCGGACTGACTTTATTGCCGAATGCCTTCAGTGTATGAAATACAGGACTTTCTCATGAATGTACACAGCCTTTTGAGCCAGAAGACCTGTTGTACAGAGAGAAAATAAAGGCCTGGAAGTGGAAGTAACATGCACATCACGTGCCTGAACGCAACTTGTAAGCCCCTTTCACGGTGTTAGCCTTATCCTCCTTTGTCGGGTCCAGCAGGGGACTCTACGATCACGGGCACCAAAAATGTTCTGCTGGCCGGGCATGCAAAAATTAATATTCCAGCCACCAACTCACCGTTTGGCCCAAAGTCTTTAGACAAATAAAACAAGTCAGCGGCTACCAACCTCAGCTAATACAGAGGATGAGGAGGCAGCGCTATGGTCACACTGCCATGTCAACCCTAACCCCCGCCCCAGGGGTTCTTGTACAAGAATCTCCAAAGCAGCTGTGTGCCCTCAGCTCTCACACCCACTGCCACCTTTCTCTCACCTTAACTCAGCACTGCCACAACAGCCTTACCAACTCCCACAGCCCTCGGCCTGGTGGTTCCACTTTGGGGAACAAATTCTATGAATATTGTACAGAAGAAGGAGAACCTTTCATGCACAAAGATGTCCACTGCATTATTTATAATACAAATCTGGGAACGACCAATATGCACAACAACCTAAATACCTACGTACAAAGCCATTAGAGTGGATGCCCACGAATGGTGCAGAGCTTCATAAAAAATACGTACTGAACTGAAGTGACAAGAACAGAATCAAAACTATATATACAACTTTATATAAAGTTTATATAAACAAACAACTACACACACACGTACAGCACCCCCAAAAGCTCTTGCCCTGGATGGCTCGTTAATGGATGATTTTTTTTCCTCTTTCCTGCTTAGCTTTCCATTATTACTACTTTTGAGGGCAAACTCATTATACTCTGAAATACTCACACTATACATCCACAAAGGCAGGTACCTGGACAACGTGATTTCCTGGGGTTCCACCCTAGTCCAGATTGAAGACCCGTGACTCTACAAAGACCTGCATCTACCATCTGTCCTCAGGACGGGCCTAGGTACACACTCAGCCAGTGGGAAGTTCAACACTCAGGGCATTCAGGCTCCACCTGGGAGCTGAACAAGATGACCTCAGAATACCTTTAAGCACGGAGATTTTCTCTTTCTAAGGGGCTCTTGGGGGAAGTAATCTTTAAGCCTATTGCCTTTTTAATACAGTAGACCCTGGGAGTGGAGCTTTTACACTGTATGTAGTTGCAACCACAATAGATATATGACTGCTATTATGTATTAAGATACTATTATGTGCCAGCAACTCTAAAAGGCTCATTAAATGTGTTTGATCTCATCCAACATCCTCATTAACTAGGGATTATTCATCTACTTTACAACTGGGGAAACTGATGTCCTGAGACGTGACTTGCTGTTTTAGGGAACTGAATTCAATTGAGAACATTTGTAGCTGAGCAGTCCAACCGCACGGCACAGTCTGGAAAGTGAACGTGGGTCAGGCATCTTTAGTAAACCATTTCATTTTATCCTCACCACTTAACTGTCTGATGAAGAATACCACTGCCACTTGCTTGGGACTTCCCAGAGTTTCTGCAACTACTGGGATTTTATAGATAAAAAGCTGAGGCTCAGAGAGTTGGGGAAGCCACCTGTTGGAAACCACACAGCCAGCAAGCAAAAGGGCCAGTATTTGAAGCCAAGCTCATGTAGCCCCAAATCCCATGCACTCAACCATCATGCCATCCCTCCCCATAGGAAATGAAATGAGAGAGCCACAGGGAGTCAGATTGCACCTCAGCATAAGGAAATACGTTCAGGGTCATGGTTTGCCCCAAAGTGGTAAAGCCCCCTGTGAGAATGAGGCTATTGTCAGAGGGTGAACAGCCACGTGGTGAAAAAAAAACACAATAGTTTTGAGAAAAAAGACAGATCAGCTACCTGGTGTGCAGGGAAGGGGTGGGGAAAGAGGCAGTGTTCCTTGCCACCAGTTCTGGATCCTTCCGGAAGATCCCAGTGCTTGCTAAATGCTTCTTCAGACCAGCCCTAATGATCCAGCTTTTGTCCTCCATATTTAAGGGCCACCATCTTTTAGTGAAACGCTGTGGACCAAATATTTCATTTCCTTTATTCCCCTCTTCCTGGCTTCACACATGTAGTAAAAAGTTAATGAATCTATAAATTGTTCACTGGCTTAAAAAAGAAAAAAAACAGTTAATGGAAATTTTAATGAAACGCCCTGTCCGCATAACTGATGGCCAACCCAGGGCTGGAATACCTACCGGGCACTGTTATGGCCCAGTCTGGGTGCCACAGAAGCCTGAAGACGGGTACTGAAAGAGAGTGGGGCGCCAAGCACATCGATGTCTGAAAGATGACCAAGTCTCCACCCCAGGCTTCAAAGTGGCAACTTGACTTACATCTGCCCAAAGGGAAACATGTCAGCACGTTCGATCATCCAACTGGGAAACCTTGTTTCTGAGGAAAGGAAGATGGCGCAGAACCACAGTTGTTCTCCTGAGGCATGAGGCCAAGGTTTGGAACACGACTCCAAGATGGGTGACGTCACGAAAACTGAAAAGTCACCATGTACCCAAGAGACCCATCAACATATAACTGCCTGAGTGCCCCTCCTCTGGAAATGCTAGCTTTGATGGGAGAAGGGTATGTGTATTTTGGAAAAAGTGCCCCAAGCCATCCTGATATAAGCTCCCTTTTCAGAAATACTGCTTTGAAGACTACTCTATGACAGACATTGAGCAAGAACCTTTATAGACCTTATTTCTGATATGCCCCCTACATCATGGAAAGGTAAATATGAATACCCGCACTTTAATCTGGTGAGGAAAGGGAGGCTCAGAGAGGTTAAGCAACCACCTCCAAATCACACAGCTAGTCCAGCCCCATCATGGCAGGTACTTACTCATGAAAAACCACCTAGGCTTTTTCAAAAGCCTCCTAACAAGACTTCTAGCTTCCATTCAAGCCCCCTCCCATCCAACTACCACCACCTGTAGCCTGTTCAGTCTTTCTGAGACATAAGTCTGACTCTGTAATCCCCCTGCTTAAACCTTTACTTCCCTGACTCCCTTTTCCCACCTACGTGAAAACCACACTCCTCCTCCTCCTCTGCCACATGGCCCCTGCCCTGCTCCAGCCTCAGCTCCCACCATGGCCATCCTCACCCCTGATGCTCCAGCCACACCAGGGCTCCTGGACCTGCTCCTGCACCCACCATCTGGCTAGCTCTCCTCCCCATATTTCACATCTTCCACCAGGAAACCTCTCAGACATGCCCACCCTACCCTGTTCCACCTCCCATCTCACCCTGCCGCCCAAGGCAGGGTTGGGTCCCCCCTGATGTACACTCTTCCCAACGGTCCCACTGCTCAACAACCTGCCTGCCTCCTTCCCCAGGCCGAGGGCAGCCCAGAGACAGGGACCAAAGCTTGTGCACCGGGCGCAGGCCTAGCCCAGGAAGAGACTTGGAAAACACTGAGAATAGGAGGGTAGGAGGAGATGTCTCTCTCCAGCATCCTTGTCACACAACCCTGGGCTCAAACCCTGGGACCAGGTCCAGCTCTGCCCAGCCTCCCCCCAATCCCCCTGAGGGAGAATCACATGGATCACCCAACCCATGGTGACCGGGGATGATGAAGCGCTAGCATGAGCGGGAAGAAACGCCATTCCCTCCAGCACTTGCAACTCCTCCAACAGGGCGAAAGGAGTTGAGACAGAGTCAGAGCCAGCAGAGGCAGGAAGCCACGGAAGGGCAGGGACGGGGCGTCCACCAGCGCACGTTCAGGAGAGACAGGAGTGAGGCTGTCCTCATGGTGTCTGAGCCAAAGGCAAGCCACGCCGACGAGACGCCAGCCAGCCGGCAACCAGGGCTCTCAAAGAAACACACAGGGAAGAGAAATACCTGGAAATTAGAACCGCTGCTCTTAGTTTCCAGAGATTTTGAAGCCTCTTTCTCTTTGTTTTTCCCCTAAACCAGTTACAATTAGCATCGAGGGATATAATTACGTTGTTAGTCTAATTGCCTGTTTGAAGCGGGATCTATAGGGGTTTAATGGAAGATTTGAGGGGGGCAGATAAAATAAAAAGTCAGGATAATCACGGAAGAGATGTGTACTGTGACTTTCTTCCCAGGTAGAGACGAGGCCTGAACCACGCCAGAGGCCGGGGAATTGCCTCTCGTGCCAACTCCCTCACCCGGCTGGGGGGGGAACGGAGCTACCAGGCGGCGCGACTTCACTGGAAATTGATTTTGGAGATGGTGACCTAATTAATCAGGAAACGATCCTAGAAAGGCCCTCAGATTTGGAGCCTTCGCACTATTATTGGCAGTGACACACTTAACACATCGGCGGGCAGTATTTTCCCAGGCGGAGCCAGGATGGTGGCGGATGACAGAGCTGAGCCGTGTGGGACCAGAGACCTGCCCTTCACTATGGCGGGGTGGGGTCCCTGAGGACAGAAATGAAAGGAAGGCAACTCTGAGCTCAGAAAGAAGAGGCACATCCTCCTCCAGGGAAAGAGTCTGATAGAGGCGTAGTGAGCACCTCGACAACAGAGGCATTCAAGTTGGATGACCCTGTGGTGAAGATGCAGAGGAACCAGCCATGAAGAAGAACCAAATGCCTCTGAGGGACTGTACAAGTGACTCATGTCTCCAGACCACGGAGGGGAAAGGGTCTGGAAGGATGGTGGGGACAGAAAGGTTCTCACCACATCAGACACCATCCCTGCCACTGACCTCTTAAGTTATAGGGCTTCCACTGCAAAGATCCAGTCCTCAATGGAAAGCTGCAATAGAAATGCTCCTTCTCTAAGTATATTTTTTCAAATGAAGGCAGCAATTTGTAACAACCAGCAGCTACCTCCATGTGGGAGAAGTGAACGAAGCTCCAATGCGAAAGTCAAAAGCAAGGCAATCTTGTGGGTGATCATGGCCACCCCACGTGGCCTCCCCCCTCCATCAACCCATCTCACCCAGTCACAACATCTGGACGGCTGACTGGGAAGCCTGCTCCCCAGTTGTATTTCTGTCACTTAGAGATTGAGAAAATAGGCAGAGATCAATTACCCACTGTCCTTCAGTTCCCCCTCTTGGGGAGAAAGAGGAGGTCACAGAGACTTCCCTGTTCCAAAATGCAGAAAAGCAGGAAGCTTCCCCTACCAAGCCGGTAAGTGCAGAGATAATGCCATCAACAGATCCGACCCTGGGTAGGCACCTCATCTGCAGGAGGGCACAGCTGTGTCGTTACAGGCACCGCCTTCTGTAACCGCCAGGACGGCACCAGGAACTCCCATCTGCTCCCCCAACACAGGAGGCTGGCACACGGTGGGCACTCAAAGGTATGTAGATGGATGGATGGCACAGGACGGGCCTTTAACTGGCAGTTACCAGGTGGGTGTGGTGAAATTACATGTGACCTTTTAATCAACTAAGTTTTGATCGAAAACATTTCAGCTGGAGAGGACCTCCCAAATCTTTCTAGAACCTTCTAACACCCATGACCACATGCCTCCTCTGATCCCTCCTCTGATCCAACGACTGCAAAGCTGTGATTTCCGCAGCTTCGGCAATTCTCTTTAAGGCCCTGATACATTCCATAGAAAAGTGTGAGGATTTGAACTTCCAGGCGAAGACGGCCACTCCGGTGCCACGGTGGTGGGAGAGGCCGTCTCTGCTCTTTCCCGGCCCACCTTCTGACTGGCCTGTGCCTATGAACAGACCGTCACATCGTGGATCCCAGGGCCGCCTCAGAGAAATCAAGGCTGCGGGGTTCTCTGCGCCTTTCCCATCCGGGTTGGAAAATGGCGATGGAGCGTGCTTGAGGCCCTCAGTACAAAGGGAGCGAAAATTCCACGGCTCCGTTTATGAGGTCCCCCTGCATGCATGACCCAGAGCAGAAAGACTCATTGAAATCCAATAAAGATGAGGGGCGGGGGAGGCCGCTCTGCTCCTGGAGAAGCCAGCAGCGTCTCCTTCCATGTGAGCTGCCCGGCTCCGCACTGACCGGGGGAAAAACAGGCTGCCATGCTGACGCTCTTTGTCGAGAGCGACAAGATGGCGACCGAAGGGGTGGCCTGGACCTTCCCTCTCCCTCCCGTTCCCCCAGGCCTTCAACTGAGAGGACTTCAAAGTCTCAGGCAGCTGTGGTTTCCTTGGAGGGACAAGGGGGAGGGGAAGAGAGTAAAAATTTTATTTATAATAAAACATAACAATAGAGCTGCAGCACTTGTTTTTCTAGTTGAGACCATTATTGGCTGCGTTCACATTCTAAAAGGCTGAGAACTTGAACATGCTCAGAAGCCTCCACAGCAGGGACAGCGCAGCCTCACGGAGACGTGGACGGCCAGGTCCCAAGGGGCCTCCCGAGGGCCTAACATTGAGCTTCATAAAACACAGGCCAGAACTCTCAATTCAGTTCAGTTCAGTCCAACAGTCACTTAATAATCTCTGATGGTAGCATTCGCTGTGGGAACTGGAAGGTTCCGGAAGGGGTCTGTGTGTCAAGCCCTGCTGGACTTTGGGGGTTGTTGCATGTCCTGAGTGTATCTAGTTATTTCCACCATCACTGTGTGTTCGGCAGTGTTCTAAGGACTTTATGCACATTACCCCTTCCGATCATTACAGCAATGCTGCGGAACAGGTATTCTCCAGCTCTACTGTCCAGGTGAGGAAGCTAAGGATTACTCAGATTAGGTATGTTGCTCAAGTAGAGGAGCCCAGGCTCAGATCCAGCTGTCTGATTCCAAAATCCCCTGGACAATCCCAACCTACCAGTGGAGAAGGATTCACTACAAAGCCGCAGGACAGATGCTTTGTCAAGAGAGCCAAAAAGTGTGTGTGCATCTTTACTTCATATTGCAAACCTTCCCCGAGCCCCTCGTCCGAAGCAGGTGCTATCGTGTACACGATTTCAATGGTGGCTCTAGACAGCGACGGACGTCCACTGAGAAGGGGAGAGGGGGAATGCCATCTATGCAGTCCACAACACAGAGCAAGGCGGCCCCCAGGAGGAGGCCTCCCTGGAACCACTAAAAACAGAATGGGCCGCAGGGAAGAAGCGGGTGAGCCCAACACTGGAAATAGATGGGCGCCTGCCTGTCAGGGCTCTGCAGAGGGAGCGGACAGCCAGGAAGGGCCTGTGGAATAACCGATCACTGGGCTCCCTTGCAGCTCCAAGAGCACAGATGAGTCCAAGAGCGCACGATGCCCAGCTTGCCCGCTGCCACTTACAGCGCATCAACGCACACTCTCCCCTCTGCCTGGTCCTCACCGTACCCCTCCAAGGGGTATTTCCATACCCTTTTCAGAGATGAGGAAACTGAAGCGTGCAGATACTCACTCCTTGGCTGAGACGCTGATTAACATCCCAGCTTGCCCCCCACCTCGCGTTGGTAATTACACACTGGGTCAGGCCTGACAGCTCCCTCTAGGTACAGTGTCTGCCATCAGGGGAAGGAAGGTGGGGCGTCTTCAAGGAGTGAAGGGCTGTCTGTCTCTGTGAACTCACAAGAAGTCCCAGGACTCCTCGCTTCCTTGGAAAACAGTTTCTAGACTTGTCACCAATAAATTGCCTGACCCCTTTCTTTTTTGAAGGCTTCCCCCACTTCATTAATTGCATTCACTGCCTCTTTCTCCGTAAATTTAATTAACTTGCTATGTGACCTTGGGTTAGGCAAGCCAACATCCCTCTCCAAACTCAGTTTCCCTGTCTGTATAATGAGAGTGGGCTACAATCTCGGAGTCCCAGCGGCTCGAACATCCCAGGTCTCTGTGACTGGGCTAAGCCCCATGACCTTGATGTTCCTGGTTGCTTCAGCAGGGAGCTCGGCAGCGCGCCAAGACCATCCTGCTCCGAACAGCTCTCGCCCCGACAGTGGCGCTGGCTCTCGGGCAAGGCCTTGCATTATCCTAGACGAAAAGGCAGGACAGCCTAACTTGGCTAGGTCCTCTTTGTCCCTGATGGATCCCCAAAGCTCAAATTTGCCTCCGGCATTTCAGCGGAGCCGCCAGTCCCTGGGAGTGGGAGAGACTCCAGATCAGGGGCTGGATCAAGAGCACAAGCGTGAGGTTGAAATTGTAATAATAATAACTGACATTTATATCACGCCTTTCATCCCCAAATCCCAAATTAATTAACTTTTTACGAGACATTTTTAAACTAGTGCCATTTAATAAAATTCTATTAGGAGAAGTCTTTTTTTTCCCCCCAGCCCTATATTTTTATTAACAGCCACCAAAAATATAATTTACAGGCAACCGAAAACCAGTCAAGAGAGGGACAGAGAGAGGCTGACTCTGCCAACGACAAAGCGGGAAATCCAGTGCTGGCCACGGGGGCTGATGCCCTGGCCTCGCCGTTAGGGGTCTGGGTCTTCTGGGGGTCCCACGGGCCTGGGTTACTCTACAAGAATGAATCTCAGCCCTGCATCACTCATTTCATGTTTACTGACCATCTATTTTCTGCAGCCACTATAAGAGCTACTGTGGATAAAATGAGTGACCGACGCCATCATGGCCTGTGCATCCTTAGAGCACACAATCTAATGTGGTAGAGAAACACTAAATGACGATCTCATGGATGACTAGATAACCATCATGGTGGCAGGTGCTGAGAAGGAACAGACTCCTCTCTTTCCCCCATGACAGCATAAAACAGGAAAACGTAATCTAGCCTGGAGTCAGACAGGGAGGTAAAGGGCCTCCCTGAGAAACTGATATTTAACCTGAAAAATGGTTTGGCATAAACCAAGCAAAGGGAGGAGAAGAGGGAGGGGGCACAATCCAGGCAATGGGAACAGAATGTGTGAGTGCTCAGAGGCTAGGAGGCACTGCCATGTTTCAGGAAGGAAGAGAAGGCCAGCATGGCAGGACAGAGGGAGGGAGGATGGGAGATGGGGCTGGGAAGCAGACAGAGGCGGAGAGAGAATGGAGAGCTGACCAAGGCTTGAGCAGCGGGAAGCATGATCAAGCATGTCCTTTTCATTAACTGATTCACAGGTGGCCTGCACACTGTCTCCTATCTGCATACTTCTTTATGTGCACCTGTGGCAGCCACACTGTCTAACACGGTTGCTACAAACCACCTGTGGCTACTGAGCATTTGAAATGTGGCTAATATCCACATTTCATGAGGATGGGCTGCCACGAGCAAAATACACACCGATTTCGAAGACTTCGTACAAAATTAAAAACGTATAATACCTTAATAAGGATTTTTATTATGATTACACGTTGAATTGATAACATTTTAGAGATAATGAATTAGATTAAATATGTTATTAAAATTTCACCTGTGTCTTTTTCCCTTTCAATGTGGCTATTAGAAAACTTAAAGTTATACATGTGGCTTGTGTGACACTTCTATTGGACAGCTCTGTGTTGTGTATCTAAGAACAAAGAACTTTAAATAAAAGATTTATCCACCCGCTCCAGGGGGACGAAGAGCATTCACTGGCTAGTGAGGCAGAAAAGTCTACGTCAATGGCCAGTTTAGGTCCAAGAGTGCATTGATCTGGCCTCTCCCCGATCCTCAGCAAAGCAGAAGAGGAGGGTGGAAAGGGGAGACATTCTACGTGGGATCAGACTGTGCGAGGCCAGGCACAGGCAGGGGAAGGGGAGGTTAAAGGTTCCAAGAGGTGATCCAGCCTCAGCTATCATCCATCACACTCCCCATCCAGATTTAGTAAGCGGGGGAAAAAAAGGCATCAAAAGGAGAAACCCTAAAAACCTAAACCTCTTTTAACTCCCACTTTCTGCATCATAATAAAGTAGGGTCAAGGAAGATCAAAGTTCTCCTTTGATCATCTGCACTCCATCGCAAAACTGAAGGCCAAGTCCTGCACCCTCCTTCCCAACACTGGCGACAGGGCATGGTCAAGGCCAGACCCGGGGGCCTGAGTCCCTCTCACCCTCGCTTCTCTCCAGCCCCTAAATAGGTTTCACAAGCTAGTGGCCTGGAGTGGAGTTTGGGAGTTTTACCTTATTTAACTTTTTTAGTCAACTAGTTGTCATGATTTGAAATTTCAGAAGTTTTACATAAAACTCCAGATTTAGAGCTTCTCTTCAGAAGAAAAAAAGAAAATCAGAAGATGTGGCCACACTGGGCCCACGTTCTGCCATGGCAACAATCAACGGTGGCTGAGTGGCAGCTGCTCCCCTGACATGGGATATAGGGGCTCCCCAGCTCCACTGCACGTGGGCCTGTGCCCTGCACAGATGCACCCTAGCTGTACGGAGGACGTGTAGCTGCCACAGAGGGAGGGAGGATGGGAGATGGGGCTGGGAAGTAGACAGAGGTGAAGAGAGAATGGAGAGCTGACCAAGGCTTGAGCAGCGGGAAGCATGATCAAGCATGTCCTTTTCATTAACTGATTCATAGGTGGCCTGCACACTGTCTCCTATCTGCATACTCCTTTACATGCACCTGTGGCAGCCACACCGTCTAACACAGTCGCTACAAATCACTTGTGGCTACTGAGCATTTGAAACGTGGCTAATGTACTGCCTGTGCTTCGAGCCTCTGCACGTTCAGTAACCACTGCCCAGAACACCCTTCTCCGGTCTGTGGACTGGCTCCTCCTCATTCGACTCTCTTCTCCCAGTCACAGCTCTCTCGACCCTTCCAGCTGTTCTGGCTAGGGAGCAGAGTTCGCACCTCCCACACGTTACACTGCGATGATTCATTCCCATGCCCGCTCTGGGCCATTTGAGGGCAAGGATGGTGCCCTGCTTGTCTCACCAGTACCAGACAAAGGAGAGAAGATATGTTGGAAATCACACCCCACCCCATCCTCCCCAGGTGAATTTCTTCTCTCCTTGGTGATGTTTCCAGATGCACCTGGAACAGTTGTCAACTTGACGAAACCAACCCCGAATACCCCTCTCAATATTAATAAATAACACTTTTACCAATTACCTTAGAGGCTAAAAAGAACTCATCAGGAGTTGAACACTACATAGACTTTGGGGTGACTCGGAACCCATGGAACCACCTAAATGGCTCTTTCTGTTGAGCAAACAAGAATTTCTTAATTGCCCTTTTTGAAGTTGCCAGGGCCCTGTCTTGCTGCTATTAAAATGGAGTTTCACAATGGTTCTAAACCAGTTCTTCTCGTTTTCCTGAAAGGACTGTCATTCAACCACAAATAAAATCTTTTACTAAACAACGAATGCAAAGGAAACCTGCCCAGTGAAGTGAGATGCAATCATTTCTCCATGTAGGAAAAACGAAGCATTCACTCATCTTCTGCTTCATAAGCACTTTCTGAGTACCTACTGCATGCAGGAGCTGGGGACGCACTGGGAAGCTGACAGCCCAAAACAGCAGCTACAGATACAGAGGAAAACCCCAGAAGGCATGCCAGAGACAGATCAAGCACAGAGCCATCTAACTTTTCATTTATTAAATCAAAACAGGCTCAGGTAGGCAAGGCCACAGCTTGTTCTCTATCGCAGAGTAAAAGGCTCTTTCAACCCCTGAATTCCTACCTTCAACAAAGTCACACTAACCAGAAAGACAAAATACAATGGGGAAAAAGAAAAGGAGGGTGAGGAGGGGAAGGGAGCCTTAAGACTGAGGGGAAATAATCTCCTATCAAGCCAGCACTCTACGTGAAATTTAAAAAAAGGAGAACTATTACCTAAAAACCTGTCAAGCTCCATCATTTGTAGTGGGGAGACTGAGGCTCAGAGAAGGTCTTATCTTGTCCACCCCTCAAAGTCCAGCTCAAAAGCCCGCTCCTTCCTCCATCTCTGATACCCGCAAGGAATTACAGAAAGAACAGTTCCTGTTATTGACCACTTCCTCTGTGCCAGACCCGGTCCTAAATGTTTTGTTAGCTGTGTCCTATTTCATCTCCCAACAGCACTACGTGGTAGAGCTGTTCTCATCTGCCTGTTCCAGATGGGGAAAGAGAGTCCGGAGCGGGCTAACCATCTGTCCAGCTGCATTCAGCATCCCACACAACCTGGCCCGCCAGGACCTCACTGTCTCCCTACCCTGCAAGCCCAACATTGACCCAACGGTCACTCATCTCTCCATAGCAGAGAACAGAACAGGAAAAGGGGCTGGAATTTTCAGAGCAAAAGACCCAAGTACTGAGCCAAAGATCCACACCTAGACACATACTGATAAAATTTTCCAACTTCAGGAACAAAGAAGGAATCCTAAATGCTTCCACAGAAGGGGAAAAAAAAAGACAACAAACCTGTAGGGAAGCAAGACTCAGTCCAGCATTAGACTTCTCACCTACGGGATCAAGAGCCAGAAGACAAGTGTGGCAGCTACAAGATCCCGAGAAAAAGGATTCTGAACCTAGAACTCAACTGCCAACCAACCCGTCATTCCAAAGTGAGAAAAATAACGACCTGTTCAGATATACAAAGACTCTGTGGTGCCACTTCAGCACCTTTTCTGAAAAACATTAAGGAAAATGAATTCTAGAAGGAAGACGTTAGACAGAATTTAAAAAGGAAGAGAAAGTAACCCAACAAAACAGAAGTAAGTCTAAACAGTAACTGGAAATACAGCTGTGAAACTCAAGGCAGCTCTTACACATAATGCAGAAAACGTAATGCAGGAAAAAAAAAAGTTTAAAAAGCTGGAAATAAAAATTCTGTATCATATTAACCAAGAACAGATTATAGAAGGAGGATGAGGAAAGTATAATATAAGTGCATTTAGAGGTAAAATATTGTGTTGGGGGGATTCCTTGTGGGGAGTTATTTATTTTTGCCCAAGTTTAAACATGTTAAAGATGTAAGCGTAAGTAAGAAATGAGAAATAGGACTATGACTTCCAAATCAATACACGCAAGGGGCGGGAGAGGGGTGGAGCAGCAGGGAGAGGAAAGAAGAAAGATAAATAAAGAAAATCTGGAATAAAGACAATTTAGGTAATTCAACGACAAACTGAACAAAAAATCACGGAAAACCAAAACCATGGGTAGCAGAAAGAAGTTGAAACTTAAGCAATCGCAATAAATATGGATGGTATATAAATTGTCCTGTTAAAGAAGAGGATTTCACAAACTGGGAGATGCAGGCAGGCCAGGGACTAAAACAAAAAAGAGTCAGAAAGGCTAAAACAGAAGGGCTTACAGTGCCGTGAGCCACCGTCAATGAAGAAAGCTGGACGAAGGGTGGATGGGAACTTTCCACACTGTATTTGCAACTGCTTGTAAGTCTTAAATTACTTTAAAACGAAGATTTTTTTTAAAGGATTAACAAAATTACACTAGGCATATGTCGATAAAAAGTAGAAATGTTAACAAACTCCAAGGCAAAAAGAAAAAAAATTATAAAGGACAAAAATGTATTTTTAATTGATATAAAATTCAACCAAAAGGATACACAGTAATGAGCTTTTACATATCTATGAAATAGAGAGTAAAAATTGTTGGAAATACAAACAGAAAAAAAAAATCAGTTATGACAGGAGATTGCAGCATACTTCCCAGAAATGTGCATGAGGATTAAAAAAAAAAAAAGAGGCAATTAAAAAACTTGAAAAACACAACCAGTTCGACGTATTTTTATACATACTTATAAAACAATACACATCTTTTCTAAAATCCATGGGACAATTAAAAACTGATCATGTGATAAGCCACAAAGAAAATCTCAATAGTTTTTTTAAATTAGAAATTATACAGGCTATATTCTCTGACCGCGAAGTAATAAAACTAAAAATTAAACAAAAAAGAGCCACAAAAAATTTAACCACTTGGAAATGTAACATAAAAAAAAAAAAAAAAACTTCTCTAAATAACCTTTAAGAAATTAAAACAAAGTGCAGACTATTTAAAAATGAACAATGAGAGTACTATATAGCAAAACCCATGGGATACTGCCAAAGCAGTCACTCAAAAAAGAAACGAACTATGAAGGAAAAAAATCAAAAGAAATCAAAGGAAAGTAGAAAATGAATAAAACTAAGTGGAAGTTAAAGAAATAGAAAACAAAATACTTGATAATAAAAGTAAGGTCATGGTCTTTTAAATTACCAATAAAATAGTTAATCCCACCTCCCCCATATGTCTAGCCAAGAAAATAAAAAGTAAATTTAAAATATTAAGAAATGAAAAAGTAGCTATAACTACAGAATCAGGGGAAGGGATGGGGGGGAGGGAGGGAAACTTTATTTTAATATATTTTAAAATGTACATGAAATAGATCATTTTCTACACAATAAAAATTATCCAAAATTGACTCAAAAAGAAATAAAAAACTTAAATGGGCCAATAATCAGAGGAAGAAATTTGAACTATTAAAATATTGGGAATGTCCAAATAATTTTACTGGTAAATTCTGCCAAATCCTCAATAAACAGATTACATCTATGTTTTCTAAATTGTGGGGGGTAGGGTGAGGACAAGAATTTTTCCTACAAAGTCAACATAATTCTTATATTAAAACTGGGCAAGAATAATTTAAAAGAGAAAATTACAGCTAAATCCTACATAAATACAGATCCAAAATTCCTACATAAATATTACATAACATGGCAAATATTCACAAATTACAAAAGTAATACAACTCCAAAAAACATCACCCTAGGTCTTCTGGGATAGTTTGAGGCAAAAAAATTGACCGATATAATTCACTAGGAATTTCTTAAACCTCTATAAAGGGTATGTCTCAAAAACCTCTGTCAAATACTGAACAATATAATGCCAGAGCTATTACAATTAAAGTCAGAAGTAACCAAGAATGCCCAATGTCACTACTATATTATTTAAAATTATTCTCGAGATCCTAGCCAACTTGAAGACAAAAAAACAAGAATCTAAATGTTGGAAAGGAAGAAACAAACCTGTCACTATTTGCTGATATGAGTGTCTACATAAAACACTCAAGAAAATCAACTGAAAACCTAGTAGAACAAAAGAGAATTTGGCTAAGTAGACAGATCAGGATAAATATTCCCAAGTCGATGGCTTTCTTATATACCAGCAATAATCCATCAGAAAATATAATGGAAGAAAGAATCCCTTTCCTGTGAGTAACACAAGCTATAAAACACCAAGAAAAAAACCTCTTAAGAAATATGCATGACCCATAAGATGACTGACTACAAAACCTTCCTAAAAAACGTCCAAGACCTGAATGATAAAGACACACATTCCTGCATGGGAAGACTTAATATTTATATCATAAATGCATCTATGAAATCATAAAATTAATCTATAAATCCAATTCCAGTCAAAATCCCAATAGGATTTTGGGGAGACTGTGGAGTTGATACAAAGTTCATGTAGAAGAATAATTTTTTAGAGTCTCTAGTATAGACTCTACATAGTTTTAAAAAGAATAACATATGCCATCACATTAGGAAGGTATAGTAATAAAAACACCAAAAAAAGGTGCATAATTGGGTAAAACTGATTTAAAAAAATAAAAATTCCAGTGGCAGATCCACATATATATGAGAATTTAGAAAACTGTGAAGGTGTCATCTCAATCCGTGGAAAAAGGAGTAGGCTATTCAGTAAGTCATACCACCCTGATATCATGCACTGAGAAGACCATAACATCACTTCTAGGTGTTCATTCAAAAATGCTTAACCTGAATCTAATTGTAAGGAAATGTCAGACCGACCCAAATTGAGGGATATACAAAATAACTGGCCTGTACTCATAAAAAATGTCAATGTCATGAAAGACAAAGATTGACATTAAAAGACTAAAGGGACAGGAAAACAAACTTGTGATCTAGGATTTTTGTTTTCTATAAAAAACATGGGATTACATGGTGAAATATCAATAAGGTCTACAGATGTGCTAAGAGTATCCTATCAGTGGCAATTTCCTGATTTTGATCAACAGACTGTGTCCCTGTTTTTAGGAAACACATCTAAATATTTAGGGGTAAAGGGATATCAAGCCTACCACTTTATCTCAAATGGTTTAGGCAAAAAAAAATTATAGACAGAGTGGGTCGGTCGAGGGGAAGGGAGAAAGAATGATAAAAGCAAATGTGGGAACAGTTAATATTTGGGAACTGTGGGTGAAGGGGACATGAGAATTCTTTGTGCTATTCTCACAACTTTTCTGTAAGCCTGAAATGATATCAAAATAAATTTTTAAAAGGGAAAATGTACCTTGCAAGATCCCTTGGATGGTTAAGGTTTTATCCATGCAAAGCATTATCATCAAACATATCTGAGAATTATAAACACCAAATTCTAGATTGTTGTTACCTTTGGAGA
Organism: Propithecus coquereli; assembly: GCF_000956105.1. Taxonomy (NCBI): domain Eukaryota; kingdom Metazoa; phylum Chordata; class Mammalia; order Primates; family Indriidae; genus Propithecus; species Propithecus coquereli. Next base: position 3,625,737 of record NW_012140858.1, on the reverse strand, counting down.
GTGAGGGGGATGAGACTCTCTCAGTAAAGTTTTATAAATAAAATCAGACATGGTAAAAACAAAGTTCATAAATATACATAAGAGTGAGACACCTGGAAAAAATACACAAAAATAAATTTCAGATAGATTAAACAGCTAAACAAGAAAAAGAGACTTCAAGATACTAAATAAATATAGAAGAAAAAGTAATATTGGGATGAAGAGGTATTTCAAAGCATCTTCAGAACACAAAGTAAAATAATGACAAAAATGATGGTAATACCAGGTTCTGGTATTATTGACAAGTTCTGTTCTAAGCACTCCCACATATTATCTCAACCGATCCTTATAGGAACCCAATGATGCAGGTACTATTCTTATTCCTAGTACACAGACGAAGTTCAGAGAGAAACCTTGGTCACAGACCCAAGACACCTTCCAGAATCCAAATTCTGCACTAATTCTCATCCTATGTTGCTCATGGCAGAAGCCCCCGACTCACTCCTATGAAATTCCTGCACAACAAACTAAAGAAAATAGTCTGGGATTAGCCAGATTCTAGAAGATTCCAGAACATTCCCATTCATTCTTTCAACAAATATTTACTACAAATAAATTACTCCTTTTTATTGACCCCATAGTAGGCGCCTTCACTTATTTTATTTAGTCTTCACACCACTATCAGGGAAGGTGACTTTTTTATTCCTATTTTTGAGCTGAGGTAACTGAGGCTCAGATTCGGGGAGCTGCCCAAGGTAACACAGTCAGGCAGAGCTGGGATTTAGAGCCAGGTCTGTCTGCCTACGGAGCCTGCTCCCTGACCACCAAGCTGCATTAATGCCTTTGGCTTCCCCTGGAGAAGAACAAAGAATCCCAGCCTGTGGTCTCAGGCCACCTGTCCTCTCCCCTGGGATAAGCACAAATCAAACCAAAAATGCCGGGAGGAACAGGTCTGACATGCTGCTGCTGCAGCCGCTGGGCCTCCGATCCAACCCATAAGCATCAACGTGATCCATTCAACAAACATTTGCTGAGTATCTATAATGTGCCAGGTCCTGGGGGCACAGCAGGGAGTAAGAGAGACCGTGCCCCATCCTCAAAGAGCGTGCAGTCCAGAGAGCTGGCTATTCAGTCACCACAATTAATGATGGAACCGGTTAAGACTGACTGGGGTTGGTGGGATAAGGGTGGGGGTGAGGGGCTTCTCAGAGGCCCAGAGAGAACTGTTTATTCAAAGGTCACCCAGCGAGGAAGTGGGAGACTCAAATTCAAGGCGTCCAACCCCAGTCCTGGGCAGTGTTCCTTCTCTGGGGTGAGAAGACACAAAGACACACTCTGGGCAGAACGCTGGTGTTTCCAGGGCCAGAGAGAGAGTGGGTGGTGCTCCTGTCCCTGTGAATAACTCTTATCCCAATGCACCTTCAGGGGAAGTTGCTCAGAGGGCATCGGCTGAGCCCTCTCTTGGACCTGCCCCTGGGCTGGCAGCTCCCATTTTCATTCTAAAAGGACACCCTTAACCCTGGTGAGGTGTTCCCCCACAGCAACCCCGCTGCAGTTGGCTGTGAGGTAACCTGGGAGGAAATGTCCACCTGCTTCTCCAGAGCTACTAGCCGGAGAGGGCACCAGGAGCCCAGCCACTCTGAGTGGCCATGTGAGCCTCTCCATCCCAGGGCCTGGGCCATAAAGCAGCTTCCTCCCATGCCAGGGGACACTGGCCCACGGCCCCACACCGGCCACAGGGGCTCCAGTCAGGACACTTGCAGGGCTCCCATCCCCAACCAGCCCAGGGCCTTGTGGCCTTGCGTAAAATCAGGCCCTGGGTCTGGTGCCCAGGCCCGCGCTTGGGGAGAGCCAGGCTCGTGTGGGATCCCGAGCGTGGCCCGACCGCGCTGAGCCCCATTCCCTGCGCATCCTGCCAGGCTCCTTCACGGAGCCGCCGCCGTAGCAAATGAGCTTATTAAGCACAAAGGGCTGTACAAATAGGATACCCTGGCGGCCCCCAGCCTCTCCATGTTCGGGCCACAGCCAAGCACATCCTCACGCCCGAGGTCTTCCCTGACTTCCCACGTCCTCCCCAAGTCACCTGCAGCTCAGGAACTAATTTAATCCAGCTTGTACCATTATCTGTTCCTTCACCACGTGCCTAAAGACCGATGCTTAACCAACAAGACACGGCCCTCTCATGGCGCCCTCGGGAGGCTGTGTTCTCACTCCAGCAATCCCATTTTGGGGAACACATTTGCAAATCTCTCTGGAAACGAATCCTTCTAGAGTAAAGACAGTTCTGCTTTGGTGAAAAGCGCTACCCGACTGTGGGTGCTTTCCGTAAACCAAGCACGGGGCTTCAGCACATTTGTGTATTCTGTCCACTTAACCCTCACAGTCATTGGAAGAGGTTGGCACCACTGTTATCGCCGCTTTGCAGATGAGCAAGAGTCGCCTGCCGGATGTCCACCAGTGGGGCAGCGGACCACGCAGCCCCAGACCTCGCGCATCGTCCTCAGCACAACTTGCCGTCTCCACAGCACGGACCCACTGACTTCCTTCCACCCGGCAGCAACACTGAAGCAGTGTGCCCAGCTGACCCTCCGCTAGGCAACACCTCCCACAGCCCTCCTGGTGGCATGATCTAGACACCATGTGCCCATGAGTTGAGCCCATGGCTCCCTTTCTTCTGTCTTCCATTTTAGCAATATGAACAACTCATGTGATGCTGTGGCCAATCAGTTCTTTAACTCCCTTTCTTCTGGTGGCCTTCCCTCCCCACTCCCAACCCCGACTCTCAGGTGACACTCTAGACCTAGTCTTTGACAGTGACACCAGCACACCACAATCTCATTTCAAACGTCCCATCCCTAGACTGCCAGACCCTTCCACCAATCCTGGCCCCATGGGCCCCCCCAACCCCATGACCTATCTCCCTCCCCACCCCCCGCTGCTATCCCTGCTCCATCCCGACACAGCCGCTCCGCAGAATCTTTCCATTCTCTGCTCTCCATCCTTTGACTCCCTGGTAAAACCCCAACTCAACTCCTTGCCTACCCCACACCGGAGGAACAGACGCAACCACGCGGGCTGCCTCACTTTAGAGGTGCGACCACAAACCTCCAGTGGGCCCTCAGCACAGCCAACAACTTCCCTCCGAGATTCACATGCGCACTGGAGACTTTCGCCCTCTCCTCGAACCTCAAACAACCTGCTCGCCACCGACAACTACTTTCCCTGAGAAAATAACTATAGTCAGAAGGAAACTGCTCATCTTCCACCACCAAATCTAACAGACTACTGCCTCCATCTGGACGGAGCCCCTCTTCCTGCTCGTCACCCTGGCTGAACCGTACTCCCCCCAGCCTGGCACTGGGCCCGTCCCCTCTTGCCAACCCAAGGCTGAGATAGCAAAGTGCCCTGCTCTCTCCTGCAACGTCGGTTTTCCCTTCTCTGCCAGATGCTTCCCACCACAGAGAAGCAGGCCGTGGTATCAGCACCGGGATCCATGCCCCCCCACCTAACTCTGCTCCCCGTTAGAGCAGAACTCCTCCAACTCACCTGCACGCGCTGACTCCACCTCCTCAACTCCCGCTCTGTCGACTCCACTCCTCCCTAAAGCAGCCAGGCCTTCCCCGGGACCCCACTGAAATCACTCTCCCCAGGGTCGCCAGTGCCCCGAGTCACCAAGCCTAGGACGCTTCTCAATTCTCATCGTAGCTGACGCGGCTGATCTCTCCTTCTTGAAACTCTCTTCTCGGCTTTGAGGACCCCTCCCTCCTGGCCATCCTTCCACCTCGCTGGCTGCTCCTTGGTTCCCTTGGCGGGCTCCTTCTCTCCCCGAGTCAGAGGCTCCTCTCGACCCACACTCACTCCCAGGTGAGCACCTCATTGAGTCCCACAGTGAGCGCCATCTATGTGCTGATGATTCAGCCCCGACCACGGATCACCTGAGCTCCAGACGCACAGCCAAGGGCTTACTCGATGTCGGCACCTGGGCACCTCGGAGCATCTTAAACTCTGCCTGCCTAATGGTTCCCAATCTCCACCTCCCCCATACCTGCTCCTCGGAGTCTCACCCCATCTATAATAGCCATGGTGCCCCCAGTTAGCCAGTGCTCAGGCCAACACGTAGGCCGGAGCCAGCCTCGACTCCACTTTCCTTCACACTCCACATCTGCCTCCCAGTAAGTCCTGCTGGCTCGAACATCAAACTTCACCTCTGACCTCCCATCACCTTCTCTCCGTCACCTCTCCACGGCCCTCTCCTCCAGACCAGCACCACATCTCACCTGAGCTCCCTCTAACATTCCCAATCGGTCCCCTCACTTCCATTCTTTCCCCTCACAGCAGCCAGAAGATCCACTTAAAATTTACTTCAGATCCTGTGAACACCCCTACTTAAAGCCTTATAAAATCCCCCAGCCCCTTTCCAGTGTCCTGGAAGGCCCTCCATGACCTGGACACTCCTGCCTACTCACTGTCCCCATCTAGCCACAGTGGCCTCTCTACTGTTCCTCTAACACACCAAGCTCATTCCAACCTCAGGGCCTTTGCACACACTGTTCCCTCACCTAGAATGCTTTTCCCCGCCAATCACAAGGTTCATGTCCTCATCTCATTCAAGCCTCTATTTATCAGAGTGGCCTTTCTGACTCCCACTCTCAAAGAGCCTTCCACCCATTACCCGGTCCTCTCTACATCCCAAATCTATTCCATTTTTCTTCACAGCACTTTACATTATCTACATTCATCACTCATCTAGTTGTTTAATCTCTGTGCAGGCGGGGGTCTTGTCTTACTCATTGCTGTATTCTCAATGCCCATAGTAGGTATCCTATAAATGCATGGTGAATAAATGAATTCATGAATGAATCAATCACTACGCTAAACAGCCTGCCATTGGTCCAGAGAGCAGAGAACCGCGCTGTCCAACAGAAATAAAATGTGAGCCACATATGGGATTTTAAACTTTCCTGTAGCCACACTTAAAAGAGTAAAAAAGAAACAGTGAAATTAATTTTAGTAATATATTTTTACTTAAACCAATGTACCAAAATGTTATTTCAACATAATATCAATATTGAAAGAATTACTAATGAGATATTTCACACTCCACATATTTTACACTCTTTCGTACAAAGCCTTGGGAACCCGGTGTGTATTTTACATGTATAGCGCATCTCCATTTGTGCTAGCCACGTTTCAAGGGCTCGATGGCCACATGTGGCTCGTGGCTATTTCATCGGCACAGATCTAAAACACGAACCTGCTCTGGTCACCCCACACCTAAGCCTTTCCCTGACACCTCACCGCTCTCAGGAGGAAGTCCCACCTCCTCAGGCAGGCACACAACCCGCTCCTCTGGGCTCCGGAGCCTTGTCTCTCAACACACTGCCAACACCAAACACACCTTCAAATCTTTGTGCCACCCGCTCCTTGCCTCTGAGCTTCGGCACGTGCTGTCCCTTTTGCCTCAGAGGCTCCTGTGTTATTTATCTAAAGAACTCCTACTCAATCGTCAACTCCACGCTCCCAAACTGCCATCTCCCTGACAGGTGTGTGCTCCTGGAGAGCAGCGGCCACCTGGCTCCTCTGTGCTGAGCGCATGGCAGGTGCTCTGTCGTTATTGTTGAATTACTGACTGAAGGTGGCTCCCTCCCCATCAGGCCATAATTCACCCCCCACTTCTGCGTGTTCCATCTCTCAGCACCTTGTTCACGCACCATTCACAAAAAGCACAATGAAGCCTCAGTGTATCTCTGCGCAACCTTCCTTATTTCTTCTGAATCCAACCATGCTCCTTGAATTCTATCCTAAGTAAAATTCCTTATAGATTCCACTATTTCCCCCAGGATTCTAATGGGGGTGGGGCAGGAGGAATAATTAACACACAGTTTAAGGTAAAGTAATTTGCACATGCTTAAATGGCCTTTACTTCCTTTCCCTACTCCAAACAAGGCTAAAATCCAGGCAAGAGAAATAACTGTCTGTGAAAACTGATCCTCTCGGATCATCACAGTCCTGAGCCCACAATAGCAGCAGATCAATACCGACACCAGGGGCACTGACAGCCACCACTGTTGCCCCCAGCAGTACCACCATCGTCACAAGAGAAAGATCAGATCGGAGTGAGGAAGGCGAAGAATCAGAACCTCCTTTCCTTGTGGGCATCTTGTCAAACTGTGATGGACAGAAACATGGGTACATTACTCCTCTCGCTAATTCATTCCACAAATAATGAGCACTTCCTCTTCCAAGGGTGTCAGCCCATATGCTGGGATACAGCCTTAAAGGACAGAAATTACACCTCTGAGTTTGTGTTCTTAAAACGGCAATAATTTCTTGTCCATTGAAGGACCAGCCTGCTTCTTTTGAACAAGTTTAAAAAAAAAAATAGGAAAACCCTCAATCTATGAAGTTCACCATCATGATTTCAACGCATATCCAAAATTTTAAAAACTTTTAAAGGAATTCAAGCAGTAGGATTGGGATTATGGTTGCAACTAACTGTAATTTTAAATGCATAAACCTAACATGATACTTTTATGAGCAAACAAAAGATGTGCAAAGCTTTTCCTGCCCCTAAATGACTTCCGTGACATTGCATCTAAGAAGAGGAGCAAAAGATAACTCTGACATATATTTTAGTTCCCACCCCCAAAATTTGGGCAAAATTCCAGAAGGCAGGCAGTTTCCTCAAGTTTTGGCTTCAGAACCTACAGACAACGTATAACATTAGGTCTCCTCTGCAAATAAGGACGAATGAATGAAGGCCACTCACTGGTTTATCACACACCCTGAGACCACCCTACTCCTTCCAGAACACACGAAGGCCCCATAAGCCAGGCCTGTTATCAGAGGAAATGCCTTTTAAAAACACACTCACCCATGGGAAGAAAAGCCAAGATAAACATGCTCTGAGTTACTGGTTATACATACAATGTCATGTGACTGCTATTTCCACTGTTCTATTAGGAAGCCCTTTAATTATTTAAAAGCAACAACAAAGAGCTGGCATCTGGAAATACTTCCATGAAACACAAAATCATTTACAAAATCATTTCCTTATCTCTGGTGAAGCATCAACTAAAGGTTGTGTTATTGTCATAACAGCACAGAGCGCTGGAAGGATTCTGGCCTCTTCCCCACTATAAAGCTGGGAAAACTGAGGCCCAGGGAACATAGCATGGACCTGAATGCAGGACTCCCAGCCCAGCGTGGCCCACCCATCATTTTTCCCTCACAAAAGGCAGAAGTACCAACTAAACTACAGAAGGCAGCAAGCATTACTACACACCCAGGCCCTGGCTGTGTCCCTGTTTCCCGGCTCGTTTAAGGGCACCAAGTTCTCCAGCACAGTCATGAAATAGGAGAACATCAAACCTCAGCAGGTGGGGACTTCTAATCTCAGCTCTGACATGTAAAGAGTTTGGATGTCATCTCTCCCATCCTTATAAGAAAAAAGCCGGAAAAACTGAAAATCAACACGTTTTCTTAGATACATCAGAGAACTGAGGTCACAGAGGAAATCATCCTAAAAACTGGAGAGAGGAGCAAATGCAGAGAAATAATAGCTTACCAGGAGCTGGAGTGGCTGTAGCTAGTCACTGACAGGAACACTTGAAGAGTAACTAGCTACTGCCAGAAGCTGAGAATTAAAACCTCCTGGTGGCCAGTGTCCGGGGAGTCACCACGTTTTCCTGGGTTTTGATTCCAGGAGCTTTGACAAGTTCTAACAGTAGAGATGAGAGAATAATCACTTCGCCTCAGTGAGATGGATATGGGTTTGGGAGTGGGAAGTAACCGTTTTAAAATACACCCACCAGGAAAAATGTAACCATTTTGAAACAGCATAGAGCCTTCTGTTCTCTAGGCTATTGGCCTGCCCTCAAGTGGAACTACTTCACCACAGATTTATCTGACCTACGGGAGAAGCAACTGGACAACTCCAGCCTCTCTAGCCTTCCTGTCTCTGGTAAAGGGAGACGCAAAGGCTAAAAAATGCTTCTGAAGGTCACAGCCCAGGGATGCAGACCCACTTAAAAAAAGAATTGAGATTTAATCTTAAGAGTATAGACCACTTCTTCTCCCTAATACCTAATGACTACATCAAAAAGACTCCAGCATAACAACAGTGCATTACAAATGAGAGAGTTGCAAGATACAGATTCCATTTAAGAAGGAGTTTCTAGGGAAACCCAAAGACAACAGGGAAAGATAGAAAAAACAAAAAACAAATAAACAAACAAACAAAAAAAGGTAATTGAAGCTTTTGGCATCTATAGCTACAACAAACATTAAATGCAGCCCAGTTCCTAGCCACACAAACATAAAAATTCACACTAAAATCCTCAGTTCCCACTACTAGATACATCGTGTCTGGCTTTCAACAAAAAATTACAAGGCATGCTAAAAGGCAAAAAATAATCTGCAGAGATACACACCAGGCATCAGAACCAGGCTCAGATATGACACAGATTTGGGAATTTAGAGTAACTATGATTAATACACAAAGGGGTCTAATGGAAAAGGTGTACAACATGCAAAAACAGCTGCTAATGTAAGCAGAGAGATGGACACTCTAAGACAGAATCAAAAGGAAATGCTAAAAATAAAAACCTCCCAAACTGAAAAAACAAAGAGAAAAAAGAATGTAAAAAACACAGCTGAATATTCAAGAACTGTGGGATAATTACAAAGGTGTAACATACATGTAATACCAGGAGGAAAAGAAAAGAAAAAGAAGAAATATTTGATGTAACAATGGCTAAGAATTTTCCAAAATCAATGACAGACACCAAACCACAAATCCAAGAAGCTCAGAGAGCACCAAACAGGGTAAAAACCAAAAAATCGACACCTCAGCATATCATATTCAAACTGCAGAAAATCAAGGACAAAAAGAAAATCTTGAAATGAAGCCAGAGAGGGAAAGAAAACCTTACCTATGAGAAGAACAAGGAGAAGAATCACACTGCACTTCTCTCTACAAACCATGCAGATAAGAAGATATTCAAGTGAAATATTTAAAGTGCTAAAAGAAAAAAACCACCAACCTAGAAATTTGATACTATGAAATTATCCTTCAAAAGTGAAGGAGAAATAAAGAAAAACAAAATTTGAGGGAATTTGTTGCCAGAAGACCAGCCTTGCAAGAAATAAAAGAAGTTCTTCAGAGAGAAGGAAAAACAATATAGGTCAAAAACTCAGATATGCATAAAAAAGGAACAATGTTAGAGAAGAAATAAATAGAAGCAAAATAAAATCTTTTATTTTTCTCATTCCTGACTGACCTGACAGATAACATTTTGTTCGAAATAATAACATCAACAATAGACTGGATAATTATAGCTTATACACAAGTAAAATGAACAACAGCAATGTTGTAAGGGATGGGAGGGAGGAATTGGGACTACTCTGTTATAATGTACCTGGCATTATCTGCGAAGCAGTATAGTGTTATTTAAAAGTAGACTTAGATTAACTGTAAATATATATTGCACACTCTCAGGCACTCACTAAAAATTTTTTTAAGAATTGATATGCTGGTAGGAAAGAAAATGGAGTAATAT